>NC_133204.1:18623280-18653280 GCF_958299795.1 Porites lutea
ACAAAAAAGTGTGCTGCACGTGCAATTTGTTTTTTTGCTAATTAGATCTATTAGTCTTGAAGCCATTTTCATTGTCGTCCCCCGTTTAGCATAACAAGATTTAATTTTTTTTAGTTTACACGTATTATTAACCAGAGCTTCGCTTTTAGCCCTGGCTAAATCTATATATTAAACATAATGTGATTTAAAAAACCCGTCAGTTAGCTGGAGGAGACAAACCTGCCAATATATTGCTTGTTGTCTTCAAGCATAGTCGAGAGTTAGAGATTTGGGATTCGCGTAAGTTCGAAGTGGACTTTGATCGACACGCTGACCACTCACCCATGCTATCTTTCCAATCAAGTTTGCATTGTTCTTTTAAACGAATAATCCCATAGAGAGCTTTTATTCGGTAACCAGGACATGGCTATTTCCGACAGCATTGTTAGCAAACAGGAAAATTCAGTTGGTCGCCAAGCGAGGGAGTTATATGGTGCGTTGTGTTTAGTGGCTGTCGTAGAGACCTCAGTCAGAGTCTTCTCACAAGCGGATGTTACTTTCAAATGGCCGGCCAATCGTGCAATTTTGCATCCCAGGGCAACACTCGTACTTTGTCTCTCAAATAATCGGGCCCTCATTGTTAGTCGTTGTAACCAAGACTTTTTTTCCTGTGTGGTAAGTATATATAAAGCGTCAACATATCGTTTGCAGTCATTTACAACCTTGCACTGTACTGTGTATTGCGACTAACAGCCTGATAAAAGCTTAAACAGCTAGCTGAAAGTGAAAGGTGAGTAGAGGTTTTAAACATAATTTAGGATTGTAGGATTGTCGACCTATTTACTGTTTATTTTGAGCAGTTATTTGTCCAATCTTAACTGATCGTTTGACTAATTTTCCTAGGAATTCTTTTTATGTGAGTGCATATCATTACCGAAAACTTGAACAACTCCTGTGTTTTAATTAATTAATCGTTTCTCATCGTCCACTCGCTAAAAGCATTAAGAATCAGGACAGAAAAACCAGAAATGAAGCTTCGCTCAAATGAAAGTAAAAATTGTTTCAAACTTTTTTATTGTTCGGAGCTAGGCCTGTCGAAATTTTTTAACAGAAATAGAACGAATTATGTTGTGAAAAAATGAACCGAATTAAACAAAGTTTCTCTTGATCAGTACGGTCCGAAATAGTAAGGAAAAGGATTAATGGTTAAGAATCGTTGAAATAAAATCCACTAATTAAACGTCATTTTAGGATTTAAATCTTACAACTCTTTAGGAAGCTTAAGTAAATCTATTTTTAATCATCTACGTTTTTCTGTTTTTCATCTTGTAGCTACAGCTGCATCATGTCGTGGTCACTTCCTTTGCTCGTTGTTGGTCTTTGTTTTGCTGGACTCGTCAGCAGTTGGCCCATGGACAGTAAGTCATGTCTTAATCGTTGTCATGCGTTATTACATCTACAGTTAACTCCATCTAAGACTGACATCTTGGGACCGGTCCTGACTGTCCGTCTTATAGAGAGTCTAGGTAACGTGAGGGCCCCACTGAGAACCGCCTTGGCGAGTTGGGCTCCCTCTATAAATATTATTATTATTATTATTATTATTATTATTATTATTATTATTATTATTATTATTATTATTATTATTATTATTATTATTATTATTATTATTACGTGACACCAGTAATTTTAATGCTGAACCTATTCGCGATGAATACATGTCTGCTTAAATAAAACAGCTAAAATAAAACTTGAACATTGTAACAGAAAACTGGAACAATTTTACTCATTATGCAATCAAACGACGTTAATTACAAGCAAACGTTCACGGCTTTGTAGTCTAAAAGCGAAACAGTATACACTCAGCGATCTGGAGCAAGACTACAAAATATTAAACATTTTCGGCAATTTACTGTTATATAGAGCACCTAACGTGTAAATTTCCGTTTTGAGGTTTTTTTCACTGTATACAGCTATTTCGAAAAAGGTTGTCGGAAAAAGTGTACGCGACAATCCCAAAAGGTATTGTGGGTGGTTTTGAGTTCACTTTTCTTCACAGAAATTTGAAAGAATGGCACTTGAGGCCATGGGCATATGTTTGCGAGTGCTAAAGGAAAGCACTGACAAATAAATTTGACATCTACAATCGTCAGGAACAGTGTATTGATCATATCCCATGTTACCTTTCGGGATTGTCGCGTGCACATTTTTTCCGACAACCTTTCTCGAAATAGCTGTAAAGCAATTCCCAATTGTCCGTTGACGGTTTCAAAAGTGACCGTGGTCCGTCTTAGAGAGCTGCCGTCTAAAAGAGAGTATAGTTATAGTAAAATGACTGAAAAACGGCATGGAATTTCCGTTAACGGAGAGCTGACTGTATTTTTGAAATCACTGGTGGTCCTGAAATCCGATAGGTTGAATCACTGACTATTCTTTGCTCTAAATAACATCTGTTAGTATATACTAAAACAGTGGATAGTGTTTTTCGCGCGCTCTGATTGGCTACTCAATCAGTGAATATCTTGCACTATTCACTGATTCACCTCCAGTTCCTCCGAGCGAGCGACGCCAAACTCGCGTAGGTTGCGAGCAAAATGCTTTTCTGATTTGCTGCCGTAACAAACTAAGAAATTTCACAACTAATCAAGCAAGCTATTTCCGAAATACATGAAGAAGGTGACGAAGTTCGGTTTGGAAGTTTTAACAGGTAAAGCTTTGTCTTTTTGACTTGAATAGTTATCGAAAAAAACCGGTGAACAAGTTTTTTGTTTACAAATGCAAATTAAGCTTAAGTCTTGCGTTACTTCACTTAGTTGACTTGTTCATAAATAAGCTTAAAACTAAATTTAATCATCCTTTTTACAGAATTATTTTAAATACAAACAGAATTCACAACTCCTTTTGAAGAAACTTCCCCGCAAGAGCTAGACAAACGCCTTCAAAAGTTTTATTTGTCACTAAGAAAAAGCGACGACCGCGGCCGTTCGGTCATCGGGCGCGAAAATTGTAATCGTTGGCAACAGTAAATGAGTTAAAAATCATCATTTTGTGCTCAATTATCTCACTATTTTAGTATATACTAAAACAATTATTCACCGAAGTGGAGGTGGCTAGTATTGGATATTTACCGAGGCCGCGAAGCGGCGAGGTAAATATCCAATACATTGTTATCTATAAATTGCATCATTTTTGTTTCGGATACAAAATAGCATAGTTCTAATTCTCTACAAACAGGCTACTGGATCAGCAGTAACTAACAATGCATTTCAAAAATGCAGAAATGTTAGCTTTTGTTGTCCACGAAAATATGAAACTTGGAGACAATACCCTGAATAATGATAGGCTCTCACTTGTAAACACGAAATTTCGGACTAAAAATTAGTGAATTGTAGCCCCTATTTTGCTGCCTTACCATATATCAATACTGTAATCTTAAATCTCAAAGGTCACATAAAACGACGGTTAATCTCGGAAATTTCAAATTTAAAAAAAAAATCTATCGAGCGCTTTCAGAATTATTCGCTTATTTGTTAAAATAGACTAAAATATTCACAAAACCGCTAACAAAAGAACCTCAAAACATACTAATCAAATCCTTCTTTCTTACAAACAGTTCGGGCTATGTCCATGATCTTTCATACGTTTTTAGAGAGATTGAAACTACTATGAGGCGAAATTGCATTTGAAAAGCGCTACATTTTCTACAAATAACGGCCAAACATCCAGATTGTCCAGTTTTTAACGTTTTTCTAATTTCTTCATCCCAAAAATATCTCGATGACGCTGTTATGGATTTTGCCTAAACTTCACTACTATGGAGGCGGCCACGCGACGAAAAAGCTCCCGTGAACGGTTTTTGAAGAACAGTTCCGAGGGCCGAGAAATACGGCTGCAAGTTAAATATGTAATTGCGTCATTTCGTTGCTATGACAACTCCGGTGTCATTGTTACCTTGATAATAGAGCGGTTTTCATTTGAGTGTCGAAAAGTAATTGGTTTTGCACTTTCTACACGATGCGATTGGCTTAAAAGATTCGCGCCACCTTTTCATCCAATCAGAAGTAAAACCAAAGCCAATTGTGACGCGCTCGCATGCATTTTCCCGCGCTTTGCGTCAGCCACATGTAATTACTTCGAGTTTTGATTGGTTCAATGTATTGTCTGTGTCCTATGTGATTGGTCAGAGTAATTACTTTGGTTTTGGTTTTACGACACTCAAACGAAAACCACTCTAACAATTTTTCATCTTTATCTAATACAGCTGTGGTGGTAATTTTTCCAAATCTTCGTTAATGACGAAGTAGTTTATGCTCAAACTTGAGAGGTATTAACCCTGAAAAACACTATCGAGCCACCTTAAACAACATCGACTGTTACGAAAACGTCACTTTAAAGTTCCTCGCGCTTACTCCTTCTCGTTCAGATCGTCAAATGTTGGCAATTTTTTCCTGGAGTTGAATTCTTAAAGACAGAAAAAGAAAGTCGTTGTCTTGCGTTGACAAGAACACTCCCCCTGCCCACCCCCCTCCTAAAAAAAGAAAAAAACGTGTCCTCCACTAGACGTGAAATTTTTTGAGTTCCTTTTTACTTTGAGACACTAATATGGCAGAAGTAGCCTCATGTGACCAGATAATGTGAGATTGTCCCGGTCAGTCATACAGTCTTTTAAAACAAAAGTACTGACGTCCATGTCGTTTTTTTATAATGTACAGATTATGCTCTTCACTTTCCGAGAAAAGGAACGGCCGATTATGCCAACCTCTGGAACATGCCCAGTTTGAATGCGTCCACCGTCTGTTTCTGGATGAAATCATCCGCCTCTAATGCAGGAACACCATTTAGTTATGCCGTTCAAGGAGAGGATAACGAACTGCTTTTGTTTAATTACAAGGACTTTGACTTACGTATTGGTGGTAAAAAGAAGTGAGTTATATACCATTAATGGTGTATTTCTTTGGAAAAACTCGAGACTAATAGGAGAGGATAACGAAGTGCTTTTGATTAGCTATGATAACTTTAAGCTTCTCATTGGTGGTGAAGAGAAGTAAGTTGTATACAGTTGGTGTTTTTCCTTGGAAGAAACCGCCTGAGACTTAGGCCATCCCCTTTATTTACTGTATTTCTCCTCCTTTAACGTTGTTCCAACCGACCGACATTTTTTGCATTTTCATAAAACAGGAATGACGTTATAATACCTTTTCTGACTATAATTAATTATTTTAATCTGAAAAATGAGCATTGTAACAATATTTCCAGGCAAAGAAGTTTGGGCGGTGTATCCTTTTAGCTTTTTACGAGGGCCGACCATTTGACTTTTGAGGGGGGTATGGGTGATTTGGTTTGGGTGACATTCTTTTCCCCAAACCCCTGGAGACAGAATACTCTTCCCCAACATACAACAATGTAAAATTTTTTCAGTGTAGGATTTTTTTGCCCAGGTATTTCCTTGCAAGATTTATTTTCCTTCGAAATCAGTTAAACGCTTGGGCCCTAATATCATGACATCAAACATCATATTTTCCGCCATATTGAGTTTGTGTCGATTTGGTGACAATTTCTTGTTGATTCCCTACTCCACGTCGACGATGCTGGGATTTCAGGCTTCCTATTCTCAGACTTCTTGTGATTTATTTAGGTCTTTTTATCCCAACCTCCAGATCATGCGAAAGGTGAATTCAATAATTGTTTTATTATTTATTCGAAATAACTTACACTTTAAAAATTAACTATGGGCCGCTCGCCTGACGCCTTCTTAAGTTCACTTCAGATTTCCGTTTAACCCAGTAAATACAGCCAGAGCGTGGATTCATTACATTCATTCTTTATTTATTCAAAACAGTGCTGCCCTCGAATAAGCAAAAATTCTTTGACTGTTTGTATCAGGATTGGGACATATACCTTGAAGAGCAGCTTTTATTTTTTCCTTCTATGCCGATTTTTTACGTTTCTAAACAAAACAACGAATAGAAAGTTTGCCTATAAATTACCGTTTTTTTAAAGCAGTTCCAAATACGCACCACCCTTAAACAAGTCCACCATAAGCACCACGATGCTCTTTCTGGTAAATAGAGTAAATTCACAGTGATTCATTTTCGGGTTTCAGAAAGACTAATCAGTTAAGGGAATTCGGATCAGGATACCGGGAAATTTTTGCTTTTGGAATCTGAAATCAAGGAAATTTCCTGGGCTTTGAAATCCGGAATACAACTCAAGGAATCCGGATATCAACTAGTGATTCGAGTCCGGAATCCAAGTTCCACTGACATAAAATCAGGAATCGAGTGCCTGGAATCTGGAATCCACGGCGTGGGACCCAAAATCTTGGACAAACAAATTGTTAAGAATTGTGCACTTTCTTATCCACAGAACCCCAACCCATCCCGCGGATTTTGTGCCAGAATGATCCCACCCCTCCCCCCACCCTTGAAATGTTGTTCATTCGCGGTCAGAAATGATCTATAATTAAAAATTGCTTTTTTTCGGGGGGGGGGGGGGAGGGGAGAGTATTTTCAGTTGCCAGTGCTTTCAAGGGCTTTATCTTGAAAATAGACATGACACCGTCACTTTTTCTTAACATTTTTGTCTAAGATTGCAGAATTCTAGACCAACTTGTATCCCGTGACAAGGGGTGATACCGGTATGATCCAACACAAATTCCTCTTTTTACCAACAGGACGATTGGAGTATCAGCAAATGATGGTAAATGGCATGCTATCTGCGTGACCTGGGACAACGAAAATGGCACCTATCAGTTCTTCAAAGATGGAGCGATGGAAAAACAAGGGACAGACTTTATAAAGGGCTACACCATCAAGGCTGGGGGATCTCTGGTTCTAGGACAAGACCAAGATAATGTCGGCGGCGGCTTCAAGAGTAGTGAATGCTTCCGAGGAACCTTGACTAACGTTAATGTGTGGTCCTATGTCTTGCCAAAAAGAGCTATCATTGCTTTTTCTAAATCTTGCTCCTTTGGAATGGGGAACGTATACAAATGGTCCGATTTCAAATACGGTGTCAAAGGAAAAACCGCGGTTGAAATGCCGTCTTCTTGTTCACCGATCAACAATTGATAGGTGTTAGCAGTATGCATCAGTGTGTTTTCAGTATACTACTCAAGTATCCGAAAGCAATTTAACTTAATCAAACTTTTCTAGCCATGTGTTAACGGTGAAACGAATGATTTGTTTTAATATAGTCAGTTTTTTTGTGTAACGTGCCATGTAATAGGGCTAAGAACACATTCCCATAGTCTTAAATAAAACTTGTACCTCGCCGCGAATTTATTTTGTTTTTTATGAATTATTCATTAAGGAGATTTAGCAACGACGGCAGCGAAAACAGCAACGGTTTTTTTTTGTCAAATTAATCCAATTCGGTCAAACTAAACGTCAAACGTAGGTGAATTTTGCTGGAGTTGAATTATTGGGCACTTCAGCCAAGTTCGGAAAGAGAAGACAAATTGGTCATCACCTGTTCATGTCTTCTAAAAGAAGTCAGATCAGCTTCACGTCATGGTCGTGCAGAGATTAGAGAGATTAAAACTACAATGAGGCGAAAATGCATTTTAAAAGCGCTAGGTTTTCCACAAATAATGGCCGAACATCGAGATTGTTCAGTTTTTATGGTATTTCTAACCATAAAAACCTCATCCGAAACATCTCGATAACGCTCTTACAGATTTCGCTGAAACTTCACGAACATCGAGGCGGTTATTGGAGGTAGAAGCTCCCGTGAACGATTTTGAAAGAACCATTCCCAGCACCGAGAAATACGGTTGCAAGTAAAATTGTAATGGCGTTATTTCGTTGCTATGACAACTCCGATGTCGTTGTAACCCTGTTCATAACAAATTTCGTCTTTATCTAATATAGCTGTGGTGATAATGTCCTCAAATCTTTGTTAATGGCGACGTAGTTTATGTGCAAACTTGGGAGGTATTGACTCTGAAAAACCCTATCGAGCCACCTTAAGCCTATTTATTTAATTGGAAAATCTGGACCATTTACACAGATAAAGATATGTCTATAGGTCTTGACTTAACACTAAGTCCTATAGTAAGAGTGCAAATCTTACTGATTTCTACAAATGGAATACAAGAAGTCTTCAGAATCATTCTTCGGACATTTTGTATTTTTTGATATCTTTTATTCTAGAATTCTATGAAATGACTGTAAATTTCAACTGCGGAAATAATTTTTTTGTCCTTCCCGTCGTCGTTGCTAAAGCGTTCTCTTCATTTGATGCGCAGAGAAAACGTGGACCTGGAGAGGGGTGGTGGGGAGGAGCTGGGAGGGGGACAGATGGAAGAAAGGGAGAAGCAAGAAGAAGCATACCACACCCCTATGACTGTTCCTCGGCTATTTTGTTTTGACAAGACTAAAACAACACCCAGAGAAGGAACGCTTGATAAAACATTGAAGTGATCAGGTAGCTTTCAGAATAAAAGCAACACTTACATTGTACCTCTCGACGGAGATTAGTTAAATCACCATCAATGTTTTGTTTTCAAAAGGGAGTACAAAGTGCTAGAGAAGGTGGTCGAAAAAGAATGAAAAAAAAAGGAAACCACTGAGATGTTTAATCTGATTTACGAAAAGAAATAAAAGCTTAGCGGTCTTATTTTTCGTGTAAAAGAGACACTCTTTAACTCTGTAAGCGATAAAGTAAACTGTCTCTTAAAGGATACCCCTTTGCCTGTAGCCTCCCAAAAAGACGTTCTTAGGATTGCTTTAAGAGACGAGGAACCTTTGCCAATGTTAATGTGTGGTCCTATGTCCTGCTAAAAAAGCTACCATTGCTTTTTTAAATCTTGCTTCTTTGGAATGGGAAACGTCTAAAAATGGTCCGATTTCATCTACGGTGTCAAAGGAAAAACCACGGCTGAAATGCCGTGTTCTTGTTCTCCCGTCAATAATTCATAGGTATTAGGCTGATTAGGGTATGCAACATTGTGTATTCAGTATACTACTCAAGTAGTCTAGTCAAAAAGACATGTGCTCGAAATTAACTATTCCGCCTAGCTTTTCTAGACACGCCCGCGCGCACAAACGTCCGGAACAGGCTAGCGCGCTGCTGCGAAAGATCACTACGAGGGGGAGAGAGGAAAAGAAAACGCTTGTGAAGGCAAAACCACAACGACAAACCAGTGAGGGTACGCCGAATCTTTAGTGGACCGTAATCAATAATTCGTAGCAACCGTGACTCTGTCAGAAAGGCACCCGAGGCTCACCTCATTGACAAAGCTATAACTTTAGAACCTCATGGTATAAATAGACGTAATGAACGGATTCGTGACATTTATCTTTTAAGTAGCCTATCATTTTCTGTTTGCTATGTTTTCAAATCTCGCATACATGAAGTTCATCTTTTATCTGTATTCATTGTTCTTTTATAGCCCACGTTGAAGGTTTGTGTTGCAAACCGAAACATTGGGCAAATATAATTCACCATTTTATTTTTGTTTTCTTTTTCTATTTGCTTGCTTGCTGTCGTAAGGATCAGTTTACTGTTTTAAGTTTTAAAATTTGAAAAGAAAAACTCGCGGGGATGATCAGAAGGGGAAAGAAATTCTGCCTTGATATCTTTTACCTGGACGACTCTTTGTGCCAAATTATGGTGCTTGGCGCCTTCTAAAACGATTACATGGGGGTACACTGGGTACTAGTGCGATTATTTCCCAGAATGCACCAAAACTCAGTCTGTCTTCATCTCTCTTCTCTCCCGTACAAAACAGCCGGAATATTTCTCTCTTTTGTAAGCAAAAAAAGCAAGATGTCTATAAACGACGCTGAAGTTCAAAAACAAGTGAGTATTTGTAGTATTTTTTCTACTTTTTATTCGTTTGTTATCAGCGTTAGTTTAGCTTTACATGTGTTAAATCCACCGGTGAGAGTTCACACTGAGGGTCGACGCCGTTTCTGTTGCAGATCGAACATATGATGGCATTTATCGAACAGGAAGCCAAGGAAAAAGTAGATGAGATCGATGCCAAGGTATTTCACAAAAAAGATTTAGTGCAGTTTTCAGTTTAATGATTGTAATCGAACAATTTCCACTCCGTTTAAAGCAGTGTTTATAATTATTAGTGACGTCACTGGTCAACTGGCTGTCACCTGATCTTATTAGACGTTTAAGTAATGGTCCAGCTAAGAAGCAGGCAGAAAAACAATAGCCCGCGGCAATAGCGTCAGTTATTTTTCAGGTGCTAATTTCTCTAATCAAATTAAATCTGAATGCTCTGATTGGTCAATACAGCGATAAGCGCGAAATTTGAATTTTAAAGTTGAATTAAGATAGCTCAAGACTCATTCGAACAACTTTTTATTTCGTCTATTGCTTTGTTATGTTGAAAAATATAACATATCTAAAATTTAAAAGATTTCTATGCGCCAAACCCAAGGAAGTTAAACTGATATGAAATTACATGAAGATGAGCACAGTGTTACATCAATCAGCGACGTTGGGACCAACATTTACGTCGGCTCTCACAAAAGAAATGTCAAAACCATGATCGTAAACAGCAGCAATCCACTCTCACGTGGCGAATCTGGCGAACGCGCCAATGTCACGTGTTCATATTCGGCCACCATACAGAACAACAACAAGTACACAAAATCAAATCTAAATGTTATCTAAATGTTCTGCTTTTGGAAAAAAAGATGATGTTGCCCAGATAGAAAAAATTCCTACATGTTCGGATAATTGGGTTTCAGAAAAAGCTCTTCTACAGTTTATCTGTTTTCAAGGTTTTGATATTACTCTATAAAAATCCTTCTTACAATCTCTCTCGTCCTTGGAAAAAATAAAGGCAAGCTACAGTCATGCTCGCTAGATCTTCCGTACCAAGAGAAACTCAAACACAAGTGACAGCTATTTATGATACCTAAGCGGCTTCCGTCTCGGTATTCTCCGTCTCAGAATTCAAAGGTACAAAATGCAAACGTGTCGCAAATTTCAATTCGCTCATTTTAACTTAAGGTCCACAGCGAACTTCCATTTCGCTAGATGAAGCAGTCTAGAGAGAAAAAAAACCGAATGAGAGATGGGTAAAGATACACGGAATATGGAAGTTTCGAAAAGGGCAAACACATGAATAACGCATAATGCGCGCGGAGGTGCGAAAATCTATTGAATTCAGCTTACCTCAAGCTCAAGTGTTCTACATCTCTTCGAGAAATAAATTCATCCTTGTAAAAACAACAAATCTTTCGCTTTCTCCTTTTATGCCCAGCTGTACTCCAATTTCTAGTGCCACAATTACTCCGATCTCCTCCTGTTCCGGCCTGACAACGAAAACAACTACGCCGGGCCCAAATTTCCACATGGCGACTCGGCATGTCGAGGACGGCAGCAAACCATATTTACGAGCATTTTGATGATCACTCTGATGATACAATACAGTAAATTTGAGATAAATATTCAATAAAGAAAAAATGCGGATTTTTCACGAAGAAATTGACGAGATTTCTCCGGGTAAAAGCCAAATTTCCTAACATCTCAAGTGTCACACTAAGATGGGGTCACAACAAGGTCGCG
Organism: Porites lutea; assembly: GCF_958299795.1. Classification (NCBI taxonomy): domain Eukaryota; kingdom Metazoa; phylum Cnidaria; class Anthozoa; order Scleractinia; family Poritidae; genus Porites; species Porites lutea. The sequence goes on from NC_133204.1 coordinate 18,634,795, forward strand.
CGTGTGTTGCACGTTTTTCCGCTCTAACTTTTGATTGGCGCATAGAACAATGCTGAAACTTGGCCGTGAGGTATAAGACAGGGGAATGGAGAAAATAAAGCTAAAAAAAGGAGTTTTTGTCACGTTTCTGACTGTTTTTTTGGCGATTTTTGGATTTCGGCCAATCAGAACGCTTGATTTAATTGAAATTAATGATTAAAAGTTAGCACCTTTTAATCACTTTTGCCGTTCGCCTGCCTACCTCTTACACGGACCATTACTTAATAAACCCTTTAAACCCCGGTATCAAAATTTAAATTCTCATTTGTTGTCCTTATACACTTCCATAGAAGTAGTGGCAGAGAGGCTTACGGTACTTTGCGAAACGAAACGAAACGAAACGGTACTTTGCGAAATGGTACTTTGCGAAATGGTACTTTGCAAAACGGTACTTTGCGAAACGGTTACAACACAATGCTTCATCACACCTTATCTAGAGTACCTAGAATTCCACTGAAAGCTGAAGATTTGTAAAGATAAACCTGGAGCAAATTTCCTCGTTAAGTCTGTTTCCTAAGAGCAGCATGTATTACCAGACGCCATCTTGGATTTAGGTGACTTGAATGTTGTGTATGAACCATTTTAGTGTCCTCTGTGTAACACGTGTAAATTTAACGGGCGCATCTTTCACACGCAAACATGTAAAAAGAGCGTTTCAGAGCGTTTTTCTTGTAAATTTGTTTCTTAGTTACTATGAGTACCATATATGAATTACAATTAAAGCAAATCAAACAAAAAAATTGATTTTGGTAATTTGCTAAATGATACTTTGCGAAATGTTTGTCTTTCTTTCGTCACGCGAGGCATTGCGTGACAAATTTTCCCGCGCCAGTCAAATTTGATCGGTAAAAGAACAACATGCTAATGGTATTGAAAAACATTGAGCTTTAGAATACTCTCCTCCGATATTAAAACTACAAGTGACATTTACAAAGCGATTGAGTTTTAAGACGACATTCAAAGGACACAGCATCATAATGTATTTAAATCATGCTTAGACGTGATAAATACCCAAAACCAGTGTCAGATCTGGATATATTTTAAAAAGACTACGTGCTGTGTACAGCTAAACATTGTTCTCTGAGATCGCGTAAACCTAAACTTTACGGAGATATTAAAAGCAGTTACTCTCACATAACAGCAGCTATGGAAAAATTATTATATTTTTGAGCAGACATATCTCATAAACGGGCTACAAATTCAACAGGAATATGCGCGAACTGAATAAATTGTCTGTTGAACAGTTTTTACTTCATTTCGCAAAGTACCATTTCGCAAAGTACCGTTTCGCAAAGTACCATTTCGCAAAGTACCATTTCGCAAAGTACCGTTTCGTTTCGTTTCATTTCGCAAAGTACCGTAAGCCTGGCAGAGATTGTTCAACTATCAATTAAATTCAGCTTATGTGATCAATTCCTTTTTAATAATGCACCTATTATTGCCACTCCCCCAGGGGGACCCCAGGCAAGGAAGGGGACTTGGTAAAAGACCCTGTGAAAGTGCTTAATTCTTCCGTTCTTGATGGTGGCACAGAGCAGTCAAAGTTAAGAAATTCCCCTTCATAAAAGGGTATGGTATTGAATGACATGGAACCGCAGTAAACTTGAGATGCCATTATAATGACCCAGCTCACTTGATTAGAAGAAGCGAGCTTATACAAGGAATAACACAAAATGAAAATGGATTTACATAACAGTACCTAAGATTATGGAGTCTGCCATTAATGTTTTCACCACGAAGAGAATGGTAATCCCACATTCATTTCTTCTGGACCACTGGTCTATATATCCCTGATTTAAGAAACCTTGAAATCAACCTCATTTCTTTCTACAAAGCCCGTGGTTTTACTTGTGGTGCAAGGATCTAGTAAGGCAAACCTCCCTCTTTTCCGACTGCCTCCAGGGTAAACTGAACTTTCATATCCCCTCTCTAGTCCCAATTCAAAGTTCATTTACATGGGGTCCCCCCCGCCCAATGGATGGCCAGTGATAGGTGCGTAATTCTCATAGAACCAATAGATATTACAAGGAGAAAATTTAAGCTGGGTCCCTCTTAGGGCTTTAAGGTTTAATGCTAAAATGAATCAGCAGTTATTGGATGAGGCTGAGTATGATGTGAAGAATTATGCAGATCTTGGAGAGTGTGATCTGCATAATTCCCAGGTTAAAAACATGCAAAAACGTGCTTACCTTGATCAGTGTTAAGTTCTGTCTTTATTTGTCTGTTTCTTAGCAAGTTCAGGGTATGAAGGGATTTTTAGTATAGCCAATATTCTTTAAATAGCAGATGTCATCTTTCCAGTTGTATTCTTGCTGTTCTTGCTATGTTTTTAGGCAGTAGTTTGGTTATTTTTTCTTCACGAAACATGGAAATGTTTGGCCATTTTCTACTACCCTACAGAACACTGTACAGTGTAGCTAAACAATGTAACCTTGTCTCCAGGGCTTCTCGCCCTTATTCCCTTTTTCTGGTGGTTACCCTGTATTATTGACATCATTTTCCGGATATCGCAATGTCTTCCAAATTTTATCAACACTAGCTGTTTATGAAGAATTAGCCATGGGATTTGAGCCATGCAGAAACTGACAAGTTTTTTAAATGATTCATAATTATTACTATTTATTTTTCAAAGATTTGCTACATGGAGCCTCTATATGGGCATTTTTATTGAAGCCCATTCAGGATCAAGAAATAATTGTTAAATATCCATAAGTTAAAGAAATTGTCAATGGGTACAGTACTTGGACTAAGTTATTAGCTGACATTAACACAAAAAAAGCCATCTGATCAAAAGAAGGAGTTGTAAGAGCGCTTATGACCGACAGGTAGTGAAAATAAAAAATTGGAGTCATAAGCAGAGTCATAAGTAGAACTTTTCCATTTCTTCTGACTCTGCTTACAACAATGTCGCTTACATTCTGCTTAGGATCTAAGAAAAACCCGATCTTCCGAGTCACAGTAGCAGAAGCGGAAGGATAAACCAATCACAATGTACATTTCCATGCTTTGTGATTGGTTTAGTTCTTCCACTTCTGCTGGTGACATCTTACAACAAAGACTTGGTTGTCTTCACGTGGCTGTAAATGACGGTGTTGTAAGCAGAATCAGAGCATTGTTTTCACTAGACCACAAAGTTCTACACTTCCCATTACGACTCCTACTCTGACTCCGTCGCTAGTGAAAACCAGCCTTAAGAATGGGAATGAGTAGAAAAAGACCCTAATGTTGAATAAAGGATTTGTACCTATTCCAGGCTGAAGAGGAATTCAACATTGAGAAAGGACGGCTTGTGCAACAAGAACGACTCAAAATTATGAATTTTTTTGAGAAGAAAGAAAAGCAAGTAGAGCTACAAAAGAAAATGTAAGTGTATTGAACTGCCAATGGGTTAAGGATGCACTTACCTGATTTTAAATGAAGCTAACCTTACCTTACCTTACCTCTTTGCACTCCATCATGCAGAGGGCATCAAAACTAAAAAACTAATATCATTCTCTCTTATAAACTTTCTAAGAACAAAGACATTTGTCACTCCTTTAAGGTCCTAAGTGCAGTTTATGTACATGTTGTAGTTAATTTTTTATCTCAGGTTTATTTTTGTTTTCTTTTGTTTAGGGGTATGTTAATGTATGCTAATAAAGTTGAAAAAAACAAGAAAAATAATAATTACCTGAGATAAAAATTAACTACAACATATTCACTGTAGTGTAAATTGTGCATAAAAAGTTTTTAGTGTTCCTTTTTCATTGGCTGGGGAAAAGATGTAATTTAGAGCAAAAAATGGTGCGATTTGGGAGTAAATCACACTGCTGAGAGCCAATCAGATTGCACAGATCGCCACTGATTTCAAAGTGAATGTAATAAAGTTCATAATTTTCTTGTTAGGTCCATACACTCATGTAATTACTGTAGTCTTAATTAGAAAGATATGAGCAGTTTGCTATAGTACATTTGGTGTTTGTCCTTGTTTTTGTTGTGAACATATTGATTTTCTACTTTACAGAAATTGAAGCTAAAGCATTTGCAACATGTAGCTATTATTTTTCCGGGTGCACTACTTTTTGAACCATGATCCCTGTTAAAATTGAACCTGGCAGCTGGTTCTCTGAAAAAAAATGGTCATTCACTAGAGTACTTGAGTAAGTTTTCCATTTGCACATCTCCCAAAGTACATCTTGTTTGCCAAGAATTTCTCCTGGGTATTACAGTTTTTCCATTGGAGAGAAAAATGAAGAGAAAGCCTATGTAAAATTTTGGGGGCAAACAAGATGTACTATCAGAGATGTGCAGATGATGATAGGTACATATGCAGGTGTATGTGTGATATTAATGAATTATGAATTAATTTGTAGTCAAAGGTCAAATCAACTGAATCAGTCTAGACTGAAGACCCTCAAGGCCATGGATGACCATATTAAGGTACCTTAAAAAAGTGAATAATTTCTGCTTTACAGCCTAAAAGTATAGAAATAATTTGCATGACAAACTAGACGAATAAAATAGACCATTACTATGAGTCAAATTTGGAAACTTTTTGTGGCCTTGCTTTTTTGAGAGTTTTTAATGAGTCATAATAAGAACATTATTAGCCCCGAATGTTCTTGAAAGGCAGAGATCACTATGATTGGTCAGAATAAGTTCAAGTAATAATTATTACTTCTATTGTAGTATGTGCCCTTGCCATGTACTTTCTTGTCAGATACACAGTGTTTTTGTTACCTCTGTGTCCTGCGTCCCTGAAAGATGCAAAATAATTCATGACGTGCATCCCGTAAGACGCAAAAGTTGATCGATCTGAACATGTGTTGTTTTACTATCCTCTTTGTGTGATTTCTGTGGCTTTTATTGTGGCTGTTGTTGAACAATGCATGTTTATTTTAGTCTTTTTTGTACTTTAAATAGGAGGACTATTATTTTAATTTCAGTAAAATGTAATTAAGAGTTTTGGAGTCTGTCTTCAGATTAACTGCCTCGTTACATGAAGACCCAAGCATTTTTAATTTAGGACTCGTTTTTTTGGACTGGGACTCATTGGTTCTGGACTTGGACTCATGATTTTTCACAAGATGAGTCCCAGGACTTACCATTTGATAACTATTTGTAAAAAAATCATTGGATGTACACTGCGTTATGGTTTACGTCACGAGCAGACATATACAGGTATCATGGGTAATTTCAAAGAGGAGTTTTTGAAAAAGTACTTGTTCCTCTTGAATTGTTCAAAAGGACAGTAATTATTACACGATGATGTCATTTTAACACAACTACCAGAATCCTTCAGTTTTTTCTTTCTTTGTTTAAATTAGGTCTATTGTACTTTTTAAGCCTCAGCAGGATTGAGAAATTTACATAAGGAAGAAAAGATGAAATGAATTCTGGTTGCTGTAGTCAAATGTTGTCATCATGAAAGTGACCTATTGTGTTGAAATCTCTATGATTACTTTAGGATTACTGCTAGCCACCATTGTTTCTCTTTCATTGAAATCAAGTGTTACTTCTATTAATAAAAACTGAATCATTGGGTAATGCAATTCTAGAGCTCTGATTGGCTTATATGTATCAGCCGCCATGGTAAATGAGCCATTATACAATGCTCTCCAAATATGGTAACTGTACGTGTCTGCTCAAAATTAAAAACAAGCTGAAAATCGGTTGTTTTTACAAATAAAGTCGGGAAGAATTCTCGATATTTTGTGGACGTTTTTAATAAAACATAATTATTCCAGTCGCGCTTGTTGGACATGAGATGATTATAGCCAACTTATATCCAATGCGCACTCATGGAGTAATTGTTAATTAGTCTTATTATTATTTTCTTTTTGTTGGCAGGGTATACTAGATGAAGCCGTCCAACAGCTCGGTAGGGTAACACAGGACAACTCTCGTTATGAGCAAGTTCTAAAGGGACTTATTACACAGGTTAGAAACGTTTATTCATACCACTAGGTACATGTAGCTTAAATAGAATAATGTTTCTCATGCAAGACCTTTTTGCTTTGTGGTAAACAGATTTGGTTGCTTTTTGTGTTTCCCTACTAGCAGAGATCAGTAGAAAATCACCTTTGTATTTGTATTTGTATTTTATTTTTACTCTATCCCATAGATAATACATTAGTTGTACAATATCAATTAGTACAAGGTTGATTAAACTACGTGTACATAATAAAAAAAATTATTATTAAATCACCTTTCTGACCACTGCATTAAAACCTTACCCATTCTTAAACTCATGCATTTCAGTACAATCCACCCACATTCACAATCATTCTCTTGGAAAACTCCACACAACACTTCCAGCTAGTCACAGTAGGTGACATGTCAATCAAGGTTTAAGTCTCCAATGTACATTCCTTAATTCAAATATCCTACATTCCAGTGTAACGGAATACAAACACAATGATAAACCGTAATAAGGGTCTGCATGTAATTTGCAGTGCGTTATGCTAATTGCTGGATTCCCACAAGGTCTCCCACGGCGAAAGAAAAAATGAAGGAAGAAGACAGACTTTCTGTCGCCACCAAACAAATTTTTTATTTAAAAATGACCTGATTTTCAAAACTGGTTTCATTTTATGTGTAATGCATATGCCCTTTTGAGAATGTACACTGGACAATTCTGAACCCACAGTTGTTATGGCCTCCATGAGTTCCACAAGTTTAAAAAGTTGCACAGTTCAATCTGGAGACAAAATCATCCATTTTTAAGCTTATCAAGAAAAAATGGAAATGGCATCCGAGCAAAGGAAAGTCATTCTTCATTTCCTAAGAGGATTTGATCTATTTGCATGTCTTATGACAGGCTGCAGGAAATCTTTAATTTACCAAATAGCTGTACTAGTAGCTGAAGAATTGTCTTCTTTTAGTTATGGCATATGTGACCAAAACTTCACTGGTTTTTGTCAATTATGGAAACACCACATGCTTGATAGGAAACCCATCAGTTGCCCTCCTTCTCTAATTTTCAGTTATCTTGTAATGAGAGACCTCTGTGAGCAAATGCTTGTGCATGTATGAATGACTTTGTCTGTGATGACAACAGATGCTGAAACTCCAACTGGTCTTAAATGAAGGGACTAATTTCCTCATCTGTAGGCCAGTCTAAGCTGTCTTTCCTTGACAGGGTCTGTTTCAGCTACTGGAGACATCAGTCACTATAAGATGCCGTCAGCAAGATCTTAATGTTGTGAAGGTAGGCATTTCTATTGGCCTTTACCTTAGAAAGGTAATATTTACTTTGGTCATCACTTGGGCATCTCAACTACTCAGAAACACCGGCCATGTGCATCACACTGCCAAGGAAACTAATAGTCAACAGCAATAATATGACTGTGTTATTGATACAGGTGCATTGAGCTATGACTAACTTTTTGTCATAACTTTTTTTTTGTTTTAACACAATGGCTACAAAAACTTGAAAAGAACAACAGATATCATTTGCCAATAACTTGAAATAAGGGACTGGTCAAAAAGTATTGGGGGGGTGGGCCGGAGCATTTGGAAATGTGGTTGATAAAAAACACATGGCCCACCCCCTCATTCGGCACAAAAATGACTAACCCACCCCTAAAGCAAGGTTGGAAATTGCTTGACCCACCCCCTAGTTAAAACATGGATGTTTGGTTTCCTCTTAATAATCCAATAAAACCTTGTTCTGTGCTTGACAAAATTAATTTTTTTTGTTGTTGATACACTGCTACAACCAATATCAAAATCGCAGAAATCATACCTTTCACTGAAAAGACAAATGTGAAAAACCAAACAGTTCTTGTTTCGATGGACGTTATGGGTCTTGACACAAATATACAGCAAAAGGAGGGTATATTGAAACTGTCTATTGCAAAGCATATGAAAATTTCTACAAAGACAACCCATTCGTACACATTACTTGCAGGAAATGCTTAGATTAATCCTCAAAGAAAATTTCTTCCATTTCAATAGAAAGCACTACCCACAAAACCATAGAACTGCTATGAGCACAAAGACAGCAGTTTTGATTCCTAATTGCCAATATTTTCATGACATATATTGAACAACAACTCTAAGCAAAACTGTCTTTAGAACAACAGTTTGGAAATGCTACATACACCATATCTTTTCCCTATGGGACATGACTAACCCAGACATCAAAGCCTTCATTGAACAAGCAAACTTACATCACCCAACTACTACTACCAATTCACGGCAGAAACATTTGACACTGAGAGTGCGTTTTTAGACACAGTTGTATACAAAGGCACAAGATTCAAGGAAAAACCTATCCTTGATGCAAAGACACATTTTAAACAAACAGAAACCTTCTTGCACACACATTTCACCTTGTGTCACCCTCCAAATGTTAAAAAAGGATTTGTCAAAGGAGCAGCCTTGAGAATCCTACGAAAAAAACTCCTCCGAAACAACCTTTGAGGAAAATAATTCAAATTTAAAACAAAAAACGCTTGATGGATGGAGGGTACCCACAATCTTTGATAGAAAACCTACAATAAATAAAATTCACAAAAGGGAGTCTAAACTCCTAAAACAAAACAACAAGGAGGAAAAAGAAATATTGCCATTCGTGACACAGTACCAGCCCTCAGTGTCTACTATACAGGAAGCTTGAATGAAAAAATGGAATCTTATACAAAACCAACTATAACTTCAAAAAAATTTTAAAGAACCATCAATCATTTCCTTACAAAAATGGAAAATCATTAACAGACATGCTCGTTATTGCCCAAAAAAAAGGTTAACAGAGGGTTCCATGCCCGTATAGATGTGCGGCCTGTCACCCTTTGTATTTTCTTGCACAACATGTTTGTCAGTATTTTAGCAATAATTGCAGCTGGCTGTGTTTTATATAACAAGTGTAGTCAACTGTCTCGTTAGTAGTTAGTGCCTATCTATGTAATAAAATAGGGTGACCCACCCCCTAAGGGTAGCTGAAAATTGCACGACCCACCCCTTGCACAAGGCTCAAAACCTCATGACCCACCCCCTCTCTGCTCCGGCCCACCCCCCCCCCTATACTTTTTGACCAGTCCCTAAGCTGTTTTTGTTATTTTTTTACAAAATTAGTCATTTTATCTTTACTGCCGCTGGTAAGTTTTATTCTTCTTCTTCACCTTCACTGTCAGTCTCAAATTCATTGTTGCCAACCTCCTCTGCATCTTTATTTTTGCCTGGGATTTAGCTACTTTCAGTATTATCAGGGTGTCCATTATAGCAGAGTGTCCACAAGTTGTGAGTTGATGGTAAATAATGCAGCAAATGCAAATGCAGATGTGCAATATTTGAAGATGACTGAAACAGACGGCAGATTTTTTGCAGGGTTTTGAAAACTGTTCATCCCACATGTAATTGTTTTTCAAAGGCTATCTTTGGCAAATTGTAATGCTTGGTACAGGTTGGGAACATAATATCTGATTGTTGCAAAGCTGTGATTTTGACAATGAGATACATTGGTTATTAGCATGCCTGGTAATCAGAAATACCAAACAAAATTGACCAATTAATCATTGTGATTCAGGCTGTTAAAAGTGTGAAGAAAATAACAGTGTAAAATATCAATATCATTGTTTGTGTAGAAAGCAAAAGAAGTTGCAGTAGAAGAATACAAGAAAGCCACAAAGAAAACCACGGAAGTTACAGTTGATGAGCAGTCGTTCTTGCCATCTGATTGGTAAGGATTCCTTAGTTTTGATTGGTTAGAGTGCTTTGTATGTACAGAATCAACTGTATGGCAGATTTGCTCTAATATGTAAGAACCCAACCTTGTCTCCAGGGTCTTCTCTTACTTAGCAAGGAGGGAACCTGGGAACAAGATTGGTAAGACCCAGATGAAAAAAAATGATTTTGCATTTTACTTTAAGTGTTTAAAAATATCTTTGAGGATGGTAATGTTAAGATATTTTGTTAAAATATTAATAAAATATAAACTGTTTAAAACAGGGAATAAAATTTAGGTGCTACTGCAGCCAAAGGGGCTTGGACCAAGCAGAGTCTCTGTGTAAAGTGATGCTGTACCTTTAAATGTAGGTTAAAAATGCCATCTTTCATGGAAGAAAAAAATGTAATTTTGTCATCCAAGAAAGGTGGATGAGCATTTGAAAAGTTTGGTGCCCTGTGGCACCCTCAAAGTTGTGCAAAGTACTCGTGCTTTACTCAGAGCCAGGTGCCGGCTGTTTTCACTGGCTGAAAAAGGGCTTACCCCTGGCTCAGATTACTCTGAAAAACAAAATCAAGTGTTAATTTTGAAGGGGCAATTGACTAGAAAAGCCGGCTAGACTGATAGCTTGTTCTCGATTTTATATTTGTTATACATGTTATGATGTAGTTAAATTTTGGAACGCATGTTGTCGGTCAGTAGGCTAGAAGCTTTGACAGAAATAGAGTATTCAATACCATTCATTCATATCGGCAGTTCGAGAGCATTTCTTTTCATTTATGTGGGAAAACAAAGCGAAAACAATGAAGCATTAAACAGTGAATAACAAAAACGAGCTTTCAAACTAGCCAACACTTTTACGTTAACGCATAAAACGTGCGCGTGTTTTACGTGTGCGTTGGTCGCTTATCTCTGAGCTATACGGTACATGCGTGGGTTAGAGTTAACTAGGGGTCCTAGGGTGAATCGCTGGGACGAAAAGAGCAGTTTTACAAACCTGAAGTAGGGAAGGCTGTTTACGCCTCCCTTCCATGTCAAGAAATGTGGCCTTAAAGGGGCGACTAACCACCAATATAATCAATCCCTCTTTGGTCCCTGTAAAAATATCAATGACTGATGAAGGAAAAGCAGCTTTTAATAGTTTTTTAGGGGGGTGAATGTCGCACCTCAATTATTGAAGTCTTAATGGATGGCCTGTATAATATGCGCTGGTGGGGTGGGCTTTGCTAGCAGCTGCCAGTCTAATCTTCTTTACTCACGTATAACAAGTTGGATGTGTTTTCATATTAGCTTTAACCATTGAGAGTATAATACAAGTGGAATGTGTTGTGATAGTATGCACCAATAAAAGTCAACCCTACCGATATGTCGCCACAGGTAACCCAGGCTCACTATTTGTGTCAAGTACGGGTTCATATAACGTGAGTAAAGACAAGATATGGGGCGAAGTTTAGGTCTGGAAATTTGCTAGAATATGGAAATAAAAATCGATGAAACTTACATTTTGGCGAGTTGTTGTTGTCCTTAATATGCACTCAAACTTTCTGGAAAAATGCTGGAAAAATGGTCTCCTTCATCGTTCCAATATGGTATAGCCACTATACTGTGTAGGGAAGATGGGGACTATTTTTCTCGAAACTTCGTGTGCATATTAAGGACAACACCAACTCGCCACATGGTATCCTGTGGTGTCGCAAGTGTGGTGTGTTGTCATAGCAGCACTGGTCAGAGTCTATATTACACACGTATCACAATTTTATGAAGTTTATGGCGCACATTTTTTCCAAGTAATGATCTTTTTCTTTACATTCTTTAAAGATGGTTTTGGCTGGTGAGTGTTATTTGTCTATGTCCATTCTATTTAGTGCTGGGGGCGTTGAACTGCTTGCCAAACAAGGCCGGATTAAAGTGGTGAACACGCTAGAGAGCCGATTGGAAATGATGAGTAGACAGGTATGTAGGTTATGATTGGCTTTTCGAAAGACGTTTTGCCGTCAGGAGATGCTGTTTTTCAACTATTCTTTGCATTCGTATGCCTTTTTATGTACATATATGTTGTAGTTAATGTTTTCATAATGTATGCTAATGAAGTTAAAACAAAGGAAAAATATAAATTACCTGCGATAAAAAAAATTAATTACAACATATATGAAATACGTGTGCTTGTTTTTGGGTTGGGAAAACTTAAGAAATCAGTGAAAAATGATAATACCTTGTCACGGATCTCAACAGTAAAAATTTTATCTCATCTCAAGCATCATCTGATTACAAAACAAAAAAGAATAATTTAGACTCTGTTTTCATTGCATTTGCAGATGATGCCCGAAATTAGAGAAACATTATTTGGAGTTAATACACGAAGAGTGTTCACAGACTGATGTAACCGTGACATGTCCTGCAGTTTTCCTTCTTCTGCTCTTTCCTAAATTTATGTCTGCTTTCTCCTATCAATTAAGTATATTGCTTTTTGGTCCGGGGGGATGGGAGGAGAGAGATGGTCGTAAAGGATTTAAACATAGGCGTGTTTTATGTTACGAGCAGAATGATTTCCAAAGCGCAGAGATCAATCTTTGATCACAAACACCTTTGGTCTGAAGCCATTTACTCCAAATCGATAGAAATTGACTGTAATTTGATGGAAATATGATGTACAAATGCTTGTCTTTTCTTTAGTGTTGCGGAATGAAAGGGCTGCTTTCAAGAACTGTATTCACAAAAATTATGAGGTGCATGAATAAATTAAAGAATGAAACTCTCAATAAGCAGCATCATCGTCCTTAATTCGCGCCCCTTTGTCTCGAGGTCACAAAAGCACACATGTTAAACTATACGTTAGCACATTCACACCACAGCCATTCCCCTCCCTTGTACTACCTTGTGATGTCATCTGTTTTGATCGTCATAGACCAACGTAGTTCCCAGGGTTCTCTCCCTTCCTTCCTCGAGGGGGGGAGAGAGGGAACCCTGGGAACGAGGTTGGCCACAGACTCCTTATATTTACAGCTATGTTCTGCAGGGACGACAGCATCTATCGAACTATTTTCAGATGGGGGCGGTTTAGTTAAAAAGGTCGAAGAAAGAGCAGAAAGAAAAAAAAAGTAAAGTTGACGATGAAATTTTGTTTCACTTTGTCAGCTTTACTTGCATTAAATGCCCGTTAAAGGAAATGCGAAAAACGGTATAAGTGAAGCAAAAGACGCGGAGCGGAGATGAAGCTTAAGGTGGAAGTCGAACACCAGAAGCTGTCCACTCGTATCCAGATATTTTGAAAACGGACATATTTTTTGTCCTTTTTCAAAAAATACGCGTTGACACGTAGCGTATTTGAAACGATTTCGCCCGTCCACAAGAAAACGACAGAAATACGTTCACCGGCGAAAAATGTAAAAAGTCGTAAAAAATTGCACATGATCGATTAGGAAATACGATCGAAAACCTCCGTTTTCTTCCGTCCACGCGCAAACTTGAACCTGGCGTTTTCAAAAATCTCCACTCTAGAGAGCGTTTTTGAAAAAAAAATGCTTTTTCATTAATAACCGTTTTCACTAGCATAGTGCTCGACTTGAGAACAATGTTTGGGCGATTTTGCTTCTCTTTGCAAAAAAAAACCAGAAAAGTGCTCAACTTACACTAAACGACGCTTTAAAAAAATATTTCTCGGGATGAATAGGTCAGTGGGTCAATTTATGAAGCTATCCAGGTGGTTCTATACTAGTTGTCTCTAAACATATTTTTATTTATGCACTTACATGTAATTCTTTTTTACTGTGTGGAATATTTACAATTTCATAAATAAAGATAATATTTTGAAACCCAAATTCATACATATTTACAATGTTTCTAAAAGAAATTACCTAACAGTTCTCATTTTCTGTCTTAAGTAACCCTGAATGTTTGAAATATTTTTCCCAACTGTTTGGTTTTTTTAGTATTTTTATGATTAATATTATTTACCTAAAAAATGAGAGAATAATTTATTGTTCACCAGGTAGTGAACCATTCTTAAATAGTTTTTTCCATCTTTTCCCCAGAAGTAATCCTCTCCGAATACTTTTAGCAAATTTCCCAAACGTTCTCACCCATGCCTCTGATGATTTACTTGGGAAAGCTGTCTATCGTTCAACGATGTCCCTTTACTTAATTAGTTATGTTTGAGACTGCGAAGTATGTTTAGTCATTTAGACCCGTCATACTTCAAGCCCCATGATTCTTTCTGCCACTCCCAAGAAGTAAACGGTTTGAGCTATTCCAAACAGTGGAGCTATCACGATCATTCTGGGAACTGCTCCTTTGTAGAACGCCCTTAGGCCCTCGTTGGTGTAGGTTTTGTGTACGCAGTCGACAAACCCGGTATACATCGCTTCTCCTTGGCCACTCCTTATCACCTGAAGCCTGGTCTTTACTACGTCCATTGGTGTCACTGTAACACTGCCTATCATTCCTACGTAAACATGGAGGATCTGCGTTGATTAACACAATCTAACTCCAGTAGCCTGCGAGCGAGATTGTCTTTTCGTTGGCAAGGAAAGCCTGGCGCTTTGACGCTCGCACTTAACATTTCACGATATCTCCCAGATGGAGAGTTTGCTGGAAGGCTAAACTCTAGCAGCAGATAAACTACTTTCTTTACGTTTAAGAGAGGGGGGAGGGGGGTGGGATGGGAGGGAAGATGAAGGTCAAGGACTTCAAACACAGGCCTATTCACTCTCAGTCATTTGATGCCATCTCGAACCCTACTTGAGGAAAAGACTTTGATGATGATCATTAATGTCGTGGGAAAAGTGATCAAAACCGGTGGGCAGTTAATAGTATTAGCGAGGGACTTGATATCCTGGACTTAAGAAAACCTATTAGAGATTGGTTTTCAGTAATGGCCAGGCTGTACGATGCTAGCCTCCTACCGTTCTTTGTATCATCACGTGAGTAGGTCATTTAAAGGCCCATGAGAATTAGTAAACTTACCTGCCAAGCAGCCAGCCATCATACAGTGCAGGGGTCCTGGATTTTCACTGTGATCGCCACCGGGCTTCATCTAAATAGAAAGTGGCTTTATCAATACGTCTTTTTAATAATGGTCGGTAAGCCTCATCGCGTGCATTTCACGAGAATTTATAGTTAACTTTTGTTAAAAACTTTGTCAAAGAAATAAAGAAAAACAATTAAGATCGTTTTCACAAAAGGAGACACGAGGGCCATGTTGGGATAACAAAAAATTCGTGGGAATTAAACTCTTTCGTTCATTACAAGAAATTTACATAGTTGCTGAATAAGCAGTGGCGGATCCAGGGGAGGGGCCCGGCCGCCCCCCCCCCCCCCCTCCCCTTTATTTTTAGACCAAAATTGAGGCCCAAAGGGCCGAAAAAATATTTATTTGAGACCGACCCCCTCCCCCTTATTTCAGGGTCTGAATGGCCGCCCCCCCTTATTACTAGGGCTGTATCCGCCACTGCCCAGTGAGGGAAAACCATCAATATCATACAAGTTGTTTTTAGCAGCCTTTTACAGACTAAAAAGATACATTCTGTTTGTTGATGGCTGCGTAATTATTAATTTACTCTTGAGGTTCCCCCGCAAAATTGAATAAAATCCAGGAAAATGAGAAGAGTTCATTAAATTATTGACAGTTTTCCTGCCAAAGACACTAACCTCAAGCCGGAAAAAGGCAAATAGTGGAAAGTAGATACAGGAAAAAGGAACGTCCCTGAAAATGGAAGGCCAATGGAAGATCAATGAGTTTATCAAAGCGCATTAGCAGAACTTTGCAAGCAGTTAAGGTCAATTATAAAGTGTTTTGTTCACCTTGCTAATGTGGCTCCAAGTCCTTTGTACAATCCACCGATGCCTTTGCTTCTCATTAGATCCTGTGCTATTCTCGCCGCAGATTTAGGGGGTGTACTTGAGTTGGTGCCGAACGTTCTTAAATTTGAACTGGCGGCTGCCACTGCAGAGGAGGTGTTGGCAACTCTAGGACTCGCTATAAGCAAGGTAATTAACAATCATTGGTTGAGGCTGAATATGTTATGACGCATTAAGCAGATCGAAGAAAGCTGCAGGATATTAAGGAATTTCCAAGAAGTGATCAGGGCGTTAGCTTTCTACCGGGTAGCCTAGCAGTTTCTCCAGGGTAAGAGGCAATCTACCCATATTTACGGCTAAGTGTACGGGTAATTTACCCGTACCCGTACACGGAAACGGTGCATCTAAATTGAAATCCCCATTGTTTCCCCTTCACCACTACCACCACATTTCTATTTATTATTTGCAATCGACAATGAAAGCGGCAGGAAATGGAAGTTGCATAAAAGTACGTTACGACTCAATAACGTTTATGTCTCAGGCGAGTTAGCGCTTATTCCTTCGAAAAGGTGATTCAACCAATGAGTACTTTTGTTAGTCAGCCATCAAAAAGAAAGATATTCATCCTGGTCAATCTAAAACCTGTCAAACTGGTTAAACCACATGACCTTATCTGAATAAGACTTCCTACCTCCTTAATGAGATTCCTGCCGAAAAAAGAGGCCTAGCTGTGCGCCCTATACTACTGATGATAGACTTGTTCACAGGCCATTGACAAAACCTTGATCGTACCCGATCGGGTCAATCCTTCCTATCCCTACCTTTTTTTTCGATTTAGTGTGCTACAGATCGAGGTTGATCCGATTCGCTCTGAACCAGATTCTGTTGACACCCCTTTTCACGCAATACATTTACCTGACATTTGTGTGCCTGCCATTTGAAGCTGTATTTTAAGCATTTCCATTGGTGTTGTTACAATCACCTGTTACGACGAAAAAAAGTTAGTTATAGCTAGAAATTGGATCTGGAACACAGACAGTATTAAAATGCGTCTTTTAGAAGTAAAACGAAGCAGACCTGACAAAACCCAGCTACTCCACCAGCTATCATTTCTTTGGATAAGGGTAGTGTGTGCCTTAAAGAAGAAAAATATTAAAAGCTCTTTTAAAGGAATTAACGTCAGTTTGCACAACATTAAATATGTTACAAGCCAAACAAAAGTTTATGAGATACTAATTGAGCATTTTTTAACAGACAAAGAAATGTTTAGGTTATTTACCAAAAACATGCAAAAGTGATTGAAGTTACCTTTTACCACCGTACATTTGCCTGACTTGATCATTTACAGCAAGTTTTATTGCTTTTTCTGGGTTGATAAGTAATAGATTCACTCCCATTCCTAACATAAAAACAAGCAAGAAAAAAAGTCATTCTTAAACATTCACCAGGAACTGGGGCCACAAAATTAAAACTTATTAACCTTTTTTCCTTTTACCTTTGTAAAGACCCTGTATCCCTTCCGCTCTTGCCACTTTCCACAAACAGTCCACTCTAAAATTAAACACAGTGTAAACATTGAAAACAAATGGAAAAATTAGTGATATCGACAAGTAAAAAAGGATACTTACAAATGCTTGTATTGCTTTTGAGTTCCGAGGTTTCTCTGATCCTGCAGTCTTGTTTTAGCAAGGTCCAAGGGGAAGACACAGCTAACGCCCACCACACCAGCGATAGCCCCATTGAGAAGCTTAGCTGAAAAACTTAACACACATTCACTCAACATTAGTAATTAGGGACCTTAAGCGCAAGCAGCAATGAGAACGTTGACGTCTCGGACGTCAAAGATGGCAACCGGAAGTTCATATTTTTCTCTCTTTCAGTTCTCGGAGTTAAAACAAGGACATTTAGATTCGTTGTGTGAGACAAAAGTGTTCCATCAAGCAAGACATCCAACTTCAGATTGCTGTTCATGACCTTCGGGACGTCGGCGTTCTCGTTGTTTAATCTTACTAATATGCTAACTTTCAACTTCAGCTACTTTCAACACTTTCCTCCTCCCAAAGCGAGTATAAAGAAGTCTTGTGTGGGTTTCTAAGTTTCAGACTCTGTATAAGCATTTTACGATCAGACGATTGCTATTCATGAAACGACGATTTTGGAGATTCGGAAGCGACGATGGCATTGACACTCCAATCAAGTTTCAAACGACTTTGTTTTAGTGGAAACATTTCCAGTAGGGATGGGTTAACAGTTCTAGTTTTAGGATGCAGTGGCAGTGAATTAAGCAGCCTGAATTACAAAATATGTTCACAATATGCATGCTGGCTTCAATCCCTTCATTTGTTATACAAGATATCAAATCAATCAACAGCATTTCCATAGGTCCAAAATGAAAGCTAATAAACACTTTCCATGACGTTTGAACATATTGAAAAGCTCTGCTAGATGAAGTTCCTCATTAATTTCATAACATGATCATGAAGCAAATTTTTTTTTCTAACTTTTCTCTAAATCTGCAACTTATGTAATGTGACGTCTTTTTTGTTCTTAGCTCGCTTTAGCCCGAGAAAAAACACACTTGCAAGTCCAAATGTAACTTCCTTATAAAAATTCTACGAAAAAAAACTGATATTTACTTATTTTTTAATTATATGGTTAAGTTTTGTACAGAGTAAACTAATAAAATATTTAATACACGAAGTCACAAATATACGTTTGTTATACGGATATAAATAACTTCACAATGAATTTATGTTGCCTCCTAAGGTTGAATTAGTAAAGTCAAATTGAAAGGAAAACTAATTCAGTTCATGTAAGTCTTATCTTCGAACTAATGAAAATGAAATCAAACTGCGAGGGCAGCTAAAATATCGTGAAAACAAGCCGTGTTTCTGAAACTTAATTTTTGAGCCAATAAATATTAAACTAAAGCTATGTCAAGAATTCAAGAATGTATTAGTTTCATTTTTTCCAACAAGTTTACTTATCCGAGGACATCATAATAC
>NC_133204.1:18658280-18700780 GCF_958299795.1 Porites lutea
TTCGATCATGTGAAAAAAATTATATAACACGGAAACATCTTATAGAATTCACAATAAACCATTCTTTTTTATGGTTTTTGAACCGTTTTCCCTAAACATCGAAAAACGTATGCCTGTCTTGTACCTGCATAGTAACAACCTTTCGCAACAAGGCTTTGTAGACTTCATTGATAAGCTTATCCGTTAGATTTTCCAACCTAATCCTAAGAGCTTTCCTTTGTCGATTTTCAAGGAGCAATGCGTTTTGTTAGCACTGACCCTGATAGCTTCAGGGAAAGTTCCCAATTTAGACCACGTGATTTTCCAAGAGAATTTGGCTCCTGTTTCAGTTATCATACATATACGCATGCAGATGGACCGACATTAATAAGAAAAAGTTCCCTGGGGTAACATGCATCACGTGGTCTGAAATAGAGAGACAGCTTACATGCCGGCAAAGAAAGCCCAATTCTCACTCCAGAAATTAGAAGGGGAATGGGTACAAGCAAGAGAGAATTATGGGACAGAGAAGCTTTCGGCGCAACGACGTTTATGGTTGCCTTGCCTACTACCATCGACCAATCATAACTAACACTTGTACACCCAAACTATCCTAGATATCGTTGCCCCGAAAGCTTGTGGCCATAAAAGGAGGCCGTAAGTCTGCTCAAAACTTTTCGCAGGAGCCCATCAAATTTGATGGGCTCCTGCTTTTCGTTTATTTCAGCCCGTTCTGTTCAAATCTTGCCAAGATTTCATTCAACCAAAAAGTGGCCCAACAGGATAAGAGTCATTGTTTCAATAAATGAGGATTTTCGGGCGATTTTTTCATTATTTAAATGAATAAAAATTATGGGGGAAATTTCAACCTCGTCCCCAGGGCTTTTCCCTTAAAAAATGGGTGGGGCGGGGGAAATTTAAAATTATGTAAAATTGAAAAGTACTGAATGTAGGGGTTGTGAAAAAAAATTGAAATATGAAAGGAATAATTAGTGGCTAAACACTAAATAGTCCACTACCATAACAAGGTGCCCCTGAACTCATGTACCTTTTTTCTTTCAATCTCAATTGAACCCCATTTCCCCCAATAAGTAACCAGATTGCCCCCCTGAAGTACTCGAATAATGAGTAAGTAAGTGGTGATCAACGCGACCGCACTTGAATGCAACAGCAGACAAATTGACAGCTGGAGAACTTTGCGGCGAGGAGACCGTACAAAGGGGAGAGGTAACCCCAGGGGTAACCCTACTCTTTCTCTCCTTTCAAAGTTCAGCGCGGTTACCATTTTTCAAGCAGTTACAGAAGCCGTTCACCCGGAGCCTCCATATGTGCTATAACCTTGAGTCAACCCTTTCCCGTTGCAATTTATTTATAGATCTAATGATACCCCGCAAAAAAAACTGTTTTCGCGGACGTCTGCAAACAGCCAATCGGCACCTGGCAGTTAGAAGAGTAGTTTTTCCAAAAACGGAAAAAATGTTGAAACACCAATAATTTGGAACAATAGATTAATCAGTTTTCACCTGATTTGGCTTTTTATGGCCAGATTTGGTTGTTTTATGATCAAAAGTGGGATTTCTCAGATCATTTGGTACTTTTCTTAACTGCCAGGCGTCTGCATTGGAAATCTGACGTGCCGAACAAGAACGCCCCGACGAAGGGTACACAGGAAGCCCAAGCGAGGAAGAACGTACCTGCAATTGGCAAGTGCCAACCCTGGGGATACAGCCGCTTCTCATCACTCCCTGTCACTGGCACGTTTCGTGACACGTGTCCACCATCTGTAAGGCCGCTGAATGACCCTGAATTCCTAGGAACACTTATGCAACAAACCACTCGATCGCAATATTATTTTTCACGTTTGGATGAAAAGCTGTGGTGTTTCCATTCAATTGAAACCTCTTTGGCACTTTGGCAGAACTTTTGAACAGTACTGTTAAAATGATTTTATGTTTTATGATTTTACAAAAAGGAATTTGGAATTTAAATGAATTTTTCACTTTCGCCACCTAACATGTTTGAAAGCCTTAAACACTGGATTGGAGCCTCCCCGTATATAGGCCATTAGAGGGAGTACCTCCCCAACCCCCACCCCACAAAATCTTAACATACACTGCTATTAAGTGGTACAGACTGTATCCTGGAATCACTTTAATGAAACTTTTACAGGTGCAATTTACAATTATTGTAGCCATTGTTTTAGAGTCTGAGAACAACAGCTACACTTGTAAAAGTTTTATTAAATTGACCCCAGCTGTTGTTTAACTTTCCTACAATCAACTTCTCTACTTCACACATCATTTAAAAAATTAAGAAGCATTCAAGTACTTTATTTCTTTTTTTATCATTTGATTATAAAAGGTACGAATTTACTCTTATCCAGGTCTCGCACACAACAATACCTGAAATGCATTTAATCTAAAAGTGCTTTTTCATTGTTTCCAGTTTCTTTTTTCTTGTTTCACAGAGAACCACTTTCATCAAATGCATCTCTCTCTTGGAGAGGGTAAAGCAGAAGGAAACAACAAAATAAAATAAATGGAAACTGATTGGAAAATACATCATTTCTTCTTGCACATCTGGTCCTATTGTTCAAACGTTGGAGAGCCTCTAGTCCACAGGATAAATATTAAGGAACCATTGAGCTACCCAGGCCCTGGCTGTTCAAACGTTGGATAACACTATCCACCAGATAAATCATCATCCAGCGGTTAATTATTTGGGAAACTAATTGCATTATTTACCTTCTGAACAACACTACCGCTATCCATCTTTTGAAAACCAAGGGCCTGGGATAGACCTATTCAGCTAACTCAACGTTGTACCAAATTCAAACCCTTTGGGAATAAAACGTTTAGTTTTCGGAATTTCCATATCATTTAAATGTGAATGCCACGTTATAATGCAAATACAATACACAAAGAATCTTAACCCCGGGAGATTTGCATTGGATACAACACTGAGTTAGTCCATTAGGTCTATGAGATTGAAGCGTGATTAGCACTAATATTGGAACATGAGTTGTTACCAGGGCTGTCTCTAAGATTTCTTGTTGCCAGGTATATGCAGTTACTAGGTAGGAATTGATCAGTTATGAAAATTCTTTTGGTTCTATTTTTCTTTGTTTCCTATGAAAGTATCTACGGATCATCCTCATAGTAGACAGGGAAAATTCCTGGGTGCCCACCCCTTACAGACAGCCCTGTGTTATGGTAATACTCCTCACAAACTGTATTTGCTGACTCACAAACAGTGCTTTAAACAACTCAGCTTTATAGAATACCTCAACAGAAGCCAAAAAATTTTTTACACACTTAATTATGATATCCTGACAATAAGGTGAAGGATTGTAGAAGATCAATTCTGTTCACTGGCCACTTAGGCACTCTTCCAAGTGCAAGGCGTTAATTAATAAATCATAATTTATACTGCACATTGAGTGGAGTGTTGAAATAGAGAATTTTATGGCACAACTTCTAGGCTTAACTTTAAAGTTAAAGAGCAAGTGCTTGACCCTTACAAGAACTTATTCTTGAAGAGATTATAAAATAATATTTTAAGGCCTTCAAAAAACTTACTAATGATAGCAATCCCAATTTAAAAGCTACAAACTCTGCACTGAAAGATATGATTAAGGTTGATTAAATTAGAAGGTCGGGGTTCTTGGAACAATAGACCTTTTTAGCTTGCCTGTTTTGTTTTACCATTTTAGATCACATGAAGTTACCCCAGAGTGCTGTTTAAATCCTATTTCGTCGTTAATCCAAATCATGCATACATCTATGTGTGCAAAACTTATAAAAAAAAACAAAAGGCAAATTCTCTTGAGAGCATCACATGGTCTGAATATTTGGGAACATAAAACATACAAGGCAAAAAGGTTAACTGCCGGTATTTCAGTGACAATAATAACCAAGAAGGATAATTTAATTACATGGCATTTTTTACATAGTTCCCCCTGAACATATCAAGCACAGAGCTAAATAACACTCTTGTTGAAATACAACATTGATTTCCAGAAGATGCCTTCCTGACTTGCTGGGTTAATCGTGCCTCGCCTGAATTTTATTGGGGGCGACCTCTGGATTCTACAAATGGTGCCTAAAAGAAAACAAAATATCAACAGTGTTTGCAAGTTAAGTGCCTCTATTAGTGGTGAATGAGGAAATTGTTAACCCTTTAGGTCTCAAGAGTGACTACCATCAATTATCTCCCAGCAATAGAGAGGAGAAGTCGTTATGTCACGTTGCCATGGTAGCAAAATTTCTGGATGACAACAAACTGAAAACGTAACTTAAAAAGTGACTTCCTACTATTTCAAACTTCATCGCTCTTATTCAATTCATTTAATTTGTCAAATGTTGGCAAAATTTTCCAGGGCTAAATCTGTAAGGACTGTATCTAAGTTTAACAAAAGAAAAAGAAAATTCTTGTGTTGTGTTCACCTACTCCCTAAAGTCAGCGCGTGAAATAAGGAAGTTTTATGTCGCAGTCGAGCATCAACAGCTACGAAATGGACAAAAAAATGTGATAAACATTCAAAAGTTGTTGTTTTGCTTGTATAAATGTGTTGCTTTTTTGCCCTTCTGGTTGTCGTCGCCGTGGTTATTGCTTAAGCTCCTTATCGTTGTCATCCAGGAATTTTGCAAGTTACCATGGCAATGTGACTTTATCAATACAAAATCAAGTGAAAAGGTTATGAGGGTTAATAAAATGATGCCCAAAGAAAAAATACTTTGATCAGTTATCAAATTCTCTCAACAATCAAGGAAATTTTCATCTTTATACAATACAGTTATGGTAACCTTTTTCCATATCTTTACTCATGCCGACATAGTTAATGCTCAAACTTGGGAGGTATCCACCCTAAACAATCCAGTCGAGCCACCTTAAAAATCACATAATTATATGATGTACAGTAAATTATGAAGCAAGATCCTACCATTCCTCCAGCTTGTTGCATTGCCCGACTATATGACTGACTTATGTAGCGTTTGAAGTAATCAGTGACTGCTCCACAAGCTCTCGCTGTTTCCTCAGCAACCCGTTTGCTGAGACACATTGCCATGACAAAGTTTGACCAACTCCTATCTCTGCCCACCATGTTATCAATCTCTTGACTCAGCCTATCATACGTCAAGGAAGCAGCATTCTCCAGAACAAATGAGACTAAATGACTCTGGACTCCCTATCAAAGCAAAAGAGTGACCATGTAAATTCTAACGTGTTGACAAGGAATACCATATTTATTTGGCTATAAGCCAGGTGATTTTTACACAAATTGCTGTGGTTTATTTTGACTAAAAGGCAATTTCTGTGACCATTTCAATACAATGAAGACACAAAGAAAGATTGATAGCAGTGAAAAACCCAAACAACAATATATTGTTGAAAACTTTGATCAGGTGAGCCGTTTATGTTGTTTAGTCAACCTGTCAAGCAAACCCTTCAGAAAATCAAGGCAATCAGGGCTCGAAATTAAAAAAATCTTCAGGTCGCCTTTTGGCGACAAACTGGAGAAATGTAGTCTCCAGGTACAAATTTTTAGTCGCCAGTTTGTATGATGTAAATGAAGCAGCTCACAGTATCAGCTTGGCTTCTGATATTTAGCGCGGTCGCTGAGCCGCGAATTTCAGGAAAAACCGGAAAATCCCCTGAAATTCACAATAATGTGCCAAATACCGTGAAATTCGCGAGAAATCTTATCAAATACTTGTCGATACAACATATTTGAAACTTATCTCGGCTATTGGGGCCGTTTAATTGCCGAATCTTTGCAAATTTACCTTGAAACTTCATCACCACAATGCGCGAAAAATGTCTCAAAATTACCAGGCGTAAACTATGTTGCGAAAAACTGGGCACTAGTCATGATGTTAAAAGCTTTGCCATTGGTTCATTTCTCGAGCGCTTTGTTGCTAGAATATGTTAGATTATCTCTGTTACAAACATTACACACGGTCGTCAAATCAGTGCAAAATCAATCGATTTCTAGCGAAATTTGCCCAGAAAATTCCCACGAAATCAGCTGTTTTGCAGCGAAGTTACCCGTGAAAATTTCTGCCAAATCTGTCTCTGAAAATCCCGTGAAATTTTACTTCCGCAACCTAGATCGCAATATATGAAATTTTTGTTTTAACTTTACTCTTTTAATTTAAATCTATATCACAGAGAAATCTGGTCGCCATTGGCGACCGTATCAGTCGCAATTTCGAGCCCTGGCAATCCATTTGAACACTTTCAAAAACCATCAGAAATTTTCGTTCACCTGTTAACAGCATTAATCAAACCATTACAACACTTTGAAAGGCTCAATCTTAACATGTCATTCATCAGCTGTTAGTTTTTGCCCATTTAACAGAAAAGCATTAGTGTACACTTTCCTGCAGAAGGTCACACTTTTTTCAAAATATTAATGTTAGGTTTTCCCGTAGATAAAAGTCTTGTAACAAATGGGTCTCGGCTTAAAGCTAGGTGTTTTTTATTTATTTGTCATTCTTGTTTATGCTGACTCTACTCATCTGACAGCCGAATAAATGCGGTATGTCAGCACTTCTATGATTATCAGTTCTTAGGTTAGGGGGTATAGCCATGAGATAAGAAGGAACTTACTCCACTCAGGCCACCTGTACTTCCATAATTTCTTAACCCAGAACTAGTATCTCAACGATTGATATCACCCCTAATATTTATGTGTAATTTGAGCAAAAATTAGCAATAATTGCTAATTAATAAATTGTTAATTAATTGGACTGTTGTTACTTGCGTGGTCTTTCACCAACTTACACATCTAAAGGACTTGGAAACTACAATGTGGTTCATTTTAATCCTTGGTTTGAACTCTATTATTAACCTCTGATTGAAGTAACCCTCATGTATAATTATCCAAAGCTTGTGTAAGTACAGCAACTTCTCCCAATAAAACCTTACTGATCATACAGCACCCTGATTGTCATAAACCCAAAACGTAAAAAAAATAACATTGAAAGCGAGGACATGATTTAACCATTACATATTAAAATATCTTCCAGGCAATATATAATTAAACCACAAGTTATACAAATATGTGGAAAGCATTACATTTGTTCATACCGTCACATGCCTTCCATATTGACTTGTAAGAGCATCACCAGCAAGCTGCATCTGATGAGCCAGCTTTTGTATTGTTGGATCTGCAGGTTGCTCTACTCCTGTAGCTGGTAAGGGTGTTCGAGACTCAGCAGGACCCTTCTCCATAATTTGACTATCAGGTACCATGTCATCTTCTTCATATGACTCAGAGCATTCCCTGACACCTAGAACAAAGGATATCAATAATAAAGCTATATATCACATTAACATCTTTGCTTCCAGTTGAAAGTCAAAGATCACCCTATGACCCATAACATTAACAAAAAGTCATATTTCCACATAAAAATTTTACCCTTTTTACTTCCAAAAATAAAGACAACCATACTGACAGAAATTAATCCAAAGACTTAAGAATTCCCAGTTCTTTTCTCAGCTTTGGACACTGTTGTTTTAGGTAAGACAGCAATCTAACTAGTAGCTATTATGTAATCATCCTCTGACTAAATGTGTGTTTTCTTGTAGTTACGGACTGCCATTCATGTGATAAGGTCCTCAACAGGATGAACAGCAGATACACTTGTACTAAAAGCTCCATGAATTGATAATTAATAAAATAATGTAGTAAATGTGCAATTAGATAACTGTATGTACCGTAAGCATTATGCAGGATATTTCACACAGTCAAGGGCTTTACAATAAGAGTTTATAATAATATGAATAGCACAAGTTTTATAAGTTACAAAGTATATTAAATTTTCCATTTCTTACTCTTTACTGCATTTTTGTCATATCAAGTTTGAGATTTTTTTTGACTGTCCTAAAGTCTTTATTTTTCCTCCTTTTTTGAGTCATGGTTTTGTAATAAAATATTACTGGTATACATGTAATAGGTTTATACAGTGTTTGTTGTACAAAAATAAACCAATTTAAACACTGAACTTTTTCAAAGTTACAGATTACAAATTTTGCTACCTGACTATGAAAAAAGTTTAATCAATGTTTCTGTTTTATTAAAATTAATACTTATAATTATGTATAAATATTTCCAGTTCTATCAAATCACCATGAAAACGATCCCCAACAAAGACATGTAAAATAACATGACCACACCTTTCCTAAAGATCTTCATAACTCTCCAAGATGTCAAGTTCAAGTTAACTAGGGGACAATCAAATTTGTTACAGAGCAAAGGAGGAAAGGTGACTGTAACTCTGGTGAAACTGATACAAGTTCAAATGTGTATTTTCTTGTATAAAAGATTCTTACAAAATGTTTTTGTTTAATGATTAAATGTGTATTTTCCTGCATTAAAAACACTTAACATCATTAGTGTTGTCGTTTATTGTTTTGGAACACATACACTATTTGACAGACACTTTGATATAACACAGAATCTTCAAATAAACAACAGACAATAAACTTAATTTTTTTTGCCCTTTACAACTTACACCATTTTATAGCAATATTAGAAGATAAATTTTAAAAATTGTCACAAAATGTGAAACCTAGTACATCCAAATTTTCAATCTCCTTTATAAGAGCAACAACAAATCACCTGATTTTATGTATTACTGTATTCATATGATTTGGAGCAGATGAAGATCCTTTACTTCTTCAATCCAAGTAGGACCAACAAGTTATGGCAGGATCGTCACTATCACTTTTAACCCTTTTAAACCCAATATCTATTACAGGTCAAAGTTAAATTTTTAACCGAGGTTGATTGTCAATTTCTTTTGAATCCTAGCTTAAATTCATGAATATTAAGGACCAAGAGACAAAGGAAATTGAGAATCAACCTACAATCATCGTCAAAAGTGTTGGGAAGGTTGCCTTTTTTACCTCTTCTTTTCCTTCCTCCCCCCGCCTCTGGCCCAATGTTGATCAAAACGTTAATGTTTGTGCCCGTAATTGTTCTGTTATATCCCAACATTGAACAGGGGGGACGGGGGATATTTAGCAAAAGAGAAAACTCTCTTTTTTCAGGATTAAAATGGACTACTGTTAAGTTGTACAACCTTCCCAACTACTTTTGTCTGTGATTGTCTGAAAATTCTGGGTGTGGCTGTGAAAGGTCAAAACTCGACGACTTTTTGTCAGTAGAAACGTCTTCAAAAAACACTCGTAAACATTACTCTGTTGAAAAAAAATATTTGCCGTACCTTGTTAAGACAGTTTTTGGCGCACACGCCTGTTTATATTCAGCATGTTTTGCAACCCGGTAAGTACAACTATTGCTCTTTCTGGGGCACAGGAAGCGGGCCAAAATACAAATGTAAGACTATTTTCGGTGAAAACTATTGACTGTAGCATAGGCTGATATGCTCCAAATCTTAAAGCAAGATATAGTGCGTTCACCACTTCCCGCAAAAATCATTCGGATTGCGACAGTGTAGCTGACATCTTCCTTAGCAGTTCCCCCATTCTTTACATCATTCAGCACATGCCAATTTGCCAGGCGAGCAAACTATGAGGCTGAGTGGAGATTTGCCGAATTCTTGAGGCTACTTTCTCCGGCTGAATAACTCTAGTTAAGCCCTTGTGGCACTGCTTTTCGAAACTGGTTTCAGAGAACGACAACAAAGTACGCTCTTGATTTAGAGTAAGGCGTCTATTGTCTTCGTTAATCTAATTAAAAAGGGTAACACATGCAAAGTCATCACACACCACATTACTCCATTTTCGTAGCCGAAAATAATTCCTTTATAGTAGCGCTAACGAGCAAAATAGCCTTATTGACTTGTTTGGGGCTTTGCAAGGACTTAACCAAACGAATTTTAATAGATATTTTAGCTTAATTCTAAGTAAAATACAACAGTACTCCATGGATAGCGTTAAAATTAAACTTACTTTGCTAATTGACCTTTATGGGGCACTGTTTAAATGGAGTAATGTTGGGAAACAGTTGTTAAATTTATCTCCGTAGATAAATGCGACAAAAGCTGTCCATATTCTTACATGATTTACATGTTTTACCCTTTTCTTGTTTGAAAGTTGGTTCATTGTGCATATATTTCGCATTTTCTTGTGGAGTAATATGATGGAGTAATGTGGAAACCCATGTTGTTTACTGTTCTCAAATTAACTGAATGATTGACAGGCGACGCTAGCACAGCAATTTCTATATGAGCACTGAACATGGCTGAATGAACTCTTTTATAGAGGTTCCGTATAACTTTCAGGCCTCGCGAAAATACAGTCTAGAAGATTTTAATTCGGCACTTATCTCACTGCTTCCTCGCAACTACAAACATCACGTTTTTCTAGGATACTTTGACACCGCCAGAATGCAAAAAAACCTTTATTGTGGCAGCCTTTATGCCATTTCTATTTGTAACATCTTTCAAAATATTTCGCTGATAGGAAACGGCAAAAGTTAACCAGGAATAATGCCGCTGATGAAAAAGATACATGTATACATGACAACGACAGCAATTGTATAGCATTTTTTGCTTAAAAATACCCTCATGACTTTTCGTTAAATCTAGTGAAACAGACCACCTGTGGCCATTCTTTCTATGTAGTCCACGCGCAGAAAACGTCTGTTGGTTCATGAGGAAAATTAAAGGCCTTAAATGTTTTCTTCTGACGTTCTTAAAAGAAAGCCTTTTTACCCAGTGGACTTTGTGGTCACGCTGTGAAATGTCACGCACGTCTGATGCAAAATTCTCCTATTTATGATTTTACTGAAATATAACCTTTACTGTATTTTTTATATACTTTGCAATGTGCATTATCAGCACAGTTCCAGGGCGAGATATCTCAATCAAATGTTAAATGCGACAAGTTTTATAAGCGTTTAAAGTTGATTTCCCATTCTCCTACAATCATCGTCAAAAGTGTTGGGAAGGTTGCCTTTTTTGCCTCTTCTTTTCCTTCCTCCCCCCGCTCCTGGCCCAATGTTGATCAAAACGTTAATGTTTGTGCGCGTAATTGTTCTGTTATATCCCAACATTAAACAGGGGGGACGGGGGATATTTAGCAAAAGAGAAAACTCTCTTTTTTCAGGATTAAAATGGACTACTGTTAAGTTGTACAGCCTTCCCAACTACTTTTGTCTGTGATTGTAGGTTAAAAGATTCTAACCTGAACATAATTTTGACCTTTAACCAGTGTGCAAAGAAAATCGTGTCCTGGCACGGATCCAGGTTTTCAGCATAGGGGGTTCGAAGAAAGAGGGCGCCGAAGGCCGCCCGCCCGTAGGGGGGTCCGGGGTATCCTCCCCCCGAAAAGTTTGAAATTTTAAGTCCTCGGAAACGCGATTTCCGCCATTCTGAGGCAAAGTCGCGTGTTTTAACATCTCATTTTTTAAAGTTAAAATGCCATTCTTTTTGCATCAAAATATAACAAAACTGAGTAGAAACAATACAAATTTGCATTTATAAATCTATGATTAAAATATAACGCATTTTATCTTTTTTCAATTTTGTGTTTCGTCAAAGAAGGGATCAATAAGGAGCATTCTTCGGGGGTATCTTTCCGCAAAAAGCTGAACCACAGCATCGTAGTCAACGGGCTTTTCGTAGTGAATGTTCATCAGAGCCAAGCCTGAAAGGTGTAGCTATACAAAAAGTCACTTTTGACGTGATGCTTTACCGAAGCAGAGACAGTTAAAAGAGCCACACATTCATAGTGAACCAAAAATGTATTTGTTTTTATGGAAAAAATGTTATAGCTTTACTGGGCAGCAGAGGTTTAACTTGGTTATGAATTTATTGCATTTAAGATTGACTGTATTTATTTTATATTTCTACAAGTTTTGAGGTTAGCTGTTTTAATTTAGGGGGTTTGATCGAACCCTGCGAACCCCCCCTAGATCCGCCCCAGGTGTCCAATAGCCTGGGTCTTGTGGATTTTGCAATCAGGCCAGTGAATCCTGACAGTTCTTAACTTGCCCAAAGGGCAAGTGTTTTTTTTTTTTTGGGGGGGGGGGGGGAATTCAAAATACAGATGAACTGTAATCAATGCTACCCATCACAAATGTTTTGGGGCTACCTTAAGGTGACTCGACCCAGTTATTTTGTGAGGGTACCATCCTCCTTTGAAGCTCTCTGGTATCCCCACCTTTACTTTGATCCTAAGTCTAACAATAGCATGGATAACATATACATCAATCTACAATATAGCATAAAATTTTTGGCGATTGGAGTAAATGTCACGTGGTTATAGTGCCACGCCTCTTTGGGGTCTAAATCGAAATTCTGCTGTTGCCAGCATTTTTTCGTGAAAATCTCTCGGCTACATATAGTGGGTAGTAGTACCTTGCGTTGAACAGAGTTTCACCAAAATCACAAAGACCCAATGGGAGAAATGCAGCGGTTTCCAAATTTAGGCCATAATTTATGCGAAAATGATAAGCAAACTTTACACGATTATATCTAATAAACTATGAGATTTATCCCTTTATTTTGGGGATCTTTATAACAGATGGGTCCTTGCAAGTCAGCAGAAAGCTTTAGAGCCTTGTAAATGCACGATTTCGAGCAATGCAAACATACAGAAATTATAGTTTTAGCTATTTGTTGACGTCTGTCAGCTTTTAAGAGTCCCTCTCACGAAAAAAGCATTTTCTTAAAAATTTGTAGTTTTTTTTCCTTCAAATTTTTTTAGAGCCACAACTGATTAACTAACTATCCGGATTCTGAATTTCATGGTCATTGAAAAACTGTGACATTATCTTCTATAAGCCCAAACTTGAGTAAACATTGAAGATTTTTAGCGTTTTGGATGAGTTTGTGCTTTGGGAGTTTTCTATTGTTTCTAGTCTGTCATGATACAGCATTCTTGTTCAGATGACCACGCTTGGCTGACTTCCAAATGCTCACCAAGATATGATGTGGGGGGCACCATACAAATGTCTGTGAATTTTTGCAACTTTGTGGAGCAATATCTTTGCGTAACCCTTTAAACCCTAAGATCAATATTTGAATTCTCATTTTTAGCCCCTATTTCATTTCCTACAGAAGAAGTCGGGAGAAGCTGATAAAATATCAAGCAAATGCATCTTGTGTGATCATGTCTGTAATTCTCATTACTACTCTGTTTTACAAAGCCTTGATATTACAAGGAGAACTTTGACACTGATCACTTTCAGGGCTTAAAGGGTTAAGGCCTACCACTCTCAAACTTGGCAAGTTTACTGATATTAAAGCACTCTTTCCAGTGGTGTCACAGATTTTCTCTTACTGCTACATGTCAAAAGTTGAAAAAACTGTGAAAGGATCTATTCATTAGGGTCAGTGTTTGAAAATATCAATTCGTGTTAGGATCTTACAGCATAAATCTAGCTGTTAATACACAAAAGTGAAAACTGTAACCCGATTTGGCCATCATAACGAATTGTTGCCCCCATTTACGACAGCTTTTGAGAATTGCACCCCCCGCTGTAAACAGCTACCTACCCATCCCCGCTCCCCATATCTAAACTGAAGAACAAGTCCTTGATCATGCACATACATATTGAATAATTATTATTCAAATATGGCGTGCAAATGTAATTAAAAATGTTTCATTTTCTAGTTTTTCCCGCTAAAATCGTAAGATACGCTTTTCTTTGGCTGGCTCTTTCTCTTTCTTAAGTAAAGCATTATCTCGAGGAAGCATTGTGTTCTCGATCTCGACAAAATTAGGTCAATGGTTTACTTTCGGACAATCCTTGCGTGAGCAAGAGGTCTTTGAGGTGGCCCGTGCTTCTACGCGGAAAAAACATCCTACATAATATAACTAGTAAAGACTCACGTTATTAAGTTCTACGATCTCACCCAGCTTGAACTAACCCTTAACGGACTTTCGAAAAAGCAGGAAAAAGATGAGTCGCAAAAGCTCTTACCTCCAACTGATTTCTTCAGACTAAGTACGACTGGAGAGTCCGAGTGCTCAGACTTTGCATGCCGAAGCCGACCAGCTGAACTTGCGGGTTCTGTAATTCTTAAGAACTCTTCAAACAGTAAACATGCCTGCTTTTCGATATCCTCCAAGCTCTCCTCGGAGTTCTCAACTGGAGTTTTATGCGACTTGAAGTATGGCATACCATCCGCCATCACAAATTTACGACTTTGCTTCCCGTACCAAAATTCTTCAGTTCCGTACTTGTATACGTTAACGACTGTAACAATTAATATCGTATCACATCTAACACTTATAAACGTAATATAGACCCCGGAAGATAATATTATTTCTTAGAAATCTGTGAAGTTCCCCCAAAAATTTCGTCATTGTGAAACCGTCACGTTTAAATTTGTCATGGAAAGCCGCTGACCGACTCGATTTGAGACCTCCTCCGATATCTCACCCGATTCACTCAAAGGGTACTGGGTATCACCCGTAAAAATGATACCCAAATTACCGGGTATCACCCGCCATAGTACGTACTATAGTACGACTGAGAAAGTGCTGTGCCGGATGGTGCAGGATGATGGATAAATCGTGTTGTAATTGCACGTTTATCGGTCTTATTATAAAATCTGTTGCAGCACGCTGTCACTGAGGTTATATTTTAACGTGCAAAGCAGTATTTAATGGGCCGGTAAGTTGTGAAAGCCTTTATTTTGTTCATTATTTTTGCCTTCGTTGTTTACCTATCTTTTCTAGTGTTGTTGACACTTTAACAGACCAGTTCGTTTGGTTGCAGGCGGACACTGCGGTAAGCAGGAGAAGAACAGCTTAGTGCGAGCATTTCGGATGATGCCAGTGAACAGGATCGCGACGATTTATGACGTAGACTGAATCTTTGGCAGGTATGTTATGCAGCTTACCATTTCGCATTCGAACCTCGCTTTCAGCGATAATTAAACCAGAAAACCTCTAGATGTAAACTTAAGCTTAGCACTGATCTTCGCTATAAAAAGACTGTCAAGGGTAGACGATGTGTGTGCCAAGTTACGACAACCTGCTCGAACGACAACTTTTCTAAAGAAGGGTCGTTTTCAAAGAACAACAGGTGTCACCTCTGTGACTCCGAAGCTGGTTTTCTTCGTCGTTGCTTGGACTGCAGTGCAACAGCAAAGGTTTGCGAATCTTGTGCAGTTTCACGACAAACTAGATATTTTTCATCGTCTGGAAATCCTTAAGGTACTTAAGACTAAGTTGGTCCCTGATCTAGGTACGTAAGTTGGTATAAGTTGCAATACTGAGTACGAGTTGATTGAAAATGTAAATTTCTACAGGTTCAACCCGGACTTCAAATCAAATTGTTGTAAATCCAGTCAATCCCCCTTATGCTTTTAAACTTCATGCTAATTATTTTATTTTTGAAATAATGTACGTGGTAGGTTACCTACCACGTGGTACTAAGAGAAAGCATTTGCATTCTCAGCTGCTCTAACTGCCATGATCTCATTGAAGTTGCTTAAACTTGGCTAGAAGTAGAAACTGCTCTCAGATCCCTTGGTCAACTACGTTATTTGTCAGTCATTACAATTTATCATTTTGCTTTTTTTTCAAATTATTATCTTATTAAATTTTATATATAGAAGTTGCAGCAGACGGTCTAACATGATTTTATAAATATATACCTGCCTTAGTATCACGTGCATCCCCAGCTGCCTCCAAACAAGCCTTGGTTTCTGTATTAGCTTGTGTGCACCACCATCACAAAGATTTTCCTTACTTCCCGTTATTCTGTGGTTTTACAGATCCCATTAATTTTGAAACCAATGTATGCATTTGAAGCTGCCCCCATTGTTGGTTTGTCATTTTCAGGAGATTTCCTTTCGAAATGGTTGAAAAACAAGTTTATTTAAACTAGTTTGCATGAAATATAGGGCTAAAAAATGCATCTTTGATCCTTGTTTCATGCTTTATGTGCCAGATTTGTTATTGTGAAAAGTGCACTTAGTATGCATTCCAGCTATTTCTACAGGCACTCCACGCAAATCATTATGGAAACAAATAATTCAACAAATAGAATGTAACAGAATTCAAAATCCCAACTGGCACTGGAGGCAACCATTAAAACTATTA
Organism: Porites lutea; assembly: GCF_958299795.1. Taxonomy (NCBI): domain Eukaryota; kingdom Metazoa; phylum Cnidaria; class Anthozoa; order Scleractinia; family Poritidae; genus Porites; species Porites lutea. The sequence continues at coordinate 18,674,292 of NC_133204.1, forward strand.
ACAATCAAGGCTGCGACTAAGAACAAATCAGGCAAGTGACCACAGCAGGACTTGAAACAAGGACTGCTAGATTGCAACTTGTCTGATGTGGTTTCTTACTCAGCCAGTCACTTCCTCCTGAGTATGGCATTCCATAATTTTTGTTTACGAGGAGGAGAATTATATATTCAGTTGAACCTCCACGAATCACTCCACAATGGCCACGTCTCTATAACGGCCATTTTTTGGCGGACAGTCCATACATTCACTCTTGTTTCAACCTCTCTACAATGGCCACTTTCTTCTGTCCCCAAGGTGGCCTTTGTAGAGGGTTTCAACTGTATTACTCTTTCATCTTACCAAGAACCCTGCAAAGTGCTTGACAGACATCAGTGCTCATTTAACATCCTGCTCTCCCTCGCCTCTTTTGTATTTATTGTTATTCCTATGATTTAAAATGTGGTGCTATAAAGCCAGTCGTCAATGATTTCTTTAAGTTCAATGTAGTTGATTTACACATCTGCTTAATGTGCATTGATTACTGTGTTTTATATATTTTTGTACTCTTACAGCACATAACTTAAATATTACTCTTTTGCCTTTGTCAGTTCTTTAGTATTTCAAGTGGTTGTTAATGAACATGTTTGCAGCTGTGAACCCGCCAAGTTTTTTGAATTTACCAAGCTTAATCTTAGGGGTTCCAGACCAACCATGCCAGAGTTGGCATTCAAATGTTTTGAATTATTTTGCATTTGAATATCTATAGCTTTTAATTTTTGATACCAAGTTCTAAAATCTTTTAGCTGTGTTTATCGTTTCCACCATGGCCCTTGTCCACCGACCAGGCAGTGTTATTGGGAGATATCAGCCTGACTTACGTTAAGAAGTCAGAAACATTCACTATAAAATTATTAATCCATACACACAGGGAGTGGTGATATGTTTTAAAATTCAAAATAATATCCTTAGCATTTCCAACCTGTGTTATATGAAGATCCCAACAAAGCAGGTATTTAGAGGAGAGAAATGCTCACAATTTACAGGATGAATTTAAGTTCCTGAATTGCAAAGTGAAACTTTGGGGAAGCAAAAACATAATACATGATGGTGTGAAAACAAAGCTATTAACAATACTACTACTTGTGTAACACAGACAAATGTGCAAGTAATATTCTCTAAAAGCAATGATCAAATAAATCTCTTTTCCCAATTTCATTTTACATGCAGGTGTCTGCTACAAAGGACAAGGGATTAGAGGAAGTGAAAGAATGCACTGTCACAGAGAAGAAACCATTGAAAGAGAAGGAGAGATGTTACTCTCTGGAAGCCAGCTCACAGCTTAAATCCTTAGTGGCCTTTTACTAAACCCAAGTTTTGCTATCAGTTAGCCTTCCACTGACGCTGTCTTTCTTTTGGCTCATCACACAATCCTCTTCAAAGAACATGGCCTAGGAATGTCTGCATGGGAGGCTAGCTATCTGTGGGCTGGCTTTAATACTTTCATGTAATTTATATGTCTGCTATAGTCACTGTTTATGTGATTGAAATAAGTATGCAAAGAAGCTGCATTTGTGTCACCCTTATCAAAGGCACCCAAAGTTCATAAAACTAGTGCCCGAGTCTTATATATTGTCAAAAGAATAATATTACATTGCATTATATGGCAGAAAGATGAGTAAATGAGTTTTCAATTAAAATTGTGTTCCTTGTTTCTAGAAGCATGTCTTCTTTCTTTTGAGGATTAGGGATACAAATTTTGTAAGAAGTGTTTCATAAGATTGAAAAGCAAAGCAAAACAAACAAGGGATGCAGACTTTTTACGGCCCATTTTTTTCTGTGCCCATCCTTTGATGAACTGAATTGAATGCAAGTTTCAGATGTTAACCATCAACTTTGTTTCAAGTTATTGGTAGAGGACAAGTTAATCATAGTGAGTAAAAAAGGTTATTTTCTATATTTTGTAGTTCTGGGCCCAGTTGTTGGAAGGCCGATTAACGCTTAACCCGGGGTTAAATTTAACCCCGGTTTCTTATTCTGGCGTTCAAAAGCATTTTCTGGGGTAATTTTCTCTGTTATTTTTAGAGCTTCCAATCATCAACTTGTAGACAAAAAGAATTAAAACTGAAATGCTTTTTAAGCTTTCAAATCTGAATTCAAATCTCGCACTAACCCTGAGTTATCTTAACCCAGCTTTGAACAACTCGGCCCTGTGTGATTCACCGTTTCATACACAAACTGTTAGATTGATGCCGTATTTCAAATTGTAGAAAATGTTGTTGAGTTGTGGGTGTAATTTTAAACCAAATATTGTTATGAAAGGCAAATGCATACACTTAACTTGAAGACAAATTATATTCCATTAATGTGTTTTTTTTACATTTTGTAAAATTACACTACATAAAAAGGCTGCCGAAACTGGCAAAGACGGCACACTTTTGTATTTAATCTTACATTTTGAGTGTGGTATGGCCATTCCCACGTTCCTTTGGGGTCAAGTGAATTACCCGAAAGCAGACCTTTGGCTGCCATAACCGTAAGACGTACAGTGGCAGATGCAGTGAGAGGGTCGGGGCGGGGTCCGGACCCACCCCTATCAGGCCTGCGGTTGTTTTTTATTGCTTGTTTGACCCTGAAAGTTTTGTATCTATAGGATCGCATATCACGACTCAACTGGTTGATTTTTCATTGAAACGCGCGGTACCTTTTGGCACGAAATTCAGGCATATTTGAAAAATATGTAATTTTGGGAGGGTACTCTCAAATGATCTGTTCGTTTCAGGATTCCGAATCAAAGATTGGACTCCCTAATTAAAAAAAATTCTGGATCCGCCCCTGACGTAGAGCTTTGCATCTACTGCATCGAGCTAAAAAAAACGTAACCTTGCTTCAGAAAATACGAGGAACGTAAAGGCTGGTTTTCACTAGCCGACGACGGAGTCGGAGTTGTAATCACAAGCGTAGAGCTTATGATGTAATGAAAACATCGTTCTGATTCCGCTTACGACTCCGCCGCTTACAATCCGCTTATGATCCAGTAAAAAACAGATTGTCAGAGTCGGAAGCAGAAGCGGATAAACTAAACCAATCACAAAGCGTGGGAACGTGCATTGTGATTGTTTTAGCCTTCCGCTTCTGCTTCCGACTCCGACAATCTGGTTTTCACTAAAACATAAGCGGAATGTAGGCGACGGGAGTCGTTAGCGGGCTCGGAAGAAAAAGGGAAACTGCGGATTTCATCGCGCTTGTGACTGCGCGTACGATTCTGTTTTTGATTTTCACCAGGTCACAAGCGCTCTTACAACTCCGACTCTGACTCCGAACTCCGTCGCTAGTGAAATCCAGCCTTTATTGAACACTTAAACGGACAACACGCGACGTTTTCCGCTTTGTAAAGGCTGGTTTTCACTAGCGACGGAGTCGGAATCGTAAGAGCGCTTATGACCAGTGAAAATCAAAAAGTGGGAGTCGTAAGCGGAGTCAAAAGCGCAACGGAATCGGAGTCAGAAGAATGAGAACGTTTCCATTTCTTCCGACTCCGCTTACGTTCCGCTTATGATCTAGTGAAAACCAGATTGTCGGAAGCAGAAGCGGAGGGATAAGCCAATCACAATGCACGGTCCCACGCTTTGAGATTGGTTTTGTTCTTCTGCTTCTGCTTGCGACTCCGACAATCTGGTTTTCACTAGATCATAAGCGGAACGTAAGCGACGGAGAAAGAAAGCGGAATCGGAACGCTGCTTTCACTAGATCATAAGCTTTACCCTTCTGATTACGTCTCCGACTTAGACTTCGTCGCTAGTGAAAACCAGCCTTTCATAGATGCCACGGTATCTCGTTCAGTTTGCCCTTAGAGGAGAAAGTAAAATATATTTCGGAAAATGAAACTGTTTCCTTTTGAGGGGCAACTTCTAAAGGTCCAACATTTTTGCAATGTCACATTGAAGACATCTCCCTCCCAAACTTTATTTTTTAATCAATGAGTATTCCGTTCAACAACGATAAGGGCGAGGCTAAGGAAATGTCTGACTGCTACTCCCGGAAACAGAGGATGATGCACTGGATAGTGAAACAAAATGTGATTTTGACCATATTGACAGTGCATTGTTCAGGTATTCGGGATGTTATTTCTTGTCCTTAGATCCCATGTCCTAATGCACACTTATGTGTAGAAAGGAACCAGCAACGGCGTCAATAGAAAATCTGGAAAAATTCGCCCGAGGGTAAGAGGGTAATTTGAAGAAAATGACGAATAATTCAAAAATGGCGAATGCCAAAGGTTTAATTAGTGAAAATTCTAAAGAGATGGGGGTTTAAAGGGGCCCCTTGAAAAGTGGCGATTTTGACAAAAATGGCGATATGGTTGGCAAAATTTCTATTGAGATGTTGACAGGGCTCTCTTGAAAAGTGGGGATTCGACGAAAATGGCGAACTTGCATACAACGATTCAAAAATGGCAAAGGTGACGACAAATCACCTAAGGGTTGGCGAAAATTCAAACTTGACTCGAAAGAGATGTCGTTGTTGCGTACGTTTCTGGATATCTGATCTCCAAATGGTGAGGGGAAGGTCCAGCCATTCAATACGCAAGCTGCCGTCAGCTGGTGCCCCGGGTGAAGATGTAGAATTTTTGGGTTGACGTGAAATTAGTATGTTTCCCCTACTTTTCATGAAATATGGGCCACTACGCATTTCTTGCGAAATAGTTTGGGACTTCGATGATGAGCTGCCGTGAAATCGCTATGTTTCCTCTAGTTTGCAAAAAATACTTTATGATAATGCATATAATGCATCCCATTTTATACGAAATGCGAAATAGTCCGCTGCGCTGGAATGAACTGCTGTGAAATAAGGATTTTCACTAATTCCCATGGATTTTCCCCCTCCACGCGCGCCCCTCGCGCTCCCGCGCCCGAATTTCCCCTTTCCCATTTAACACCTACCCTCAGACTTTGTACATGAGATATGACCAGAAATGCACGCATTGGCGAAAATGGCAGAAATGGCGATTGATCGCCAAAATCGCCAAACCGTAAGCAAAAAAGGGTTTGTAATCGGCTCCGAATTCAAAAAGGGGTTTGGGGGCTAGTTGAAATGACTTGTGGGCTAGTACTTAATTGCTAGCTACAGCTTGCCTGCAAGAATGGCAGGCGGTAAAACTGACTTTCTTTGCACCCTAAGGGACGTCTTTAGTTATATAATTTGAAGGGGCCACTTTTTGCATCCAATTTGAATATTTGCCAAATTCTGGATATCACAAGCCCTCTGGCGATTTTCGTCGAAATCGCCAATTTCGCCAAAATCGCCAGTCTCCAAGGGGCCACTTTTGGCATCCAACTCAAACCGTCAGAGGCTGACGATTTTTCGCCATTTTGCCATTTTCGCCATTGTATCCATTTCTGGACATGAATGGAGGCGTACATGGAATATTTTGACAAATACGCGGTTCTTAGATCCCATTGAAAATGTGTGGTGTTCCACTACTTTTCCTGGAACGGATCCGGTTTAATATGCGGAGTTTTGGGGTTGCAGTGAAATTACTGTGTTTTCACTATTGACACTATTCTATCATGAAATATTGGGCCACGACGCACTCTTGTTCTTAGATCCCATTTTCGTCGGACTGGGAAATAGTCCATCACTCAAATGAATTGCTGTGAAATAAGCGTTTTTCTTAAAACATGAAAGAAACATTATATGGAAATTACGCATTTCTGGCCTGCAGATCCCATTTTGTGATGCATGGGGAAAACCCCTGCTCTTGAACGGATTGCGGTGAAATGAGTGTTTCCTACTATTTTTCATTGAATATCCGGGTAAATATGCGGAATTTTCGTCGGCCTTCAATTTGGAGTGTGGGCCACTACGGAGTTTTATAGTCCTGGGGTGCTTACCATTTGACAGAAAATGTCGGAAATTCCGGATGGAAGGTAAATGGTGAGGTCACTTTTCGGAAATTCAAACCGAAAATTAAGGAGTACGTTTTGAGGTAGTCCCTTCATTCCGGTTGGTACGAACCAAACGGAATGTTGCTTACCATTAACCAATTTCTTGTTCCTTCTCGGTTCCAGACACACGCTACACAAATTTGCCCTTTTTTTGAATTCAAACCCTAACGGATGTGGCATTTCTACGGTAAACTGGTAAATCGCTTACCATTATGCTTTCGACACCCCAACCGGATTTTTCTGTCAAATGGTAAGCACCCCAGGACTTTAATAAATTGCTTCGAAATAAGTAGTGTATGTCACTCTGATCAATATTATTATAGTTTTCAGAAAATATGGTGCCAAAAACGCTTTTTTCATCCTAATTTCTTAGTATTCAATAAATGCGAAATATATTCCAGCACTTGAATGAATTGTTTTCGCCAGTGTTTGTTGCTGTGAAATTATTGTATTTTATGTGAGTGAAACATATTCCGTTACTTCGATGAAGTGAGGTAAAATCAGGGCCTTTCCTCTAGTTTCCATGAAATATAGGGCTAAATTTGCATCTTTCGGTCCTTGGATCCCATCTTCTAATAATCGCGAAATAGTTTGGTACTTTGATGAGCTGCTGTGAAATCAGATGTTTCCCCTAGAATTTTTGGAATATTATGGCCAATACGCATTTCGAATTCTGGCCCTGAGAATGGCTGAGATCTTCCAGTTTTTTTTTTTAAAAAGCGATATTGTCCGGCAGTTCCATAATATTAAAATTCCTCTAGTCTAGTGGGGTTTATTTAACTCCTTACAGTGGAGGTTTTTTTTTTTTGAGGGGAGGCGGGGGGGGGGGGGGGGCGGTGGGGGGGGGAGTTTTTTTTACTCCAAAAAGGAGTTTAAAGAACTCTTTTTCAGGAGTAAAAATCACCCAGATATTGACGAGTTGGAATAACCCCCAAAAAGGAGTTATCCTGTACCTAAAATTGTTACTCCACTTGAACAGAGCTGAGAGTTAAAGAAGCTCCAATAAGAGTAAAAACAACTCATGTAAGGAGTAAAATAACCCCATTTTCGGAGTTATTTTAACTCCAGACTGGGAGTTAAAACCGGAAATCTTTTTTAGGAGTTAAAGTAACCCCATAAAAGGGGTTATCCTGTACCTAACAAATTACCTAAAATTTACTGTGTGAGTTGCTGTGAACTGAAGTGTATTTCCACCAGTTTGCATGAAATATGGGCCAAATAGACATTTTTGACTCCTAGATCCCATCTCTTTAACGAATGCGACGAACTGCCGTGAAAGCATTGTGTTTCAAAAAGGCAGTTTTGTTCCCTGCTTGGATCCCACTTTCTAATAATTTGGAAATGTTCAGTGGGCACTTCGATGAGTTAATGTATAAATCAGTGTGTGTTTTCAACTAAAACCCGCGCGACTATAAAGAACCTGAGTTTTAAGAACCTGTTAGGCTAAAATTTGAAAGAAGTTCTTATTAATTCGTTAAAGTCTATTTGCTCTTGGGCAAATACTGAAGATAAGTCAACATTGAGGAAATGTTGGGGAGACTTAGGTGCCAAGAGTGTAAAACTGTTAGAACTGAGTGTAATTAGACAAGTCAGCAATTCAGTTCTTCTTTTTAGTATAACATAACAACATAACATTACAACTTTATTTAAGTGTCGATGACTTTAGCTTATAAAAGCTAATTGGGGACACTGAAAAAATAGGAAAAAAAATTATAAAAAGAGTTGATACTTAATATCATAAGGTGAATTTATAATTCGCTAAAATCTAAAGTTTATAAAAGGTAAAAATTAAAAGATTACGGAGTTATCCCCACTAAAATATAAAGAAAAATGCTAATCTGGTACGCAAATTTCAAATGAAGAATCTGTTAAAGCTAACTCAGTGAGAAACTGCAGGATCTTACTTGTGGGTTTTATTGTATTTGTCATGGAATATTGGGGCAACTACGCATTGCTGGCCTTTAGACCCGTTTACTACGAGGAATAGTCCAGCATCTCGACGCGCTCAGTGAAATCAGTGTATTTTCACCAACTGCCATCAAATACAGCTGTCAAATAGTGGTGTTTCGTGCACGTTATGTGAAGTATTCCATATTTCTCTAGGAGCAGGGATAACAAGATGAAGGGGATGTCAAAAATTTTTTTTATTTTTTCACTTGTGTGAAAGTTTAATGCTCAGTACTCAAGGTCAGTTAACTCATCTCTGCAGTTAATTAATACGCTCCCTGCATTTGCGACAATAAAATAAAGAGGGCCGACGGTGCAGCTTAACTAAGGGATCAACTCTTAACTGCGGCTACTGCGCCTTCAGAAAAACATATTTTGCTAAAAACATTTTTATTTTACGATTCAAATCACATTGATCTTAACATCCTGAAATATACTTCATTTTAGGCAAACAGTAATCAAGTCTCTCTCTTGAATTTGCCCACCCTTAAAATTACCAGTCCATCCCATCATGTATGTCATTGGCCCAGATGATTTCGGATGATTGCGCATTTAGAATTAAGACCAGATTTTCATTTTAAACGTTTCTATCATACGATTCCGATCTTTTTGGTCTTATTAATATTGAAATAAAGTTCCTTTCGTTATTTCTCGAATTTCCCCGCCCTAAAAATGACGTGACCCTGGATGAATTCTTGAATTCGCCATTTTCTCATAGACCGTAATGAACCTTGTTTAAGGCCCAAAATTTTGCACAACCATTGTTTCCAATCTCTCCTGGGTATTACAGTCGTCCCAAGATAAATTTAAGACAATGGTTATGCAACATTTTTAAGGGGTAAACAAGTCGCATTAAGGTCTATGAGAAAATGGCGCATTCAAGAATTCTTTACTTTGCGCCTTCATAAGATCAGTTTTTCTGTTTAAACGCTCCTATTATACGATTCCCAACAGTTTCATATTAATATCATAGAAATACACTTCATTTGCGGGGAACTGTAATAAAATTTCTTTCTCGAATTTGCCCGCCCTAAAAACGCCCGTGAATCGGCATCCTATAGGATGTCACACACGCTACACTTGCCATTCAAGAATTCTTTACTTTGCGCCTTCGGAAGACCAGTTTTTTGCTTAAAACGCTTCTATTACACGATTCGGGACAGTTTGATGTGAATATCATCGAAATACACTTCATTTGGGGGGAACTGTAATAAAATTTCTTTCTCGAATTTGCCCGCCTTAAAAACGCCCGTGAATCCGCATCCTATAGGATATTGTCACACACGCTACACTTGCCATTCAGAAATTCTTTACTTTGGGCTCTTGGAAGACCAGATTTTTACTTAAAACGCTTCTATTACACGATTCGGAACAGTTTGACGTGAATATCATCGGAATACACTTCATTTTGGGGGAACTGTAATAAAATGTCTTTCTCGAATTTGCCCGCCTTAAAAACGCCCGTGAATCGGCATCCTATAGGATGTCACACGCGCTGCACTAGCTATTCCAAAATTCTTTACTTTGCGCCTTCGGAAGACCAGATTTTTGCTTAAAACGCTTCTATTACACGATTCGGGACAGTTTGATGTGAATTTCATCGAAATACACTTCATTTGGGGGGAACTGTAATAAAATTTCTTTCTCGAATTTGCCCGCCTTAAAGGCGCCCGTGAATCGGCATCCTCACACGCGCTGCACTCGCCATTCCAAAATTCTTTACTTTGCGCCTTCGGAAGACCAGATTTTTGCTTAAAACGCTTCTATTACACGATTCGGGACAGTTTGATGCGAATATCATTGAAATACACTTCATTTGGGGGGAACTGTAATAAAATTTCTTTCTCGAAATTGCCCGCCTTAAAAACGCCCGTGAATCGGCATCCTATAGGATGTCACACGCGCTGCACTCGCCATTCCAAAATTCTTTACTTTGCGCCTTCGGATGACCAGACTTTTGCTTAAAACGCTTCTATTACACGATTCGGGACAGTTTGATGTGAATATCATCGAAATACACTTCATTTGGGGGGAACTGTAATAAAACTTCTCTCTCGAATTTGCCCGCCTTAAAAACGCCCGTGAATCCGCATCCTATAGGATGTCACATACGCTACACTTGCCATTCCGAAATTCTTTACTTTGGGCCCTTGGAAGACCAGATTTTTGCTTTAAAAGTTTCTATTACACGATCCGAAACAGTTTGATGTGAACATCATAGAAATACACTTCATTTGGGGGGAACTGTAATAAAATTTCTTTCTCGAAATTGCCCGCCTTAAAAACGCCCGTGAATCGGCATCCTATAGGATGTCACACGCGCTGCACTCGCCATTCCAAAATTCTTTACTTTGCGCCTTCGGAAGACCAGATTTTTGCTTAAAACGCTTCTATTACACGATTCGGGACAGTTTGATGTGAATTTCATCGAAATACACTTCATTTGGGGAGAACTGTAATAAAATTTCTTTCTCGAATTTGCCCGCCTTAAAAACGCCCGTGAATCGGCATCCTATAGGATGTCACATACGCTGCACTTGCCATTCAGAAATTCTTTACTTTGGGCCCTTGGAAGACCAGATTTTTGCTTTAAAAGTTTCTATTACACGATCCGAAACAGTTTGATGTGAACATCTTAGAAATACACTTAATTTGGGGGAACTGTAATAAAATTTCTTTCTCGAATTTGCCCGCCTTAAAAACGCCCGTGAATCGGCATCCTATAGGATGTCATACACGCTACACTTGCCATTCAGAAATTCTTTACTTTGGGCCCTTGGAAGACCAGATTTTTGCTTTAAAAGTTTCTATTACACGATCCGGAACAGTTTGATGTGAACATCATAGAAATACACTTAATTTGGGGGAACTGTAATAAAATTTCTTTCTCGAATTTGCCCTCCTTAAAAACGCCCGTGAATCGGCATCCTATAGCCTAGGACGTCACACACGCTGCACTCGCCATTCCAAAATTCTTTACTTTGGGCTTTTGGAAGACCAGATTTTTGCTTAAAACGTGTCTATTACACGATTCGGAACAGTTTGATGTGAATATCATAGAAATACACTTCATCTGGGGGAACTGTAATAAAATGTCTTTCTCGAATTTGCCCGTCTCAAAAACGCCCGTCGTATCAGCATCCTATTAGACGTGAGCCAGACCGCACTCCCGAAACCCAGAATATTTTATTTTCCGCGTTGAGAACTACAATTGTTTACTAAAGACGTTTTATCTCAAATCACGGATGGATTTTAACCTAACACAATGAAATAAAACTTCACTTTGAGCAACTTAACTTCGCCCTATTCGTTACTCGTCTTCGGGTTATGCGGAATTAGCTGGAATTGTTTGAAAATTTGCGGTTTATATATCAAATAGACGTTAATATTTTAGTCTTTCCATTTTCCACTGTATCAAAGAGGCGGAATTATTTTTATTTTATCTAAAATATCACGATTACTTGCACAGATGGTTGTGTAGCCTGTGGACCGCCATATTGCCCGTACTATAGTACGTAATTCAGCGGGTGATGCCCGCGTAATTTGGTGCATTTTCAGCGGGTATCACCCATAGGGGTTGCGTGAATCGGTGGATATCTTTCAACCCTACCACGCGTACATGAATACAAATTTTCTCAATTTATCTCAATTGGCCTTTGTGCGGAATGGATAGGGGTACAGCATAGTGCAATATGATCGCCATAAGAATTTCCCTGAATCCTCCTCTGATACAAGTCTCCTGTTGCAACGGCTCTGAAGGAAACTAGATGGTCACACTTCCGGCTTGAGGCCGGAAGGCCGAATTTCTCCTTCGGTTATAATTCCATAGTCATGCGATAAATTATCATAAAAATCCTATTTTTATTAAAATGAAAAAAACGAGGATTGGGACAGCGCGGGTAGCACTGACTCTCACTCTGGATTGTGTCGCATTGCTGGTGAAATATCTTGAGTTATTTGGATTACTGTATGCTGTGTCGAAGCCCCCCACCGAAAAGGTCAAGGTAACTCAACCGGAAAGAGTTGAAACGCTGAAACCGGTAATTATGTAAAAGAAACTATATCGAAGAGTACAAATTATTTTTGACTTTCTTTTAGAAGGTCGCACTGATTCCTTCCTAGAAATTGTTCTGACCTTTTCTCTACTCCCATTTTTTAGCTGAAACTGTCAGCACCCGGGTCAGCACCTTGACACTACGCGCATGGTTTTCAGGGGAATTGCCCAAAGTTACTTGCTTGAGCGGGTCGGTGAGTCATATTTTAGAACAAGACCTAAACTCGTTGACTCACTAAAACAATTCTGACCATATAGGGGCAAACAGAGTTCTCTTCATTACTTTTTTAATTTTAGAAAAGTGACGGTAAGTTTTTTTTCGTCTAGTGTATTTTCCAGATTTTAACGTGCACCAGATCAGCAATCTTTCAACATTCTGTTTATGAAAGCAGCAGCCACTTCCGCCATCTCACTACAAGAAAACCAGGCAAAGACACCGCTGACTTTCACTGGTAGGTACCAAAAAGGACATTATCACTATAAAGAAAGGAATGTATGCAGGAAGTTTTTTTTTTTCACAGGAAAAACTTTGTTGTAAGACGGCACTTGCTCTATCATCTAAAGTCACTGAGCTGTTCGGAGTGGCATGTGATTATCGTAAGACAAGAGGACTAATATGAGTAATACAGTCGACTCCTGATAACTCGAACCTTCAAGGGAAATCGAAAAAAGGTTCGAGTTATCGGGAGTTCGAAGAAAATAGCCGAGAGTAGGGTAAAAAACAGTTTTTACTGCACAGTTCAAAACGTATAAACGTAACAAAACATAGCCTAAATAAAGCATGCGTTTTACTGTTTTGAGCCGAAAAGCTGCTTCACGTTAGCCTGTGACAATCAACATCAGCCTCCACTAGTACACTATACTCCTACAACACGTCATTAGGAAATCCAACATTCAATGTTTCGAACGCCAGTAGACGGCTTTTTTCCGAACATTTTAAGGGCTCAAAACATGGTTCGAGTTATCGAGGGTAAAATTATATTGAAAATGACCTAAGGGGAAACGAAAATTGGTTCGAGTTAGCGGGAGTTCGAGTTATCGAGGGTTCGAGTTACCGAGGGTAAAATTACAGTGAATGTATGACGGAAATCCAGGGGAAATCGATTTTGGTTCGAGTTAGCTCGAGGTTCGAACGAGCCCTGGGGCCGGTTTCTCGAAAGTCGCGGTAACTTTTTGGACCCGAAATCAAATATTCAAATCGAAATATAAAGAATAAAGACGCGAGTCCTGGGGCCCGTTTCTCGAACGTCCCGATAATAAACGGACCCGGTAAGCTGTCTCCGTTTACATTAAAGATCGAGGTTTCAATAGTTTTGCATCTAACGTGATAAAACTGTCAGTTAGTGAAACGAAATGGAGTAGTTTGCTAGCCAGGAACCGCGCTCTTATTCTTTATATTTCGATTTGAATATTTGATTTCGGGCCCGTAAAGTTACCGGGACTTTCGAGAAACAGGCCCCTGGCTAGCAAACGACTGTATATGCTACTATATATTCTCGACTGTAAAATCAGCCTTGCTTATTTTGTTTCATATTTTCACTAGATCCTTTATTAGGATCCGGTCTTCTTGGTAAGCTGGTCCTTGCTTCAAAAAAATGAATTTAGCAAACTACTGCATTTTATTTCACTAACTGATAGTTTTATCATGTTAGATGCCAAGCTATTGGAACCTCTATCTTGCATGTAAACAACAACAGTTTTGCGGGCCCGTTGATTATCGGGACTTTCGAGAAACGGGTCCCTGGGCCCACTGACCCTTGCTGACAGGGGCTGAACAGTCTGGGGGTGAATATAGGATATTCTGCTCCCGCTCATTCCCCATTTCTAGTGTTTTGTGCGTGAATGGGAACTCTTTCGAAGTCGTGAGTACCTCTACAAGTTTTTTTGGGCGGTGGGGGGGGGGGGGGAGGAGGGGGTACCAGGAGCTACTGAATGTACCCAAGAACCATCGTGAGAGCCGTATACAGCTTAGGTCACAGAGCTAACAGTGTAAGGTAACGAACATAGCGGACAGAAGTAAACAACAAAGCACAATGAGTGGACACCAGGAAATGCCTGCGTATGACGACAATAGTGTGTTTAGTGACCTCAATGAACTGAAGGGCCGGAAAACAAGACTTCAAAAACTATCACGTTTCTGTATACACCGCCGGGGGGCCATTATCGGGCATATAATAGGCCAACAATAGGCCCATATTGTTTTTATAAGGTTGACCGAGAGAATCTGGGCTTGAGTCACTCAATATCGAGAAGGAAGCGTCGAAGGAAGTGTGAAACGCGAAACACTTTACCTACCTCATATCAATTAACAACAATGCATTTTGACTCAGTAGAAGACACATACATAGCTCAAGGGACGCCTGAACTCACAACAGACACGGATTCCGACATGGACGGCTCGAGGGAGACGTTAAAGTTAGATGGGAGCTCGGACAGTGCTGCAGAATTAACTCGTTGGTCGTCACGAGAACGGATTCGCGAAGAGACACGGATTGTGGTTTTAGATTTTTTGAGTTCATTGCCTGCCGACAAACTAACTGCTCGTAACCTTTTGGAATCAGAGAGCAGGGTAAAATGTTTGTCCAAACCGATGTCGCGTCTGTCAAAAAGTAGCAGCGATGTAGGTGCATACGAACACAAACGGCAGAAATTTCTGCGGATGGCTAGACTTCAGCGAAAGCTATCACTAAACTTAAAGAGAGACATCGAAGGCTTCGACCAAAGGAAGCTCAAACACAGGAACATACAGAAAGAAGAGTAAGTAGTCTTATCTTATCTAAATGGTAAAATATTTGCCAAAATGCGGCGATTCATATATAGCTGAAAAAAATAGGCGAGATATACCTGACGCAAACTGGGCTCAAGTACACAGCTGACTTTATAGTTGTTTGATGTTTTAGTTGCGTTAAATGCTATACGGCTGTGCGGTTTCGTGCAGTACACAGTGAATCTGTACATCTGTGTTTTGGACTTTTACGGCATACTAAAATTTTTGTCCCCCGCAAATACGTTATGGTCAGTACAAATTTGTAAAATGAAGGAGCTTTGTAATTAGTGGTATTTATCAAAGAGCTTGTTGTGTATAATTTCAATAAGGGAGCTCTTGGTTTTTCAAAGTCTTATTCCTTTTTTTTATTCAATATGGGTCTTTTTTCTGAACGGAAGTGCAATGGAAACCTGTATGTATAAATCTGTTGTTGTTACATATGAGTCCTTGGGGATTAGAGGCTTAAGAGGGCTTATTCATTTTCTAGCATTTATGTAGGAAAGAGTTGCATGACAGCAAAGACACAACATGAGTATTAATACCTCATTAGCTTAGCTTAATGTCATTCTGAAAGTTGCAAGTGAATGAATATAGCATCTCCACTTAAAAGTAATATATTTTATTCATGTTGTTGTGGTTAATTTACAAACATGACTCTTTAGCAATCAATTTTCCTTGTTCATTGTTGGTTATCTTGAAGATGACACAGCATTGTTACACACTTTATATCTAAGGTTGCCATTGTGACAAGTGGCCTTTTAGCCTTTTTTCCTGGTATTGATAATGCAGATACTTATGTAAGGGAACTGGTCATAAGAATTTCGTGGAATTTGGCATAAAGGAACAACCGAGAACAAGGAAGTAGGGTAAAGTAAAATCATTAGAGCAGAATCCATCAGTGAAAATTTGTGATCAATCACTTGCATTTATGTATTACATTGTAGAACTGGTGTAAGGTCAAAAAGGAAGCAAGCCTATAAGAATTTCTGATTTGAAAATTTTAAATCAGGAATTTTAATGTAATATTAAACTAAACACAAATTTCAAAGGTGAAGAAAAAGAGTAAAAATATAAAAAAGGCTTTTGGTTCAATAGGTGTATAGAAAGTGAAGGTCAAAGTTAGCATTTAAGAGTGCTATAATCATTAGTTCCTATGTTTGAAAGGGCTTCTTCAGTTTGAAGATCAGCCACAGGGATTTAAAGCTTGCTAACTTATTTTGCACTAGGTTCGGATTGTAGCATCTATGATTCCTTCATAGTCAAGCAAAATTACTGGTGTTACTATTTACAACATGTCATTCTTAGTTGAAGTGGCCAACAATTCAAAATCTTAATGTATTATTGTACTGAACACAAATTCCAAAGTTGAAGACTTTTGGTTCATTTTCAATAGGTGTACAGAGAATAAAGGCCAAAGTTAGCATTTAAGAGCACTGTAATCATTAGCTCCTATTTGAAAGGGCTTCTTCAGTTTGAAGATCTGACCCAGGGATTTAAAGCTTGTAGATTTATTTCCCACTTGGTTCAGAAGCATTTACGATTCTGTCGTAATCAAATGAAATTACTGAAGTTACTATTTACAGCATAACGTTCTTAATTGAAGTGACAAACAATTCAAAACTTACATTCATTTGCACTGCTTTTAGATCCCTTTTTTTCACCAGCCTACTTCGTATAATGACTGTTAGACTTCAAAATGTCTTTACATGTCAAAATTATTCTTTTAAAATCAGTGTCACCTGACCTGTTTTCTAGCCTGAGAAAACAGCCAACGTTTTGCAGTGCTACAACTTACTGGTCTCTCCTCGAAATGACGTCTGAGAAATGAGCACAGAAATTTAATACTGATGACGCATCACTACCCAGATCTGTGTAGTGGCTCCAACTGGTTGCGCTCCATGGGAAGTTTGCTTCAACCTGAATCAGTATAGAATTTATGCACTTGCTTCTCAGACATCATTTTAAAAGGAAACCAGTGGAAGCGTCACAAAATCTCAACTATTTTCTCAGTCTACCCCTTTCCAGCTTTTGCAAAGTCAAGGAGATTGCACAATTACCAGTGATAAAATGGAAATTTTGAAGGGAATATTTTATACGTGATTGAAAATGAACACCAGCTATGTTTGAAATGTGTATTTTTACAGTCATGTGATGAAATCCAATGTGATAGTTTCTGCTGTTGGCAGAATTTTTGCAAAGGTACCTAAATGTTTTAACACGAGCCATTTCCAGTCTCATGTTTTTCCGTAGATATCAGTGGAAAGCCAGAAATCTGCATGAAATACCATGTGGAAAGCAATTTTTGCAGATTGCCAATTTTTTGTGTTTTTCAGATACTAATTTTTTGTGATGATCAGGACAAAGGTTATTTTCCTGCAAGAAATTTGTTTTGGCAATTTTCTGAAAGTTGGGTTCAAATGAATTGATCATGAATGTCTTAATTTAGTCTTGTGTAGCAAAGTTAAGTGTATAGAATACTATTATCTGATGTGGCACTAAATTTTTGTGGGTTCAATTTTGTGTGTGTGTGTGTTAACTTTTGCAGATCACAAAACATCCGCAAAAATATACAAGGGCACCCAATGATCCCGTTTTCTTTAAAATGTCTGTTCGGAGAAGCGAATATTGCCTAGAATTTTCTATTAGGACTTGAAGAAGGCTAAAAATTTCCAGATGACTGTTCCATTCATGTACAATATTTTTGAAGCTTATCTAAAAAATTCCCAAAGGTTTTCTGGAGTTTAATTTTTCACATTTCACCACCCAGGTTAGGCTATTTTTCGAGGAAAAAAGGAAACCTAAAATTTTTGGATTCAAAAATGTGATGGAGAGAGTAATCAGAAAACTTCTCACTTTCTTGATATGATTGCATCTAAAATTTTCGGGAAAATAATACTGAAGTCCTTGTAATTTCAAAAAGACTCAATGTCCCCTAGGATGACCAAACAAAAATTCTATAGTGCCACCTAGAATGCATCTTTAGAGATCAAAAAGTACTCGAGAAAGCCTAAAAAGTGTTTTCAATGTATTTACTCGGAGGAAACCGTCGTTGGGTGCCCCTGAAATTAGAACCCACTATAATTTAGTGCCACACGGGGTATTGTTTATGTTTATGCCAAGAATTTTTTAAGGCTATAATAATTATTATTGCCAGCTGATGCGCAAGCTGATAGGTGAGATCTAGTGTTGGGGGGCCAAGGATCAGCCATTTTTATTTGTTTAAGCTTTTACATACTATTACTTAGTCAGAATTAAAATTGCTGAAACACTCTTGTTAAATTTCAACTCTTCTCTCAACAGAGAATTCTTAAAGAGACCAAACGACCTCAAGATTCCGCCATTTGAACCTGGTTCTGACCACACTCCCTCACCAGTTTTGTCTCCAGAAGGCCGGGTTGCAGCTAGGTTAGAAAAAATAAGTCAAGAAATTATGGGAAAAGTTCCTCACTTACTGGATGAACCTCTGAAGATAATGCAGGCAGGAAATCTCTCATACGAACAGTTTTGTGTGGCTGCACGACACCTTACATTTGAACATCAAATTGTGGGTTGGTCCAAGGTGGCACTTCTTTGTCACTTTGCTCGTGAAGTTGCCATTGTAGGTGAATTGGATGATTTACAGCTTGAACTGTTGGCTGATCATAGCTTTAGGTTTATTCAGGAAAGTACAGAAGAGTGGATAGAAAAAAATGGTGGATGGGTGAGTAACCGTGTGCTCTGTATTTTGCACTATACTCTTTAAGTTGGCTTGATACAGTTTTTCAGCGTCAATACCTCCCAAGTTTGATTATAAACTATGTCGCCATAAACAAAGATTTGGAAAAATTGCCACCACGGTTGTATTAGATAAAGATGAAAATTTTTTTATGATCAGGGTTGCAATGTCATCAGAGCTGTCATAGCAATGAAATGAGGCCATTATCTATTTTACTTGCAGCAGTATTTCTCAGCACTGGGAACTATTGTTCCAAAATCGTTCACGGGAGCTTTTTCCTCCAATAGCCGCCTCGATGTCCGTGAAGTTTGAACAAAAGCTGTAAGGGCGTTATCGAGTTATTTTGGAATGAAGCTTTTATGGTTAGAAATACAGTATCTTGATGTTTGGCCATTATCTGTAGAAAATGAAGCGCTTTTGACATGAAATTCCACCTCATAGTAGTTTTACTCTTTTTAAAAACTTGTGTGAAAGATTATGGAGATAGCTCGAGCCGATTGCTAGAAAGAAAGACTGGATTAGTATGTATCAAGGCGCTCTTGTTAGCAGTTTTGCGAACATTTTGGTCTACTTTAACAAATTAGCAAATAAATGTTAAACCACTTGATAGATTTTTTAAAAAATTTGAGATTCTCTAGATGAAGTGTTGTTTTAGGAGACCTTTATTCTTGAGATTAACCGTCCTTTTATATCCTTTTTTTTCAAGATTATTGATATATTGTAAGGCAGTAAAATAAGGGCTACAATTCGCTAATTTTTTATCACAAGTTTCATCTTTACAAGTGAAAGCCAGGCTTATTATTGTCTCCAGGTTTCATTTTCACGTGAACAGCAGTGACTAACAATGCATTTGAAATATGCAAAAATGCTGACTAGTATTGTTGTGCGCAAAAATATGAAACTTGGAGACAATACCCCTAAATAATGAGAGGCTCTCACTTGTAAACACAAAATTTCTGAAAAGATATTAGCAAATTGTAACCCTTATTTTACTGCCTCACAATATATCAATAATCTTGAAAAAAAAAAGATCATGTAAAAGGACGGTTAATCTCAAGAATATTAAATTTTAAAAAATATCTATCAAGAGGTTTAAAAATTATTCACTGATTTGTTAATTAACAATTATTTGCCAAAGGCGAAGTTAATATTGTTGAATAATCCCCGAGACGAAGTCGAGGGGATTATTCAACAATATTAACTGAGCCTGAGGTGAATAATTGTTTTAGTATATTCACACGAAGTGATCTCAACAGAATCAGAAAGGAAACCATTAAAAAACGACTAGTTTGATTGACGGGTGAATTCATGCGTGAACACGAAGCCGTAAACAGTGGATGCGCAAAAGTTAGATCTTTACAGTATCTTCAAACATGGCAAATGATAGTTTTAATCTTTTTGTATCAAGTTTTGTAAGCTTTAGCATCAACGGTTTAAAAGAAAACGCCGAAAATTTATATTACTACCCAATTCTGAGAAGAAAAGTAGAGCTTTATTTGTTTCTGTCAACTCACCGTAAATGAGAAAGTGTTCTTTGTCGCTTCTTGCAAATGCTGTCAACAGCGGCTACGATCAAGGTGAGCGTTGTTTATCTCCAATGTTCTTTGCCTTGTTAACTTGTTGGCACGTACAATTTTCGAAAATATTTGCCTTCCTCTTTTCTCCATAAATTAACTTCTATTTGTAGGCAAAATTGGTCTTGCGAGAAAATCCCGAAATCACAAAACAGTGACAAAGCGACCTCGTTTCCCTCTGTAGTGGTAAACATAGCTTCGAGCGTACAAAAGTCAGCTACAGTAAACCGCTTCGCAACAAATCACGCTGTTTAAACGCCATGAAGTCTTTTCTTGCCTTGAAAGTTATCAGCACTTGGATATTCGTGTATTTTAAAAAAGGCTTTACTATGAAACTTTGGCAGAACACCCATTTCACGACAGCGATTTTGTTCTGCTTTATATTCACCGCCTAGCGCGGTGAATATAACGTCATAGTCCGAGATAGCTAACCAATCAGATTGCTTGAATTACCAAGATCACTGAGTGTGTATATACTAAATAAAAGTAGACCAAAATGTTTACAAAACCACTAACAAGAGTGCCTCAATACACACTAATCAAATCCTTCTTTGTAGCAATCGGCTTGAGCTATCTCCATGATCTTTCACACAAGTTTTTAAAAAGATTAAAACTCTATGAGGGAAAATTGCATGTCAAGAGCACTTCGTTTTCTACAGATAACAGCAGAACATCAAGATCGTCCATTTTTTTACCATATTTATAACCATAAAAACTTTATCCCAAAACATCTCGATCATGCTCTTACAGATGTCATTCAAAATACAGGAACATCGAGGCAGCTATAACTGAAGGAAAAAGCTCCCATGAACAATATTTTGGAAGAACAGTCCCCAGTGTTTGAGATATACTGCTGCAAGTAAAAAGGTAATGGCATCATTTCATTGCTATGGCAATTCCGATGTCATTGCAAACCTGATCATGACAAATTTTCATCTTTATCTGATACAAGTGCGGTCGCAATTTTTCCAAATCTTTGTTTATGGCAACTAGTTTATGCTCAAACTTGGGAGGTATTGACCCTGAAAAACTGTATAGGGCCACCTTAGACCACTTGCTCCTGGAGATTTTGCCGAAAAACGTGTTTTGAAGCTAGTTGAGTGGTTCTCCGGTCACTGTCATGCTATAAAGACTTTTACTTTTTACTTTAATTCTCTCCTCTCCTCTTTTTGCACTTTTCGTGCTTCATTTGTTTTTTTCTTCTTGCTTGGCATTTAGTAGGCTTCATTTTGGTGGGAAAAGTTTTTAGGAAAGCTTTTAGGATCTTAGGATTTGATGAAAAGAAAGGTAAGTGGGTAGTGGAACAAGATTTTCATGGGAATTTCAGGTCAATGTTACATGGTTTTTTACCTTTTTCTCTGGTGTCCTTGACTGAAATGTGCTCATTCTGGTATGGTTTGAAAGATCTCTTCACTCTGCACAAGTTAGCAGACAAAATTTTCCTTGACCATTAAAACTGATGATGTTACAAGCAGTAGAAAGGACGTGAATCCGCGCGGGCGGTTACGGGGGGCTGAAGGGCGAATGGGTTAATAACAGCTTTAAGGTAAACAGGGTTTCATTAAGAATTCTAGTAGCAGGAGAATATTTTGAAAAAGGCTCCACATCTGAATAAAAAGTATTCAAAGGGTACCGAATGTTAGCCAGAGAATTCTGTGCAGTAAACGGAGAATTCTCCGATCTTTCCAATGCCTAATGAACATCCTAAGTAAAGCCATCTCTTAACTCTGTAACTCTTTTAGTGCTTGGTGGGTACATTCTTAGGGACCTTCTATAACTTCATATGACTGTAAAATTTGCATCAGAATTGGGCCTCAGAATAGGAAGACAAAGTCTAGCATCCATTCTTCTACATATTTTGTCTTCTTATTTCTCAACATTACTCCTTTCACATCTAGAAGTGTAATATCACTGTTCATCTTTGACTTTTTCACACTTTACCCGTACATCATTTTGCTTGTTTAGTGTTAGTTTTTGGCTAGTTAATTGGAGGTAGTGCTTTACTGTATGTATAAGTGTGTATGGCATTTAGTTTGTCTTTTAACCTATTGCTCCCTACTTCAGACATTTGTATTGTCTAATCTTTCTCATTCCTTTCTGATGCATAAAAGAATCCCAATGTAAGGTAAATACATGAGCACTAGAAATCTGGCATATTTTTGCATATATCTTGAAAACTAATCACAAGCAGAAGAAAACATTGCAATTTAAAGTGTTTGTTTACTAAAACAAAAGTCACCAGCAAAAATTCAGTGTTTTTTAATCTAAAGCAAATTCAAAAGTGAATTTCCGCAAAAATGGAGTGGAGGTTCCAATTTGCGCAAAGCCCTGCATGAGTACAGGTAAACCATTTTTGTAAACAGAGTGATAAAGTTCTTTTAAAGGCTTTATCTCAGTGGTGTTCTTTTTATAGGAAGCTTTTGATGCTGCTGATGAGAAAGACATCATTGATACACAGATTCTACTTGCAAAGTTTTGGGAGAAAGAAGAAAAAGATGGTGGCAGTAAAGAAGCTCTGCACATGAAGAGAACCAGTGGATGTGCTGACAAAAGAAATTCCTGGGACTCTTGGCTCAAGTATGGCATGGCTGCAGCTGCTATAGGTATCGGTGTGTGCTATTCACTCATAAGACAATAGAATAGAGTGCAGATTTGAAAGATGTCATTCATATGGAATGCTTATCTATTTCTCTGTGGAAGTACGGCTTGTGGCAAAGCAGGCAAGCAAGTCTAATGCCCATTGTGACAGTTGGCCAGCACTTACAGTTACGGCGAGAACTTCTTTATGGAAATGGGTCTGCAAGCAACTACTCCTGCTCCTGGTTCTATTGCACTGGCCAATATGTAACATTGATAGGCTTTGGAATGTAAGGTTTAGCAGTGCGTTTTTTTTTGTAAGTTTTTCCCAGCAGTGCATGACTTTTTGTGAGGCTGTAGCTGTATCTCTGCTCAGGTTGCAAGTCCTCGGACAGTCTGCCATCAAAGCAGTTTATGTGATGAACATAGGACTAAGGCCAAATGGAACATTAACTCTTTAGGTAATATGAAATTCAATGTATGCAGTCTGCTTGATTAATTATAAATTATTTATACCTAGGATATACATTTTTCATACATAAAATATTTCTCCAGTCTTTTCTGATATGTCTGTGGTCAGGAACTGCATTTCAATAATAGTTGGCCTGAATATAAAATGATTTTTCATGTAAATAATTTATCCTTTGTGCGCACCAGATGTATCATACATGTAATAATAAATAATAATAAAATTTTCTGCTTTACCTGTAGTTATCAGTATACTGAAAGGGTGCTTGAGAAAGAAGTGAGTCTTGATATGTTGAATTTGAATAATTTTTCACAAGCAATAACAAGGCAATTTGGAGAGAGAATGTAACAGTTTAACCCTTGTTAAGAGGTCTGGCAGACCCTACCCTATACGAGACTAAACTCCCAAAATCCCTCCTTATCCTAAAGATGCTATTTTCGAGGGCTATTTTCTAGAAACTACTCAGGTCAGCACTAACTAACTAAAAAGTTGCAGGTAAAGTGAATTTATTGATTCATTGTTTTGGGTGTCAATTCCCAGTTTCTCTAGTCCAGACTAAAATCTTCACTCAAGTGATCACTTTACCTGAGCTACAAAGGTAATTTTCACATGAACATTTTAAAACTGAAATGAAAATACCAAGACGACGATTCTCCCCGGCGATTTCTCAGTAATAATTTTGCACAATCTGCGGACCTATAAAATTGTACCTGTCCAATGGTAGAGTGTACGTCATCACATGAAAAATTTCCTGTAACAATGGCGGCCGTTTCTGAACGCAAAGAACTTCAGAAAGTTGTAGCCATTATGGGAGACGAAACCACTTGTCCTGTCTGCCTAGAAGAATTTCAAGAACCGAAATGTCTCCCCAGCTGTGCTCATAACGTTTGTGAGCGGTGTTTAGAGAATATCGTCGTGGTCCGTAAAAATTCGTACACAATTTCTTGTCCTCAATGCCGGGAAGAGTCTTTCCTTCCTTCAACGGGCGTCTCTGCTTTCCCCACAAACCACCTTTTATTGCGACTTATGGAGAATACACCTGCAAGGAAAGAGAAAAAAGCTGTAAATAACGCTCTGAACATTTGCAAAGAGCGCGTTAAAGGGGCAGAAAAAGCAGCGAAGGAAATGGAAGATTGTTTTGATAAAGCTTCAGATGAAGGGGAAATGCTAAGACGCGAGATTAATAAAATGGCTGATGATCTTATTCGAGCCATTGATGATAAAAGAAAGTCTCTAATTGCTCGCCTTGATTCCTTTCTAACAGAGCATTTTGATTCAAAATCTTTCCAAAGGGAGAAGGAACAGATGTCTTCATTTCTTGTAAGAGCAAGGAGTTGTATGCACAAAGCAAATGAAATTCTCCAGCAAGGTGAAGTTGGGGAGATTTTAGAATCTAAAAATGACCTTGTCGAAAAATTAACGCAGATCAGCTCTGCTGCAGATGAAAGAGCCCTAGCAGTTAACAGGCTGTCTAACTATGCAGAAATGGAATTTTCTCATGGTCAATGGTCTGATTTGCATGGTAAATGTATGGAATTACTTGGACAGTTGTCATTGTCAGCCAAAAACTATACCCAGAGTGTGAAGAATGGGGCAGGTTTTATTGATTACAGTAGATGTGGAGAAGTAGCGCAGACTATCATGACTGGAGTGTTCACTTTTGCCATTGCTGTGTCAAGTGGAACTGGTGACATTGCTGTGCTAGATGAAGAGGATCGACGAGTTTATGTCTATTCTTCAATGGGAGATCCTGTAATGTCATTTCGCATCATATATGGTGACCTATGGGATATCACATTTTCCAAAGATGATGAAATAATAGTTTTGAACCGCGAATGTAATCGCCTGCTTCACTATGACCGAGAAGGCACATTTGTGAAAAAGTATGTCAAAGCCCCCAACAGCCGAGTAAAATTCACTAGGGTATCAACAGATAGTGATGGTCGTTTGCTAGTGACATCAAGTCCCAGAGATTGCTGTGATGAGCCAGAAGAGTTGGTTGAACCTTGTATTCTTGTCTATAGTGCAGACAGAAAGTTTCTGTTTAGCTTTGGTGAGGACAAACTCTCTTGTCCTCAAGATGTTGCATTTCACCAAGGAAAATTCTTCGTAACTGATGGTGACCTAGAATGTGTGAAAGTTTTCAACAGTAGTGGAACATTTCTTTTTGACTTTGGGAATGGTGAGCTGTTAGACCCAGTGGGTATTACAGTGGATGTTATCAACAATGTCATATTGGTTTGCGACTGTAGCAGTAATGCAATTGTCATCTTTAAACCAGATGGGGAACTTATATCAAAAATTGAGACTGTTGAAGAACCTTTACATGTTGCCCTTTCGGCTAATTGTTCAAGTTTGATTGTCTGCTTTTACAATTCCTCATTCTTTCAACTTCTTTCCAGTGGTCAATGATTAGTTGCCTTGACATATTACATCAAGGTATACTTCTGGTACACTTCTTTGTATAACTGTCATACAGGTTCCTTTATCTCCTAATGTGAAAAAGGGAACCAAGGGCATTGGAATGGCTGGGTGAAAATAATCAATAACAAATCTTGGCAGTACTGTCACACTGGTGGGTGCAGTAGAGTACCACTGGTAATAAAATTTGGTTATAATATTATGTGCATCCCAGAAATTTTGGTAGTGAAAAAATTGTGTCTGTCAGCCCCTTCAAGTAAGCAGTAACACTAGGTGTAACACTTGGTGTCCAAGTGATGTATACGATCTGTGTTTAAGCTGATATTGGACATCCATGGTATGGTCAATTGACACCTGTCAGAAAGGGGTATATGCTGACCAGTGTCACATGGCTGTATTGTGGGCTCTGGTGTACAACTCACTGAGTTGACATGTTTTTTTTAAGTTTTCCCTTAACCAGTTATTGGCTTCAATTCAGTCGCAGGCTCAGGTCTTTTGGGGGTGGAATAATTATTCAGTTTGTTTCTTGCTTATGGCAAATATTGAATCACTGCAGACAGACATTTCTTAAAAGATCCATCGAGAGTCTCGCTTTTGGCCTTGGCTAAATCTATTATTATTAGACAATGATAACTTCAGTTATTCATGAGTCCTGTTTTCATGGAACAAAGTAATATTTGATAATTATAATCATATGTGCAGTGTGTGAAAAACAAATAGTAGCTTTTCAGAAAAGAGACATTATGTACATTTGTATGATGCCCTTGAACCTCTTTACTGTAAATACGTACACTAAACAACTACAGGAAATTCAGTGGTTTTTTTAGGGTTAATTACTCAAGACAGATTTTTGGCATTTGTGGTGCTGTTAGCTTGACCACCAGCATCACCAATGTTGAAACGTTGTAAAACATGGTCATTAAAGTAACTGTGTCAAGGCGGTCTGGTTCATTTGGTTTATAATACCAGTTACGCGTCCTTATTTGCTATGAAACTTGAGAAAATACCTAAGAATGACAAAATTACTGCTTTTTGTCAAAC
>NC_133204.1:18705780-18760780 GCF_958299795.1 Porites lutea
GTTCTGTTCCTCTCCAGACTGTTGGTTTCCTCAGCGGAATAACGTCGGTAAGGAGAGTGGATAACAAAATGAGACTATCAGGACCGCAAAGTGAGTGTGTTTTCTAAGAAATTTTTGAAACGACTCCGTAGCATTTTTTAAAGGCTTTCTACTGTCGGCTAACAAGAGCCTACTGGATGCGTGGATGTAATACCACTGAAAAACTGTACATCTGCATGGATTAACTTTCTGATCCCTTTTTGATCTTGTATTTGAAATTGTCTCACTTGTTTTGTTCCTGCTTTATTTTCATTAAAAATCTCCTAATGTCTTCCGAGATCGGTTATTGTTTTGTTAATTCACTCTCGAGTACTTGACATCACTTAACTACTAGTGAAAAAGTTGGCCCGGGAACAGGCTACCAATATCAGCCTTAGATCAAGTTTAAAATTCTGCAGTGCCGAGAAACAATCTCAAAGTTGTTTTCCTCAAAACACTGACTAATAAATAATCTTATAAGGAAGAACTGAGCGGAAACACCAATGAATTTGGAGTTGCCATGAATCACATTTTTGTCGACCACTATCCGGCCAGAACTGACTGAACGCTATAAACAACTACTTTTTCCTATAGAGGCCGTAACATTGTCTGAAAGTTTACATGTACATGTAATAGTCAATAGATTTACAGAAGGATAAGAAGGATACTTTTAAGAAGTGATATATTTAATATAGATACTCTCCATGATAGCGCAAAAAAATTATCCTTTCAACTCCGAATGTTTTCTTGAGATAAAATATGAAAAGCATGAAAAATAGCATGAGTTCCGACCAAGCCTTGGTTAAAAGCATGTAAAAAGGTTCTCTAAAGTCAAGCCGTTTCTAACTATGATATACCTGGACAGTTCGAGTCCGACTGACTGGCCATGGAGGTCAGAATAGATTTTGAATTGCCGGCTCACCACTCGTAGAAGGAAAAAGAGCACTTTTAAATGACGTTAGTCTTTTTCCACACGTCTTGCTATATCGTCGGTCATCTCAACGGCCAGCTTCCTGACATCTATAATGAGAAGTTTCGAGCACTTTCTATGAAACGACAGTCCATTGTCGACCGAAGTTAGATAGCGGGGTTCAGTTTTAACCCCTTAAAATAATGAGAAGAGAAACGATTCAGCAAAAAGTCCGCGGAAATAATTGTTAACAGTGCCTTTTTTTATATCCTATAGTTTAGAAAAAAAACATTCCAGTTTGTTTTTCTCATCTCTGTTAATAACGGGAACTTCACTGAAGTAAAATATTGCATGCCTTTGAAAAGTCATCACTAACCGCATCTCGATAGGTTTTTCAAGAGCCATCCACCTTTTTATGACAGGTTTATTGTGTTGAGCCGGCGTAGATTTCCGGTAAGTATAAATTATGTTCAATTTTACAACGGATATGTCATCAAAGAATTTAGTTGAAATGGGGGAAACAATCGAAGCGTTTTTCGTTGTAATTCCTTTCCGCTGATTTACTTTTCGTACTTCTGTATAGCTCACAACGTCCTCTCCTTGGTTCAATCCGTTGTAAAAGGATGTATGCTAATTATCAATTACAGATAACTATTCATAAACTAATGAGTCTGTTTATGAGAATAATTTAACGCGAGGTTAACCGCTTATAATTTGCGCAGACGACTGACGACAGAATAAAACAAGAATAAGGCATCAGCAACTTTATTTATTCAAATAAATTAAAATATGCGGTCAGTAATGTAGGAACCATGAGATATGTACAAAATCTAATCTTTATAAACAATTAGTAATCGTTCGACTAATCTCGACTGTGGTGCGTTTAAATTCCAGGTCTCTTTACAATAACATTTAACATCGCTTGAATTTAACCCGGAGGTCCTACATACCAAATATTTGTATCATCATTCTAAAAAATTTCCTGTAGAGTCATTTAACACAATTTTCATCAGTGTCCCTCTCGAGGCGGCCAATTCTTTTGGATTCCAATAATTTAAAGCTCTGTTGTACACAGATCAGTAACTAGCAAATCTGTCCTCGGCTTCAAAACTGGTTCTGTACAACGTCGCACCAAATTAAAACTTGTACTCCGGGCAGGACGGTTGTTATTTGATGGTTGTTTGTTGAAGTGATAAACGCTGTTTTGATCTGACGAAAGTTGCGTTGAGATCTGCTCGCGTGCTTCACATACGGAGAAGAGACAGTCGTTCCGTTGCTGACTTTGCGGCGCTGTTAGCGCGCTTGTGGTTCCGCACATTGAAGCTGTTTGAGGGGCACTGACTGGCCTTCCGTCGCTGCTAAACACTTGTTGAATGTGTAAGTTGGAAATAGCCACTGTGCATCGTTCGAAAGCACTTTTTGCTTCTTGAGCGCGCGCGTGTCTGGGTCTTGGTGCAACAGTGAACGAGTGTGACCGCGAGGCCGGCTTATGCCCAGAAACTTTCGCGGATTTTGATTGTGATGAAAACACACTCAGAGCTCGTAACACAAGGTTTGCGACTGTTTCGTTGTCGTAACGTATCGCAGCCTTTTCGAAGAAATTTTTCGTGCTGTTGAAGGTATGGTAATTTGGTTGCGGTGACTCAACTCGGGATAAATGCGCAACAACTGTCTCTCGCCAAATGACCTCTCGGGTTTTTATGGATGTCAAGCAAATTTCAATTCGCTGACCAAGGCTGTCCGTGTTATAGACTAAAGCAATGACTCCTTTTCCGACACTGTTCCATTTCTCTTTAAATGATCGTCGGAGAATACTTTTGCTCTTGTTCAGGACAAGAACTTCAGCCAAACAAGGAGCAATTACAACTTTATGCTGAGGAGTGAGAGTCTTCGTCAAAGACTCTCTGACCCGTTGGACATCTTTGTCGCTTAAAACCATCGCAGGCTTCATTGGGAATTGTTTTGTCCACCACTGCCAAGATCTTAGATGAACTGAGTTTACTTAACCACTAAAACGACAGCGGAGTGTTGTGTCAAACAAACAACCAAACAATGTACTTGTTGTATAGAAAACTAAGTTGTATTGGTAATGGTGAAGTGTGATGAATGCAGTGATTCGATTCGTCGCTGTTCAGCACTGAGCGGCTTTAGTGGATTTCCGCTTGGTTGAGAATTTTATCGCGGAAATCGAGGCGTGGGAGTGAAGAGCAGATATGATCCATATTTACATGACTGCGGGCCTCCAAATCCCTGTTTGTACAGTTGAGTGGGTTGCTATATCCACGTTTTCCCAATGAGATCTTGCTCCTTTATCCTATCTCGAAGACTGGTAACAATTTAACAATAACAACAGAAGCCTGAGTAAATTATTTACTTATCGAGTCGGAAATCAAGGGCCATTTATGGCTAACAACCTGATGATTTATTTACCCTGTGGCTGAACTTGTCTACTTCTTATTCAAATTTTCATGGGCCGGTATTGTACAACGAATGTCGTTCAGTCAAGTGTTTGATGAGCAAGGTCGAAAAACGGATGCTGCTAGCGTCAAAACCATTAGGCCGGCTGGACTACGTCAAATAAATTTATTTTTGATTGCGTGAATAGTCTTGATGCTTCTTGACAAGTTGTTAAAATGCCTATCACTGGACTCATTTAATAAAACTTTTGTTTAAGCGGTTGAATAATTTTTTTCTTTTTTTCATGCAAATGTTATGTTCTTTTCTTTTCTAAAATTGGTATATTGTGTGCTACCTGTTGCTTATCCCAAACGGCTGTCGGCTTCCTTTGAAGAATTTTGATCGCTTGTTGTTTTGCATAAGTCAAAAAAATACAGCTCCATGACCTCAATTTTTTAGCCAGAAAACTCCTCTCCCGTAGCCCCTGAGGACGAAACCACCTCTCCTCTAGCCCGTAAGGAAGAAATCTCCTCTCCGCTAGCCCCTAAGAAAGTGGCCACCTTTCCCATAACCCCTCAGGAAGAAACCACCTCTCATCTAGCCCCTCAGGAAGAACCACCTCTCATCTAGCACCTAAGGAAGAAATTAACTCTCCCCTAGCCCCTAAGGAAGAAACCACCTCTCCCATAACCCCTCAGGAAGAAATCCCCTCTCCCTTAGCCTCTGAGGAAGAAATCTCTCTCCTAGCTCCTAAGGAAGACACCTCCTCCCCCTACCCCTAAAGACGGCCTGATACTCTAGCTATGATATAAGTACTCCTGCGACTGACCTAAAAGCGTGGATAGCAGGAACCGATTACCGATGGATAGGCATTACGAACAGGGAAACAGCAAGAAAACAATCTCCAAGGAACAGTCATGATCAAGACCCAGTTGCTCGAAGGCCGATTAGCGATAACCCAGGATAAAATTTTAACCCGGCGCCCGGTTCCTGAAAGGGCGATTAGCGCTAATCCAGGATTAAAATTTGATTTGTTCTTTTATACATGTACAGTTTTAGCTTAGTTAGGTGACACCTATTAGCTGATGGTTTTCCCTCTGCTCGATAATTTATTGACCCGTGAATAAGGGTTCATTCATTCATTTTTTTGTATCTCAGAGTAAAAGCTCAACACAACACTATTTTGTAAGGTTGAGTTACATGTTCTTGGGTGAAACTTAACCATCTTTCAATGAACGGGGCCTGGGTTTACGTTGGGTTTCTTTTTCTTTTTGTAACTATCAAAAAAGCAGCTTTCTCGGATAATTTTCTCAAATCTCAAATCTGAAATCTTTATTTTAACACGGTAAAAATTCATCAGGTTTTTTGTTACATATAAAGTATAAACTAAATAACAATATTTAATAATTATAAATACATATCTAAAGAGTCTCTTAAAAATACTACTCAAAATTACACTAAACTATACCTGTATCCATTCTTTTTAGAGTTCCTATTATCAAATTGTAGTCAAATAGATTAATGACTTTTCTTTTGAAGCTTTCATATCTGAATTCAATTTTCGCACTAACCCTGGGTTATCTTAACCCAGCTTTGAACAAACCGGTCCAGTCCCCGGTTCCTGAAAGGCCGCCGGCGCCATTCCAGGTTTAAAAATTTTTGTTCCATCTTTTGCAATTTACCTTCCAATGTATTGCTTAGAGTAACATTCTATGTTATCATCACTAAATCTCGGATTAAGACACAACAGTATTTTGTAAGCTCGAGTGACGTGTTCTTCGACACGGACACATTCGGGACCTACCCAAGTATCCGGTTAATAGAGTGTGTCCGCTTAAAAGCGGTTTTAAAAATTACGCAATGTTTGTTAACGATTAACATTCAACGGTCACTCTGTACTGTGATAAAGTTCCATGTTGCCAAGGAAGCTAAGGAAGCTGTGGTATAGTTTTTGCAAGACTTTATAATTAAGGTGAACTTTGATCGCCGATGACAATATCGGTCTAATTTACAGTTTTTTGACAGCTAAATGAATTGATTTATCTTTAATAATCGACTACAGTACGTATTTCGAGGACATAATCCAATACTACTATTGTCAATTCAGTCCGGTGTCCGCTTAATAGAGGTTTTTAACAATAAAAATTAGCCTAATACATTTTATTTGAGTGTCCGCGTCCGCTTAATACAGGTGTCTGCTGAATAGGGGTTCGTTATAAAAGGTAACATAAGACGTTAATTTCGGAACCCGGCTTAGTGTCCGCTTAATTTGGGGTCCGCTTAATAGAGGTTTCACTGTAGTTGCGGTCTTTACAAAACGCAGATTTGTTGTCTTTCAAATGTCTTTTCACTAATCAAGGAGATTTCTTCGCACCGAATCCTGTACCTGATCGAAACAATCCCTCCTTCAAATAGCTCAAGGCAGTGTCTTTCTAAATATCTAATATATATTTTTCCGTACAGTACAATCTGCATTATTTTACTTGCGTTATAGTACCCATATCTAATACGTAAGTGACGTAATTGGATCTTTCACTACAGGATGAAGAACTTTTATTTGTTAGATTAGTCCTGGTCAGTAGAGTTCCTACTTCCCTCTCAGTTAGCTGAATGGTCCTGTATATAATAAGCATCTACATTTTTTTTTCTTTGTTTTTTTTCTTTTCTCTCATTTTCGAGTGGGTGGAGCGATTGAGATGATTGATTCACTTTTAATTTTCATTCAATACGGTAAAATCAAAAGGTACAAAACTTATTTCCATGAAAGCCGTATTGAAACAGAGGTAAATACTGTAGAAATACTCTAAAAACAATTCAGGTACAGACGATAAATATAGTTGCTTGCCTGCTGGCTAGTTTTCTTTCAAAAATAGTTTAGATTTCGAAGCCTTTCGGACCTTTCGTTCAGCTGGTAATGAATTCCTCATCATTCCTGGCTATATTATGTGAACAAGACCCTCTATATTAATCTGTTTTTTGAATCTAATAACGCAGTGTAACATTAAATATATTCTGCGTTTGTTTGCTTAGACTGACTTATCAGTAAGAGTTGTTCAAGCCGTACATTTCGAGTTACTTATCATACCCAGGATCCTACAGTACATTAATAGGCTCAAATGCCTTCGCCACCTTACGGCAGGCTCTTCCCAGTTAAATTGTTTTCTTATTTCTGCTGAACGCACTTCGTAACCTCGGAAGGTCGCGATTATGCGTATTGCGTGGCGCACGATTTTGCATTTTCTGGTGTTTATTCGCAAGACCGTGATCTTAATTCAACTACAAAAAAAAATAAGTTCTCACAAATTCTACGCTGCTGCACTTTGTAATAATCGTTCCGATAATAGGAAAGCTAGACTTGACGTTTCATGTATTTCCGAAAGATCCTTTAAACCGAAGTTTAGTTTCTCCACTGTCCACTTTCTAACACACGTTCATTTAGCATAACTGCTCCAAATCTCTAAATCACAAATTGTTCTTATTTTCGCCGCCCTATCTATTATTTTTGAAGTTTTGCGGGAAATCTGGTGGTCCTTAGGCTTCGCTTTCACGCTTCCGTCGTAAGTGTGTACTGCCTAAGCAACCTCGTTCCCAATCAAATCTACCATCGAATCGATGGTACAAGCTGGGAGGGATTTAGCCTCCCACGCAGGCATTTTTAGAGGAGCTCGTATTTCGTCGAGCTCCCCTAAAAACGCCTGCGTGGGAGGCTAGGAGGGATTGGACCCAATCAGTAACAGCCAAATATTTTGAGTGAATAATAATACAGTGGAAGCGCTTGTAAGCCAAAAAGGTGACCTGTTACTGGAGCTGGCCGCTTACGGGAACTGATAAAAAAAACACAGAGTTTGTAGGGGAGAAAAAACGAACATAAAAACATAAACGAGAGTTTCCGTAAGACAGCTTCCACTGTATAAGTATGGTAATAGGCTCCTGTCCTTCGACAATTAACAGGAATTAATTCTTCCTCATAGTGCGGCCGTCCCCCTAGTGTAAAAACATGCATTCCGAATGTCGTAAAAAGATGTGATAATCAAGCATGTCACGAGAACGGCACAAAGCAAAACTGCTGTTTCTTATTATTTATTCGTTATTTTTTCTTCACATTCGTTGTTTTTCCTTTGTTTTTGTTCTTTCGGTCTTGCTAGAAAAATCGTGCCATTTTATTATTCCAGACCAGACTGGGTCCAGCTCGCACAGGACAACCAGTCATGTGCGGCTGACCTGGGCTCGCTGTATCCGCCACACCTCTCGGTGGCGAACTTCTAAGCGCACACCCCACATCACGCACACTGATCTTCGTCGCTTTCTCCATATGAAACCTGTTTCTGATAAAAAGTAAACCTAAAAGCATCGATCAACCTTGAGAAATCCACTGGTTTTGTCAGGTTAAATCTTTGACTCTCACTTCAGGGGAGGGCCGGTGGGACCGCGGCCACCCGTTTCTCTGTGCTTCGGTCGAAACAAATTCTCAGTATAAAAAATAAGTTGTGTATCTGTATAGCTGGCAAGTGTTCCCCCCACCTCTGTGATTTTTCCGGTTCCACCTCTGCCTTGGCATCCGTCGGGGCTTCAGTTATCGTAGGTGAAAAACCGAAAAACGGTCTTCTTTTATCTCACACGATGGGCTCCTGGTGGCAGCTGTGATGGCAGACTTTAGAACGCCCCCTGGGGAAAGGGTTTTCCCCAGGGGGGGTTCCAGTTAGGGAGTTCCCTAGTCTGCTTGTGGTTTTCTTTGCCATTTGACTATTAGCCTGCGTAGCAGGCGTTTCCAATCGAGTTATTACGCGAAAGTTAGAGCGGGAGCAAAAAAAAAAGGTGGAAGGGGGAGGGGGAGGGGAGAAGAGGAAATCATTCATTCATTCCCTTCCCCTCCCCCGTCATTCCTTTTTGTGCTCTCGTCCCTGCATTTTTCTCGACGAACTCGCGAGGAAACGCTTGCTACGCAGGCTGTATTTGGCTATCGGATCTTTGATCTTTTTTACAAGTTTGCGCGTTTAGCATAAACAAATTTAATAGCAGCAGTTATAGGTAATGCGTACACGGCGCCATAATGGTGGATTCATTCATTAGCACTCCAAATTACTCTTTAATCGGTTTTATCCAGGGGGTATTTGTACTCTTATTACAAAAGCGCAATGACAACAAGGCAACCACAAGAATTGGAAATAATGGTAATGGATATATATCAATGACCATTTTTCCTTATTGTCTGGAGTACCCTGCGTGCAGATAAGTGTAATCTATTTGTGATTCTGATTAAAGTGGTAACTTGTCTAATTGAAACTAACTTGGTTGGCCATTGAACTGAAAAGTTATAGAATTTTCCCTCGTTTAATCCTGTTTAATTTATGCCCCCGATCGTTGGCCTAAAGACCGGAAATAGCCACACCCAAGGGTCACACATTCGTGTCATCCTTCAAAATAAAAGACCAGTGACGTCACACAGCGGTGTTCAACTGATGATTCTCGAAACTGCGTTTTCTTCATCGAGTAACTGTGAAGTAACTGAAAAGCGAAGTTTACGAGCGTTTTAATTGGAAATCATTCGCTGTCAATAATTCCAGATAATCCAGTAATAGCAGTGGAGTGTTTCTTGAAGTATCTGGGGTTTTGTTTGTTGGATGTGCGTTTCTTTTAAAGTCCAAAGGCTGTTGTTCGAATCACTAGTCACGTCTGATGAGAAATTTGCTGGTTTTATGAAATCAAAGATATGTCAATGAGGGCGACGGTTAGTGACGAAGCCTTGAGCGAAAAGCTATCAGAAAAGGATATTTTCAAGATCAAACTCTCGTTATCTTGCCTTTCTAACCGCGTTGTGGTGAGTGGCACGACTGCAGTTTTGTATTTTTGGCAACCACCAAGTCCCGAATCACCTTCGAATCAGTGGACATATTCCCGGAGCGGAGTTCCAGTTTTGGTCGTAAGTTCAGGAGACTCTGGTGATAGAAATCCTAGAGGAGTGTATGTGGGTTTGGTGGAAAGAGAAAGTGGTTTTGCGACATGGAAAGAGATTATTACGGCCAACTCAAATTACAGGGAACAACAAAAGAACTTTCATACACTGGCGTTATCAACTGGCGATGGGACAATGGCGGGTATTCGGTTTCACTGCGAAGACTCTGCGAACACTTTCTTGAAAAGTGTCATCGATGCAGTAGAGGAAAATTCGACTGCTGCCTCGGCACCGGAGTTAAATAAACTTTCAACGCACACGAGTAAAGAACGTTTAAAGAAATTCCGTAAACTAAAGAAAGTGGAGATATCAACTCCATGTTTGTTTAGTCATGTAACAAGCATCACCACAGCCACGCAAATTGGTGAAACAGGAAAAAATCAAGGAAAAAAGGATAAAGACAACGTGCAAGGTGTTAACGGAGAATTAAACAGACCTACGCACATACGAAGAGCGTTCAGTATGTCCAAGACACGCAAATAATTCAAATTATGGAAACATCTCAGTGACTTTCTCGACTTGGTTGGATGTTGTGGTACTAGAAATTTTCCGGTAGTAGTATATATAAGCTTATTACAAAATTGTGTCGCTGGAAGGTAAATTTCGCTTTCCCCATTTATGTTGTGTTTTAGCAGCAGCTGTTTACAGTTTAATATGTAGTCATAAACAGGCATTTTAAAATCCCACTTCCTTGCGCCGCTGTAGTAAAAACACCTGACGGTTGTTTTGTTTTTCTGTGTTATTCTGTGGGCATGTTATAGTGAGAAATAAACTTAGCTACAAGGAAATTTGTTCGCTCCTGCTTGAAATTGTTGTAAATGCGGTTTTCGTAAAGGAGAATTAATAAATTATTTGTGTAAGGTAAGTGGTATTTCCTTGTCCTGATTTAGGAAAGTTTAAGGGCGCGATCAAGGATAAACAAGTTATTTTATCTGTAGACCATTGACCCTACACAGATCTGCATCCTTAAATGGCAGTCGCTGTCACGAGGAATGTGTGTGTTTACGACAGAGATAAGTTCACGCTAGAGAGATTCTTTTATTTAAATCGGCAGGCTTCTAATTTATAATTTATCTTTGTTTAAATATTTCTCTTCTTTTAATTCAAATTTTAACCTCAGGATTTTTCCTTTCGTGCAAATAGAAATTTGTCAACACAAAATTTTTGAAGAAAAAAGAACGAAACTGAAGAAAAATTCGTTTTTGATTTAAGCTACAGAAAATTGCTTCTTTATTGCACCAGTAAGCTAAATTTTTTTGTACAAATCACAACACTTTCCTTGATGCAGGCAATATTATTTTATCTCCTCTCTGACTGGACTTGCTCACACAGTATGCGGGCAAGATGAAACAAATCCTGCGTTGTGTTTGCCTACTAACCTGAGAATACAGGCGTCATCCCACGACACAATCACTAGTTTTCCTGCCAAATGACCTCTGAGGAACAAGTGTTTTAATACACCATACTGATGACATGTCGCTACTCAAATCTGGGTATTGCTTCCAAATTATTGGTCAAAGCAAATTTCCCTTGCAACACAACCGATTAAAAAGCACTACCATGTTGTAATCTGGGTAGTGACATGCCATCAGGATGAAATTTGTGCACATGTTCAGACATCATTTTGCAGGAAAACCAGTGGCGTCACAAAATGTTGGCTGTTTTCCTAGGATAATTGCCTATCTGAGTGGGCAAATGGGCTTATCTTTCTCTCAATAGAAAATACTTTGTTTTGGCCACATAATGTATCTATTATTGACCAAGCTTGTTTGGTCAAGATGGCCAGATATTTTCTCATTCGTGACAAATATCCAGCCCTCCTGACCTCGCACATGGTCAATATTACAGATTTATTAAAGCATTATACCGGGCTATAAGTGCCATATGTTATTTTGTTTTTCAGTGTCCATTTGTTCCCCTTAGAATGAGATTTTCAAACTGAAAGTTGGGTTAAATCATTCCTTTCATGGAGTCAATTCTTAGTATGCTTAAGGTGTAATGTAGGTGACAGGATGGTTTATCTCAGGAAACCATGTACTTTATTTTGATGGCTTATCATAGGAGTTAGGTTTTTATATCTATAGTTTAAGAACAAAGAAGTGTTTCCAAGTTCAGATTACAAGATTTTGCCAAGTGTGCTAGATTATTGAATATGGCTTCAAAAACTTCCTATGTAGATTATTCATTCTATTATTAATACTACGATTTTGGGTTGTTTTGTTTGTCAAGAACACTGTTCATCTCAGTAAACCATGTACTTAATTTTGATGGCTTGACAAAGTTTATCATCATGGGAGTTAGGTTTTTATCTATAGTTTAAGAATAAAGAAGTGTTTCCAAGTTTAGACTACAAGATTTTGCCGAGTGTGCTAGATTATTGAATATGGCTTCAAAAACTTCCCATGTAAAATATTCATTCTTTTATTAATACTGCAATTTTGGGTTGTTTTGTTTACCAAGAACACTGTACATCACAGTAAACCATGTACTTTATTTTGATGGTTTGACAAAGTTTATTATCATGGGAGTTAGGTTTTTATCTATAGTTTAAAAATAAATAAGCATTACAAAGTTTAGACAACAAGATTTTGCCAAGTGTGCTAGATTATTGAATATGGTGTCAAAAACGTCCCATGGAAATTATTCATTTTTTAATACTGAGCTTTTGGGTTGTTTTGTTTGCCAAGAACAATGGGCATAAAATGTGTTAGAACAGGATAGCGCAGGTACAGACATGAGCATTTAGCATTCAAAAATAATGACTGTGTTTGTCACAATACCCCCCAGTTCCCATTAACTGCCAGCTGGCTAGCTCAATAACGGGTTCCACATGACAGATTCACGGGTACGTCTGTCTTCATTTACCATCAAGTGAGGAGAAAGAGCTTATAGTCCCTATTTCCAATCACTTCAATTGTTGAGTTCTCCCCCCCCCCCCCACCCCCCAGGTCCCTACCAGTTAAAAGACAGATCAATAATTCAACAATCCTTTATACAGGGAGACTCACCCTTTTATATACCATTTTATGACAGAAAAGCTATCCTTTTTGTATACTTTCTGTTGACAAATGGTGCCCCTTGGCTTTCACATCCCTCATTTAGAAATTTATATTCCTCTTAGCTGCAAACCACAAAACCAGAATTAACCATCAAATGGATCTGTTAGCGCTGTTACTGGGAGCCCATTAAGCGGCTTCTGGAGGCCTGAAAAAGTTACCAGTAATTTCTTTAGTCTCCTTGCTCCACGCAGAGAAGAGATTTTTTCAAGGAGGGAGCATGTTCCCATTTTCAAAGCCATGGCTGATAATCAAACCCACAGATCAAATCACTCAAAAAGTTATACAAGGGAGGGAAAGGGCCAAGTACCTACCCCATACCCTTCTTTTATGCCATTTTTATTTCGGAAAAGGTTCCCCTTTAGTATACCTTGTATTGGCAAATGGTACCCCTTTCACCTACTAGTTTAGAGCTTTGCATCCCTTTTAACTGCTGTAAATGCACTGTCTTTTTGATATGAATAAATCAGAAAACCAGAACGTTTTCTTGGATTTTCACAGCCATGAAATGCATTTGTTAGCCCTTTGAAATGACAGATTTCCCTACACTTTCATTTACTTCAACAAGTGAAATCCCTACCCTCTTATATTCCTAAGCCTGAAAAAGAAAAAGGAACCTCTTTCATCTGGAGCCTCCTCGTAGAAGAAGGTTTTAGAATTAAGAAAGAGGTACAATTGCAGCCATCATGCATACCTGCTGTTGACTCATGCATACCCACTGTTGACTAAGTTCAGATCACTAAAAGTAGAAAGAGAGGTATAACTTTATCTGTCATACTGTAAGTAAAGAAAGTAATTTGAACTGAGGTAGCCTAAGAGAACGAATGGGGAGAGAAAAGAGAACTTTTTTTTCCTCCTCTTCTCGTTCTCAGACTCCTCGCGGTCGGCCGAGGTGTCTGGGGTCGGTCTGGGTAGCCTGTGCAGTAAGTGCAGTGTCGTGTCTCACCCAGCACCGGTGAAATGGCGGCTGTAAACGGCGTACAAGATAGAGGAGGTCCTTACATACTTCTATTTCTTGTCAGACAGTAAGTGAGTTGTTTTTTTCTTTTGTTCTATTTTAGAAACTGTATATGCTGAATTAAAAAGAGGGTTTACCGTGAAAGAGGGCAAGACGACCGGCGAACTCATTTTGAAAGGCGGTATTATATTAAATATATAAATACGAAAGCATTATGAGCTCAAGTAAGCTTACGTTTAATTATTTAACCCATAAATGGTTTCAGCTAGCATCCCAGGAGATTTTGTGATGCTTGCCAAGAGGATAATGTTAATAGTTATATCATCCTTGCATATATGACTCTTCAGCGCAGAGGGATTATTTTTCACTTTATAAAGAATGCACCCCATCAGAGACAATAGTATTGTCTCTGTTAGGCTTGAGTATTTTGGTTAAGTTCAGCCTGGGTTCAGTTTAAGCTTAAAGCTGCTTGAGTTTCAATGTTTCTGAAACTTTATTAGCAGTTGCACTGAGAATAGGGAAAATAGCCAATCAAAGTTATGGTAAAATCCATGAAGCTGATAAGAATCTCATGGATATTAGTATCTATAAAAGGAGGTGGGGAGGGCAGGGGGAAACATGGTTGCACTCTTATATTGGCCACTTTGACATGTAGTGAGATTGTGTTTCAACAAGAAAAAGTGGATAGCTACAACTTTGCACTCTACATGTGGCATTTTCAAAAATCTGGCTGACTGATTTTCTAAAACAAGCAAGTCCAAGACCCAGTGACCTTAAATGCTGTGTGCTAAAATGGTACATTTTGCAAGATTGGCCAGGTTGGATTTTTGAAAATATAGCTACCAAACTCTAGAATGGACAACTTGAGGTGGCTGGATTGGATTTTTTTAGGGCCAATACCTCCCAAGTTTGAGCATTAACTATGTCGCCATTAACAAAGATATGGAAAAATGAATTCCACAGCTTTATTAGACAAAGATGAAAATTTATCATAAGCAGTGTAATGTTGACATCAGAGTCATCATAGCAACAAAATGACATCATTATCTATTTACTTACAGCCATATTTCTTGGCACTGGGCGTTTTTTCCACAATTGCTCATGAGAGGTTGTTCCTCCTATACGTGCCCCAGTGTCC
Source organism: Porites lutea (assembly GCF_958299795.1). Taxonomy (NCBI): domain Eukaryota; kingdom Metazoa; phylum Cnidaria; class Anthozoa; order Scleractinia; family Poritidae; genus Porites; species Porites lutea. The sequence goes on from NC_133204.1 coordinate 18,720,211, forward strand.
AAGAATTTGGGGCAAAATACCGTAAAATTCCGAAAATAAGCCCCAGGGCTTATATTTTTCAAAGGCCCTTTTTGAGGGGCTTATTTTTGGAGGGGCTTATCTACGGAGGGAAATTTGCGTTTCAAAATAGATAGGGCTAGCCTTATAGTTGGAAGTAAATTTACCATTTTTGCTTTGTTTTACTTTGTATTTGAGGGATATTTTTCAAGTACAAGCCCCCGGGGGGCTTATATTTGGAGGGGCAATTTAACTGAGGGTTTTTTGCGTTACCAGTTTGGAGGGCTTATATTTGGAGGGGCTTATACATGGAGGGGCTTATTTTCGGAATTTTACGGTATTTGAGCGTTTTTGAATTTTTTGGTATGAGGTTTTTAGTGGAGCACCATGGGTAAGACAAATTGGAAACCCATGGAAGCAAGAAAATTTGGTTATGATTTAGCGTACGCCTGAACAACCATCCGTACACCCAATACATGTGGGCCGATGTCAAAATTAATGTCAGGTTATCAGTTTGGTGGGAAATAGCCTGTTCCAGACTCCGAGATAGTCGGGCTCGCTGAATTGAGAAAGCACGAACACAAAAATAAAATGTGAGGAACCTGGGGAGAGAAGGGGTGGCGGAGCTTGTAATCATTTCTTTAAACAACTTATTGCGGTATACCAGCTCCTGGTATACCCTCTGATTGGTCAGATTTACCAGATTATATCAACACTCTCAAAGCGCGGTCATTCCTGTCACTCAGAAAGATGGCATGCAGCATCCACGCACGTGAAATAGTGGAATCCACTATAACTTCTGTGTTAAACGAATGTTTATGAGATTTCCCACACATAGGAGCGCTGAGGGAGGAACAGAAGACTTTCCTTGTGAACTTGACACGTAGAAAAAATGTTTTTGCAATCCTGCTGCCTGGCTTTGGTTTTGCCTGATAACAAAGAGGCAACAACAGAACAGTCGCAGGAAGAAGTTATCTACACGCTCCAGTCAAAACTCACATTATCTGAGGATCTCTTTAGAAGAACTAGCCTGCAAAAACAGCATCCCCAGTGGCGAAGAGCGAGAAGAAATAGCTGTTTTCGCAGGCTATAGAAGAACAAGCTGGAGTTAAAAAATCATTGCTTAAAGAGCAATCTTGACTGACCCACAATGTAGTTCTCCATATTTAAAGTAGCTTCAGTTTAAGTTGCAATCCATTCTTCGAAATTTGGATCTGTGAATTACTAACAGTAAGAGTTTAACATCCTGCAAAAACACTAATGAGGTGGGCCCAGCGTGACAAAACTCATTGTAGGAAACCATCACATTCACAGACAAAACAAAATTGCTTTATTCAGATCAAGGACGGACTTTGGAGAAAATTAAATGCTCTTGCATCGGACAAAAAATCATCAATCATGCCAAGCCAACCAGAAACGATAACCGCTGAGAATCAATATGGGTGTCACAACCTATCAGCATGAAGCAAGCAGCAACATTGTTTGCTCAGTCAAAATGTAGACCCCTCCAGAGCATAATCTACCTGAAAGAGAAAATATTCGTTGGAACAAGCAGCATTTTGGCATGAGGTAAACGTTGGTGTTGCCTACCAACCTGCTTTTTGCACTCCAAATTGCTCATGCTTGCTTGAGGGATTAGTGCAGTGTAAAATAATTTCATGAGAAATTTGAGAAAGATTCCATTGACATTTCAACGGTTTGACAGCCAAAATCTAATTATCTCAAACGCTCCAAAAGTGGGCAGAAGAGGGTCGTAAAAGAAATGAATACAGGCTCTCTCCCATTTCCATTTTCCTTTTTCCCGCCTCGCCAACATTTTCACATGCCTTTTACTTTCACGTCTTTCCCACTATCTGCAAGCCTTGAACAGGCTAGGCGGGAAAGGGTGTGGCCACCCGCATCTTGTGAAGCTAAGACAACTATAGAGTCAATAAAGACGAAAACAGAAAAAGGAAAATTTTTCTGTATTCTTGTTGTCTAAAAAAATTGTCATGCCCACAAATTTGGAAAATAGAAAAAGAGCAAGTAGGGCGACAGGCCAGCGAAGCTCAACAAGAAAAAGAGCTAGAGCGAGAGAGAAAAAACAAAGGAGACATTTTTGGTTGGAGGAACAACATGAAATTTTGTGCCTGTGGTGAGAAAATGAGAAATCAGGGTCGGCCAGGGTTTTTGGGTATAGGGTATACAGGGGCTTTTTAAATCGGATATACGGTATATTGCAGCTTAAATACGGGTATTCGGTATATCACTTTCTTTGAATTTCAGGTATAAAGTATACCTGGGTATAATTTTTGGTATATTTGGATGAATTTTGGGTATTTTGGCGAATTTTTTTCAGGTATACTGGTATACAACTACCCCCCACCCCCCCCCCCCCGCTGGCCGACCCTGAGAAATGCTTGCATCCACCAGGGTGAAAATGAGCGACGTGAAAAAAAAGTGAACAAGTACAACATTTCCTTCATAAAAAGTTTCACCTTGTAGTCGTGCTAAACAATGGCAAACAAATGTACAAAAAAGTGTGCTGCACATGGGAAATTGTTTTCGAGCTAATTAGACCTATTGCTGTTTTTTTGCCGTTCTCGTTGCATTGGCCGCTTAGCATTACAGGATTTTATATTTTGTTTTGAGCAAACTACAAATATTATTGAGAGCTTTGCTTTTAGCCCAGGCTAAATCTATTTATTATGGTTAGAAATACAGCGAAAACTGGAAAATCTCAATGTTTGGACTTTTCTAAATATTCTTTAGAAAATGAAGCATTTTGAATGAATTGCAATTTTCAGTTTCAATCATGGAGATAGCTTTAACTGATTGCCGGAATTTGAGAAAGAAGGATTTGATTAGGATACCTTGAGGTGCTCTTGTTGGCATTTTTGTAAATATTTTGGTCTACTGTAACAAATGAGCAAATAATTTGGAAACTGCACAATAGAGTTTTTTCAAAATATGTTAATTGAAAAAATCTAAACAAGTCAATGATCAACATATGAAATCTTCCAGCAGGCTCTATTAGCCTACTAATCAGTGAAAACTGCTGCAATTTGCCTAAAATAAAACCAAAACTCAAGTTTGGAGGATCTGAGAAACCCAAACATCACAACACAGAAGGATAAGGAGATGCAAAAAAGAGGGAGCAAAGAGAAAAGAAGAAGGAGAGAAAAAAGCAGTTGTCACACTTTTAGTTTTTATAATGGGCTAATTGTATCCTGAGTTTACTTTGATTGACTTTTTGCTTTCTAATGATAATAATAATAATAATCTTTTAATCTTTCATCACATCACTGTGGTTTTCAGAAAGGACCTAACGTAGATTAAAACATAGTTACTAGATGAGAATGGTTATGAAAAGCAGCAAACATCAATGATAAAAACAACACTGCTGCAGTTTATGTTGGAAGCACCCTGAAAGTCAATCCTTTGGTTTCTGTTGGCAAATTGTTACAGAATAAATTCATGCAACGTTTTTGTTGGTCAATACAATCAAAATCAAAGGAATGCTCTTGAATGTTGTGTACTTTCAGGTCCACAAAAACATAAAGGAGTCTGATGGGTTTCATAACCATTCCACTCAATTAACTATGATTAAAAGTACTAAATTAGACTATATACAGTAAAATGAAAGATACCTAGAAAGAAATATATATATATAAGTACTAAATTAAAAATTGATGAAAAGCTACAATTGAAATACAAAAAGCATTAAAGAAAAAAGCTGCTAAAAGTGCTATGCTTAAAATTCACAATGTCAGGTGCATTTCTAATGTCTTTTTCTAGATTATTCCAATCTTTCAGAGAGTGATAACACAGTCTCTGTTTACCCCAGTTTTTGGTTTCAGGGGTAGTCTTAGACTTGCCTACAAGTCGAGCTCAAATTTTTTCACGAGTGCAAAGCATGAGTGGTAGATTTCCTTATGTTTTCTGCAGCGAAGAGAGCAAAAGCTCGACTTGTTTCCCCTGCAGAAAATATCATCAAGTGACGTTATTTTGGTGCGAAGTATTTGCGTCCCTGTCGTGTGTGTTGTTGTTGTGTGCGTGTATTGTCGCGAGCTGTCTAAGTATGTCAAAACAAACAAATAACGGAAAAAATTCGGATAAGAGAAAGTAAATAAAGGAGTGTTCAATTTGAAAAACGGGTAGTGAACAAAAGTGTCATCTTGTGATATTTGTGAGCTCACTCTCCAGACGTTTCGGGCTCATTGCAAGGTTTCCATACGCCATGAAAGAAAACATAAAAAATATAAAAACTTTGTAGTGTGTGCGTTTAATTGAAACAAAACAAGTCGGTAATGTTTTTTTACTCCATGGCTGCCAGGAAAATCAGACCTTGGTAAAGTACTCAAATGGAGGAAGATAAAACGCCTACTAAAGCTTTGTATTTGGATCAAAACAGTTCAAGTTACGTTTCATGTGGCGTGATCGGGTTTGATTGACGGCGCATCAGTAAAACCATTTGTGATTGGATAAAACCTACAGGAGGAAAATTCCTCCTGTAAATTTGGCGTGCTGCAGGGGATAAAAATCCTTCGCGCTGGGGCCAACTACCGGAACCGGAAATGAGAAGTGAAGGACAGTCTAGGGTATTCTAAGCATGTCTCTATTGCTTGTATTATAATGATATGAACATCCCTGTTTGTTAGTAGCTCCATTGAGTGATCCATAAGGCCATTAATTGCATATGCTGTGCAATATCTTACTGAAAGGAAGATTAGTCATTTCTATAATGTCACTTCATTGCCTCTCCTTTTTTTTGCACTATACTGGAGATGTAAGCCCCTCCCCCCTCTTTTCAATGTCATAGAATACATGCAGCTTTCTGAAGTGAATCCAAACTCAAGCTAAACCCTGTTTGATCAATACATTTGACCTCAATCAACAATGAACAAGCGTCTGGGAGAGAGGGGGTAAGGGCTTCTTTTTTCCTAGTGGAGGAGGGAGGGGGCTATTGCTGCCTGTGTTTTTCAACCAAATGGCATGTAAACCAACTACTGTGTCATAATTTCTAGCAAATTGTATAATAATAATAATAATAATAATAATTTTTATCACTTTCCAAAATTATCAAATTATCACAAGTACATTTTTGCAAAGAGCTCTTCCATTATTGTTTCTGTTTTCTTTGTGAAATGGTGCTTAAGCGTCCAGGTTTTTTAGCATGACAAGCAAACAGAAATTTCAACCTTTTTAATAATGAGTCCCTTTTTTAAACTCTGTTGGATAATGTATCCATCATCATTTTGGTTGAAATTAGACAAAATCATTGAAGCATTGCTTTGCCCTTTCTCTCTTTAATGGGAAATTCAGAAAACCGTGAACTCCAGAAATATTTCTGGAATGTTATTGTGTTGCAAGGAAAAGGAATCAGGCATAAGAAACTAAACCACAAGCAGCAAAGTTTATTAGCTTGTGGCTTTGTGGCTTGCTTGCAATATCACCAGCCTGATCTTTGCTTTGACTGTTTAATATTTTATAATAAGACAATTAACATTTTTGGAATGTTTCTCTCCAGTAAAGTGATCACAGTGTTCTTATTAATAGTTAAACAGTAAAACTCTTTTTTAACAAAATTTGTAATTTTAACTACCAATAAACTGTTGTCTGTAATTTTCTTATCCAGTGGTCAAACTCCAGAAAACAAGAATGACATATTTCAAGGTAAAAACACAGTGTTTTTCTCCATCTATAGACTTAAATATATTTTTAAGGGCTCTTCATGCCATTGGCCCGAGTGAAAAATTGGTGTAGCACTGATTGTGCCTTGCAAATTAAAAAAAAATGCTGGTGCAAATTTTAAATATTCAGAAATGTGTGTTCAATTAACACTAATGGTAATTATATTAATTTAGACACATTGCAAAAGGAATGGCATTCTTCTAGGAAAGCTTAATGTACCGTCCCAACAGAAAACTGATTTTTCCCCTTTATTGTAATATTGTATGAAGAAAGACAATCATATAATTTACAACTGTGCATGTGGTCAGTTGTAGACCACATTTTTACTTCATCTGCAACTTATACACTCATTGAGACAGACTTTATCATGTGTTTGCATTTATTAAATCACTGGTTTAATTTTATTGAAATTGTAGGACAAATAGATACTTTTTTGTCGGAGGAAGGAATTGAACAAGCCCAGCTGGTTGGTACCAAACTGCAAGATGAACGGTTCTCACACATTTTCTCCAGTGATTTATCAAGGGCACGGAATGTAAGTTTCATATCATATAAATTATCGGGGTGTACTGCCAAACAGTTGGAGAAAAAAAATTAGAAATTAAAAAACTACTTCATCACTGTTACATTCCTCAATTTCCATGTGCTAATGATGCATTATCTTTACATGTATTTACATTATTTTATTTAATTTTTTTTTACAACAGCCAACTTTCCCTTATGCAGACACCTTTAAGACTGGCACCATCTATGTGCCTGTCTTCGAGAGATGTCCGTCCTATAGAGAGTAAACTAAAAGGAGCAAAAGAAAGGCAGCACACAACTCTAGCTGTCCAGTGTGGCAAGGTGTCCATTAGGAGAGTTGACTGTATTTTCTTTTTTTTTTGAGTCATCTTCTTCCTTAATGTTAGTGTTTACAAGCAGTTGATGGCACTTTTTCTTGTAGATTTTTACAACGGGCACAGTATCATTTTTGCTAGATTTGCCCCTTGTCTCCTCTTTGAGTTGAATATTTTATTACCGTAAGTCCTCTATTTAGAAGCCCCCCCTCTCAAATAAGCTTTCTCCCTCTAATATTTAACCTCCCCTTTTCAGGGGAAGAAAGTGAATAAGCCCCCTCTACCCTCCCCTAATCCTCCTTAACTAATAACTGATAGACTGTATTAATCAGTCACGACTGTTAAACTTTGTGTAGACTGATCCCGGATGGTTTGTTCACCAACTGGAAGTTCAGATTCGATTCTGATCCTCGGCTGCATGACCTCCAACGGTCTTGTACATGAGCTTTTCCACTTTGTATCTAGGTCTTTATGGAGAGCTGGTACTGTTGTCTTTTCTAAATGAAATAAGCCCCCCCCCCCCCCAACTCCTCTCAAATAAGCCCCCCCTCTCTATTACCTCAAATGGGCTTGAAATAAATAAGCCCCCTGGGGGGCCTGATAGAGGATTTACGGTATTATTTAGTACAACAAAATGTACCAAGGCTGTGCTCTAGCAGTTCCTGGTGGCCCCTGGTGCTTTCTTTTTGCTCCTGGGTGACTGAAAAATCTTATTTTATTCATAGAAAGCATTTGCTGGGCACCTTGTATTTCACAGATTGAAAGAAGTGGGTTCCCTTCAATTTTTCATAGAGCACAGTCTTGAATACAATTCTTGATTTGTATGAATAATGTTAATACAATTCTTGAATTGTATGAATAATGTTATGCTTGTTTCTTCAAACTTTCTTATTATGCTGGATTGGACAAATCAATAACTGAAAACATGCATGTTTTAAAAAGAACTATCACTGTATGGCTGGTATGCTGGGTAAAAGACTTGCAAACATAGTATTACATGTCTGTCACCCTTGGCTGGGGACTGGGGATTCCCTCCGCCCCCAGCTACTGTGAGCATAACCAAAGCCTACTGTTCAATCGGCCCCTTCTGAGTTTCAAAAATGCTCACTTTCAAAACGAGGCTAAGTACATGCGCAATGTCGTCCAACTTTGTTTGGCTGCAAATAATTTTCTGCTCATGCGTAAAGGTAACCAAGCTTTTCTCCTTCTTGCAACGACTCTTGCATGAAAATGGCAGATCACTTCACTTACCGAAGATATCCATTAAAAAACAAACTCGGTGATTGAATGATAAACAATAATTATTGAACTCGGTTATCGCTGAAATCATGATTTGTTAGTGTCTCGAAGAGAAATCATTTGCCTCAGCCTTCGGCTGACAAATCACAATATTTTGCTTAACCTCATCCAATAATTGTTGTTAAATCATCATATCCATGGCTTTGCACTTAGCCTCAATTTGAAGCAGAGCCTTGGGGCAACTCGAAAATTGGGCATTCCGAGCTACATGAAATCTTAGCGACAGCTCTGTATTATTTTATTGCAGTTTTTACACTTCCCCCCGACTCTTGATGACTCATTTTCCTTTTGTAAAAATACAGGAAATACAGGATAATTTGGAATGAAAATCTTGCAGTTAGTTATAACAAGTCATCTAGGGGTCTCCTGCCAGTGTATGATACAACATTACGTTTAATTTTGTTCTGTATGTATTCAGTTGATTTGGCTGTAGTAAATAAAGAACTGAACTAAACTTTTTTTTCACACACCCTTTCAATTTGGAGTTACATCTAATTGCCAGTGACCTTTAGTGTCAAATAAAAGTTGATTTAGATCTTTGTATTTCTTAGACTGCAGAGGAGATTGTCAGAAAAAGTAATTTCTGTTCTCACTTGAAAATTGAGCAGGACTCTCGACTTAGAGAACGAGTAAGTACAATATTATCATTTGTCTTACTTTAATAATTTAGTGCAATAATACAAGCTTCCTAGATTTCATAGGAAAAAAGAGCTTGTCAAAGTGGTATGATGACAAAGGGGTATAACACTAATAGCTGGATGCAATTTGTGTCACATAGTGTTGTGGCACAGAATAATGTAACTTGTCTAAATGTGACACAATTAGACTGTTGCACAGAGTTGTGTGACATACACAGTATGACCCAAGAAGTGGTAGGCAGTGCTGTGACAAATAATGAAGTGTTGTGACACATTTGTATATTGATATAGTCTGCTACACAGCCGTTTTTAGTGTCCTCACGCAATGCTCCTCCCCAGGGGCATTGCGTGACAACACTAAAAACGGGTGTGTAGCAGACTAATATTGATATGGAGTGATATGACATTAGTGAGACATAATTATGGTCTTTTATAAAATAACTAAGATAGTATGAGCGCTCTGATTGTTTAAAAACCTAAGTTTATTGTGCCGGTAAACTCATAGAAAACTTAAAGTTACTTTATAAAAGCAACAGACCACACTTTCTATGGGTTTAACCGCGTGATAACCCACTTGGGATGTTGGGAGAACACTCAAAAAGCTTAAATCACTCGCCTTCGGCTCATCATCTACAAGCTTTTCTCGTGTTCTCCCAACATCCCGTGTAGGTTATCATGCCGGTAAACCCACAGAAAGTGTGGTCTATTGCTTAAAAATAGTGCAGTGTCACAGTGGCATGATATAGGTCTTGCAGCAGATAGAGTGCTACAGGCTAGGGTACGGTAATGTGTCGCAGTGGATGAACATACCAGTAGATAAAACAAGAACGTGCCTACAGCGGCATTCAGGTCTCGCCTGCTTGGAGATTAGATCGAGAAATGAGGAGGCGATTAATTCTACAAGAAACATGGTTTACTCGCTAAAGTTTCTTTACTTTCTACTTTATCGACGTCAATACTTTTATTTGTTTCTGAATTGATTTAGTACATGTGTTAGTGACGACCAAAAATAGCCCTGCGGTCGCAGGCTATACGCATGTATAAATACACAAAAATTCAAGGGCCTCGATTCCAGAGAAATTGCATCATTGCCAGAGATCGAAAAAGTGATTTACATGGCACGTCATTTCAATCATCACCGAAAATAAATCGCATGCTCATAACAAGACTCATTTGCATACAGTGAAAGTTTACAACATCCTACCATGGCAATTTTGCTAATTAAGGTTCTTATTTTTTTTGACCACTCAGTAGTGTTCACTTGCCCCAAAGTAATCAACACTTTCAACTGATAGAATTCGTGGACGGACACATTTTGGAAAAGCTCTAAATTTGATCTTTTCTAAGCTTTCTTCACAAAACATGCGTGGCTTCGATCACGCATCAATTCTTAGTCCCAGTTTCCTCAGTCTCCGCAAGGAACACCTTGCACAATGACCTGCCTTTTGTGTCCCCAAAAAAAAACAACCAAAAGTACCCTTTCTGATTAGCAGGATTGATTACAATCCTTCTGTAATTTGAATTTCCTCAAAAAACAGCCTTCGCCCGTCGGGCAAGTTAAGGACAAAAATCACTAGCCAGATAGCAAAATCCACTAGCCCCGGGCTATCGGACATGACTTTCTTTGGACACTGCGCTTCCTGAAATCCTTACCCTATTTCAGACCAAAATCTGTGATTTTCCCTACCCTATTTCAGACCTGAAGCCCTGTAGCCCAGCACATGACCGGAGCGCGTGACAAGCTGTTACTGCACATACATGGTAGTTGGCATAAACATTAAAAGGGAAATGTTCTTATCACCAAATGATGAAGAAGTAGCTAATTCTTCTAAAAAATTCCCAACTGAAGAATAGAGTGCACAAACCATACCCTATTTCAGACCAAAATGGTCGAAATTGATACCCTATTTCAGACCAAAACGGCTAAAAAAAACATACCCTTTGGCACAGCACATACCTATGTAGCCTATATAAGGACCACCCCCCGGGGCAAAAAACGCATTGCAGATTATGAGTCTCACTGCTTATGCAAGCAAGACTAATAATAGATGTGACACTAAAATAAACAAAGAATAAATTTTTGTTGCTCATATGTTTGATATTTTCATTTTGGCATGTGTTGAATGACCAGTCACTAGTCAAAGAAGTTACAATGTAAAACCACATTCTGGTTGATCTGTCTTGTTTTCCCTTTTTGGCACATAGTCCTTACTTACATGCATATAAAGTATTTATTAATCTGTATGGAGTTTAGCCAAGTTTCTTGCTGACAGTGAGGTTATTGATGTACATTTTCAAACAGTTTCCTTGTGATTGTTTAGTGTTATGGTGCAGCTGAAGGATGCTCAAAGCCAGAGTTTCTTCAAATGGCAGCAAAATTTAGTGTAAAACCACGTGATTTTGTTCCTGAGGGAGCTGAAACACTTGACCAAGTAAGAAGAAGAGTTGGAACGTTCTTTGATTCCATGATTGATCATATTGGAAATTCATTCAATGACAGTAACTGCGCCACGTGTGAAACCCAGAATCATCCTAGTCATCAAACTGAGAATAAAAATTGTGTACCAACCTCAGAAGAGGGGATTCACAAGGGACAAAAATCGTCCTGTGTGGCTAACCTTCTTGTTGTTAGTCATGGTGGAGCTATACGAGAGTTACTCTACTACATAGCTGAGAAATATCCTACAAAGTTCCTGGAGAAACCCAGAATTGGAGCAGTCTCCCCAAACACTGGAGTTTCAAAATTTCAAATTAATTTAAATGAACAGACAAAAGCGATCGAGTTTGTTACATGTTTCTATTTACATAATGCAGACCATCTAAAAGACACAAAAGACCACTTCTAGGTTGGAAAATTGATAACATTTTAGTAATTTATTTTTCCTTGGGCATGCACTATATTCAGCATTGCAGCATCTAAATACAGCAGAGCTAAGGAGAAATTTTTCAATACAGTACACAGACCCCTTTTGGCAAAAGTGGTTACAATACAGTATGGTAATATGTTTTGAAATCGTACAAAAATTGTACATAAATAACTTACAACATTGTTGGATGTTGAAAGCTGCATAATGTTGTACAATACTCACCACTTGTACAAGTCGTAAAAGTCTTGTTTCAAGCGCTACAACTCTTAAAAATGGTACAAGTTGTGAGAAAAGCCTTTTGAAATAGATTTTAGGAAAGTAATATGAGATGTTGGTTAAACTGCATCTCGTGATCAAAGACACTTCTAATAGCCCTATTCAAGTGGCACAACATATCACAGTCATCACTTAAGACAATCGCACAAATGGTAAACATTATTTGACAACTCATACGACTCGTAAGTAACTTGAATCTCGTTTTTATGACTTCATGCAACACTCAGTAGTAACCTGCGAGCAAGCTCTCTGGTGGGTAGGGTGGGGAGAAAATGCTCTTTTTCTTCCCCCACCCCCAAACAGCTTGCTTACACAGGGCTTGAAAAAAACTTAAATTCCAGCTTGTCCTTAGCCTCCCACGCAGACGGTCGTAGGGGTTCATCACGCGTTTCTGGGGCAGGAATGCGTGACGAACCCCTAAGAACATCTGCTTGGGAGGCTAGCTTGTCCTTTGTGCAAGCAGCTCTCACATTTTGCTGGCCCGAGGTCACTTCTTGCTCGTCTTAGTTAAGGATTTAGTTAGAAGATGACAAGCTTAGACCCTTGCCCGTTGGGCAAACGTAAAGACAAACTTTCTAGCTAGTCTACAGCAGATTTAATACGGAATCCACCAGGAAATTGAGTAATTTTAATTTTCAGTGGACAAAAACCTTGTATCAGAATAATTTAAAGAATATTGCATTCTTTTTTACATTTTTCAAGAGTTAGAGATGTAATTAGTTATCCGTAGTAACACCAAAGAAAATTTCTTGTGGGAGCCCAAGAAAATGAATGTCAAATTTTACAAGAATTGTGAAAACACAGGTAAAATTCTGAAAATTTCATGTGCAAGATGTTATTTTGTGAAGTTTGACATTAATTTTCTCGGGTTCCCACAAGAAACTTTCTTTAGGGTTATTACACATAACTAATAACTTATTACATCTATAGCCCTTGAAAAGTGTAAAAAAGAATGCAATATTCCTTAAATTATTCTGGTACAAGGTTTTTGTCCAATAAAAATTAAAATTACTCAATTTTCTGATGGATTCCGGCTTAATTTACTTGTCCTGGATGACCAGACAGGACACTTTTTTTGCGAGGCCTGTCACATCAAACCTGGCAACCAGAAAATCAGTTGATCTCTGCTCTTTATCCAACTCGATAATGCCATATCAAGAAAAATGGACAAGCTATTTTTCTGCACTTGCTGTGAGTCCAATAATTTATATTTTTGCCATTAAAAAGAGGTCATTCTGTAAAAAACATAATATTTAATATTTAAATGTTGTTTCTAGACACATGTATTTTTGGTATTACTAGGGTACTGCATGAGTTTTGCAGAGAAAAGAAACTGTGTAAGCAGAAATAAATGGAGAAACATTGCTTTATAAAATTATCATCAACGTGGAAAAGGAAGCATTTGTAATATGTTTCTATTAAACGCTTTTTGGATTCAACCCTGAAAAGCAGTTACATGCCTACATCACGTGCCTGTATGCATTATTGTGTATTTTTCCCTGTACCTATTTTTGTCTTATTGTTTGACCTATGCTATGCTAACCAGGCCCAGTGAAAGGGACAGATTCAAGTGTCCACATTACAGAGTTCAGAGTGCAGCATTTTTCAGACCAATGAATTGTCCATAACAGGATACCCATCTCCGACACCACTGTCTAGTCAATTTGGTTTAGTTTGGTTTTGTCCTGCTGACTTCCCCTTATACTTGTAAGTGGCAAAATCATAGTTCACCCAAATACAGTATTTGAGATACCATATTTCCTTGAATAAGCGCCTACATAATAATAAAGTGCCCCCCTCACTTTCTTGAATAGTACGGATACAAAGGGCGCGATCCATTCAACCAAAATTTCCGGAAGTTTCAGTCCAAAACTCAATGGATAGGTTCCATCCAACCGGAAAAGTTTCAAAAAAAGTGGTCCACCTTTTGATGTGGACCAGTTTTCCCTATCGGAATTTTGGTTGATTGGATCACACCCAAGGAAAACCAGCTTTTTATTGCCACTTTATTTTTCACTTTTTAGGCTTCGACTATAGTGGAATCAGTATGGAAGAATAGTTTCTTTTCCGTTAAGTCACATTTTTGAGTGATATGGGGTTCAAATTTTTCAGAAGGGTGATTCCTCTCCAAAATTAACCCGTGCCAGGTTCCCAGTAGGGAATAAGCCATCACTTATTACTGCGCGACTACACTGCACCACTATTTTGGAGCTCGGAAGTGGAACAGGCTACTCCAAAATACAACTTATTAGATTTCAAACCTTTTGATGTTTCCCTTGACAACCCAAAATAAAGACACATAATTAAAGGAAAGAAATACTTTATGTCCAATATATATATATTTATAACGTATAGTTCGTATGATACATTACTTTGTTAACAATAACAAAATTACTCATTTAATAATATTGGTAAAAACCTCCACTTAACCACTATATTATTTATTTACTTTGAAAGGCTTTTTATGATTCACAACAGGGATCGCTGCTACTTCACCACTAACAGTACAAAAATATGGTGCCTTAATCTTGAAGTAACCTACACTAAAACTCACAGACAGTCGATTTATGAACAGCCTCCATTTGAAGTTTTTTGAAAACTAAGAAACTAAGAAACATCAACACTGTTCATGTCCTGCAGTTAAAGAGGCTGTGCCATGACTGGGTGGTTCATTTTGTTATTACTCGTCGTTATTCACAATCAGAACTTGAGAAATTACTTGTGAATGACAAAATCACAGCTTTGTGTCCTACAAATATGTCTCCCTAGATTTATATCAAACGCTGCAAACAAGAAAAATGAACCTTGAAAAACTGTTAGGCTAACAATTTTTCAAAAACCTCTATTATTGCAATCCGTTTCAATCTTCTTCAAGTTTTCCCATCCTTGCCTCCTTCTGTGTTATTTATGGTGTTAATACCTTTTTTAACGTTTCATGTGGTTATTTTCATATTACACTCAATTTAGTGGCAGTTCCTACAGTTTGAATTTCAATAAATTTTGTGACACAGCTCCTTTTAGTCTTAGGAAAGGAACAGAGTGATTAGTTCTTATTATACAGCATTCACACCTTAAAAAACGTTTTCTCTTTGGTTATACTAAAGCCAGGTTCGTGAGAAACAGGAACTTTCCCCACCCCCTTCACGTGCATCCTGAATTAGGATGGCTTGAAAAGGCAACCAACAAAGGAATGGCATTTTTTGCAGGTAAATTGTCACAAACATTATGGGCAAGAATTGCAAAAAGAGTACTACAAAGGGACGTTTGATTACAAAGGGTTGCTTCGAGGTGACACCAAAATTCTTTTTCTTGTTTTCTGTAAGTCAAAAAATAGCTGTTCTTTGTTATGTAACTTGAGAGATATAATTTCTCTTTTTACTGTTTTGATCAGAGACGTTAGGGAAGTAGAACAAAGAAAAGATAGGAAACAGACCACCTAAAGGCCCTTGCTTATTTACATGGGAAAAAATTCATAAGTAAGACTAGTTCTACATATCAGTTAACTGAATAGTATTAGGTTCTACTGTTTAAACCTCAGTTGATACCAGTTTTCCACAAATGTATAGATTCTTTATTACACGTATGGCCTCTCCAAGACCTAGAATGACCTTGCAGTCAGTATTAGCAACAAGGTATGTGTGTACGTGGTGATTATCTGTGAGGCGAGACTTTATAAGAGCATAGCCAAGTACAAAAGAAGGGATAAAACCCAGATGTACCTTCTATGCATGGTTATACTTAAGCTCCACAAGTGAAGCAAGATATGTTTGGCACAGTCAAGCTGCACTGTTTAACTTGTAAAAATCTTCATTTGAAAAAATACTTGCCATGAAACAGCTTTACATTAATTCTTTCCTGTTTTGTTCATTTTTTTAGAATAATAATATTAAAGTCTACGCGACCAACAGCAGTTAAAACTGTAACAATATTCCACTATACATTATTTAACAGCGAAGACTAAAGAAGTGCTAAAGCTTTAATAATAAAAGGAGAACTAGAGAAATGCTTATTCCCTTATTTGTAAATTTTACAAGTACAAGGTCAAAATGTAGAGGGTATGATTCTTTTTTTACAAGATCTGCACTATAAGATAATTTTTAGGCACATTTGCATCTACCTAAGTGACATCAGTCACCATTTAAGATTTAATCACATAAATTTATCTGTATTTGTTATGAACCTGAGCTAAAAATGCAAGCATAGCAAGGAAACTCGAAGTTGTTGTGTGGTCTCCACCAAATTAGTGACAGCTGCATATGATTATATTTGACACTGTAAACATTGAATAGATAGCATGTCAAGCATCTGTTCTATTGGAAGTTTAGTCTTTTACTAGTCGGTAAATGTGATGCTGTGCTCCGTGTTCACTGGTAGACACTTCAAACACAAAAGCCAGACACAGTAATGTCTCCTGGGTTTCTCTGTTGGTCAGAACCTACAGTAAACAATAACAATTAGCTAAAGGGGCCAAAGTATATGAAGAATTTTTACGCAGCATATTTAAAAGGAGGGAGGAAGATCCTATAGCACCAGGAAGATCCTAGAAGGCAGATACTTCATGCTAGTGCCACATGTTTTCTGTCCTCAGTTTACATAGTACAAAGGGTTGTACTTGTCCCTAAGTGCTAGGATCTTCTTAGTACAGCTAGGATCTGCATAGCTGAGAGGTAGGAAGATCCCAGCATGTCTCCTAGCACCATGTTAACTGCTTTCACAAACCGGACAAAAATTGCCATAGGTCATTCAGTATGTAATCATGACAATATACGCCAACATTTGCGTTTGGCCTCACCAGTTGTAAAGAACAACCTGCTGCTACTGAAAAGTTGTTTATAATGGTAGAAAACAGAGCAGAAAGGCCAAAATTGCATAACATAGTCTTATTGTCACCCGCTATCTATAATAACTTCTCCACTCGATAACTACAACGACAAATCCCTGCATGTAAAACCGATGATGTAGTTGTCGTCATTGCTTAAGCTCCCTAATGTGAGAGGTCACACACAAGAGGCACACAAAAGAGATGGGAGATCAACCGGTACCTTATCTTGAATTTTGGTTTCCAAAATGGACAGTTTGTTTGCAGATTAGTACGTACTCCAGACAATAAAAAGATAACAGTATGATCATGTGCCATAAGCAGCATGTACAGCAATGTACGCACCTGTAGTATGGTGAAGTTTTCCAGTACACTGTTCATCATATACTTCTCAGGTAACTGCTTCAGCTTGTGAACAAAATTGATCATGTAATCACACATTGGTGATCTGTGAATTTGGTAGACAAAACGATTGTTTTCGTAATGGCCAAGCTCAGTCTGTGGAGAAGAGAAAATAAAATAATTATATAGTTTAAAGACCTTATGCAAGTTGTTATAAATACTTTAAGGTTATAACTGCATCAGCCTGGGCTGAACAAACCATGTTTAGATAGGGTATAGCTGAATATGTTTCCCCAACACGAGCTTTCATTGATTTCTTCAAGGTCACATAACATTAATATAAAAAAAAATTGTTTCCTACCAAAAATCTTAGCTCATAAAAAGATTGGCCATCTCAACAAGGACAACCAGGAACTCTAAAATGCTAAACAATCCACTTTTCAGTACTGCAAGTGGCCAAAGGTCCTTTGAATATAGAGCAATGTCATTATTAAAAGAGTTACAAACAGCACTCAAGCTAAGCGAATCAGTCACTACTTTTTGTTCTTCTGAGCAGGCAACACTGCAAAATGTACCACATCAGCAGGTAACTGAGCAATATGTTTTGCAAATCTTAACAGCCCACTGAAATTTACTTCCAGAAAATTCTACACCTAAAAGTTTGTCTTTGTGGGATATAATAACATGACCTGATGACTAACCCTGGTATGGCTTGAGAAATTGGTTTGATTTATTTTTTTGAATCTCAATTATGTTTTCTTCAACTCAGCCTCAGAAAACATTTCTCTCAGAACCATGCAGTCATTAAGTGTTCAATGCAAGTTTTATGTAATATATCTAGTTGGATTTTGATAACATAATTACTGCTAAAATAGGTTCAGTTGCTTTTTCTCTGAAGCAGCCAAAGTAAAAAATAAGAGTGCAACCATCGATTTTTCTCCTTTCCTCTCTCTACTTTTTTTTTCTCCTTTTCCTTCCCTACTGTGATTACCACCTAACACTGACAGAATGAAAGATACTTGCCCTGTTGGTCTCTTTTCAGTGAAATCATGGCTGCAATTTTCTGTAGGTATGTTTTCAAAAATCTAGAGCTAGGTGTAAAATATATAACCCAAGTCGATCAACCACTAACGTCATCTCACCTCCACTTTTTCAACAACTTGCTTTCCAAAGGAACAAACTTTAGTGGAACATGTGATTGTCATATTCTCATTAGACTCATACCTGGAAGGAAAGCAATGAAGAAGTTAAAAATCTTTTACAAAAATTCACTGATTAGCAGTCTTATAATCTAGGGTCTCGCTACTCGTATGGAGCTGACATAAATTGTATTCTACAAACATGTCATAAACAGAAAGAGGAGAAATGTCTCTGGCTGAGAAAGTTAAAGAAGAAGCTTGCAGTGTAGGTTAACCCTTTAAGTCCCAATAGTGACCAACATCAATTTTCTCCTAACAATATCTATACACTGTCAAGAGATTAGGTTATGAGAATTAATAAAATGATCACCTAAGAGAAACTGCTTTGATCTTTTATCAAATTCTCTCAACTCATTCAATTCTTTAAGGAATTATATCAAGATCAGGTTGGAGAATTTGTACGTGGATATTGGGACTTAAAGTTTTGCAATTTGCAAAGAATTCTGGGACTGTTACAAGGGAGAGGAAAAAAATTGGTATTAAAAATAGCTGACCAACACATCCCAGGCCAATAGGAACACATTTTCAGCTGCAGTTCCTTTCTCTGGATGTGCCCTCTTACGCTTGTATATGGATGTACTACACTGAAACAAGGCTATGTATATAATTATATACTAGTTAGTGTATGAATTATGATTTCTATCACTTACGTGCTTGAAACACCATAGAATGCACCATCATGAATGTTCGTGTTGAGATCAGCCTAGGATTGTAAAAATGATACAAATCAAAGAAAGACTATCGTCAACTCGTGGGTACGTTGTTAAGAAATAATCAATTAGTTATCACCTCTAGTTTTCTTACAGTGAATTTTAGGAAATGATAGAAATTCATATTATAAATATACTATCCTTGTTCTGGAAACACAATACTTTTCTTGCTGTTTATTGCACTTTAGTAACAGTTATTTAAGTATATATTTAAAAACAAAACAAAAACACAACAGCAAAACAAATAAGCAAACAAGACAAAACAAAAAAGAAAAAAAAAAAAGAAGAAGGGAAAAAGACGGTCCTTACCAGGATTTGAACCCGGTACCCTCGGTTTGACCCGACCTCACATAGCCACTACGCCATTGAGGATGGTCACATGATTTGGCGAAAAGTCTCAAATTTAATGCCTTTTCTATGGAACTTCCGCCGGCAAACGACCGGGGCAAACGATCGAGCCATAAAAACGACTCGAAGCAATGGGATGAAATTAAGGCTAATTGAAACCAGGCTACTGACAGTAAAAAACAATCTAAACGCATTTCATGGCAATGAAAGAACATATGCGATACAAAGCCGACACAACTCCTCCACGAAGTAGGACGTAAAACATTAGCTTATGTTTTCTTATCTCGATTTCCGCTGTTATTTTAAAAAGGTAATGCTCAAACTCACATCCATTTCCCCCCGTGATCTTGGGGAGACCTCAAGAAGAAGAAGAAGAAGTGCCTTTATTTACCATACATTTCACCAGTCCGTATTTTATAGTCCGTATTTTATACCCAGTCCGCAATCCGTAGTCCGAAGTCCGTGTTTTATACTGACCGCCATAAATTCATTCATACACACAACCTACTACAGTACTACAAGGTAGGAGATCAAGCCAGCGTCGAAGTTGAAGAAGTGGAAGAGCAAATGCTCATCTTCTTGTCAAGTTTAACGCCTGGACGGGTCAAAGGCTTTTGAATCGTACTAATTTGAAAGATTCCTGCCTGTCTTAAATTTGGTAAGACCTCTATCCTAACCGTGCTGTAGCGCACGATGTATGCTCGCAGCGAGGAATTTGATGCTACGAACTTCGGCGAGCGCGTGCTTCTTTGGAAACGATAGATCTTCGAGCTCTCGAGTTCGGACCCGATTAATTACGAAGTGCATCTACTACGAGTGAGTGAGTGACTCAGTTGCATATCTCAGTCCCTGCAATAACTCGTGGTACGCTCGCGCGTACCCACGAGTTAAAAATGGATGGAAAGTTTCAAACTTGTTAACCTAACTAGCAATTTAAGTGTAAAACGCCTCATCTCAAAACTTAAGGAGGGGATCAATTTTAGGACATAATATTATCACAACAACGTTTTTATTTCATTTACAAGACAAGCCAGCCTGCAAGTCTAGTCTGCATTAATTGTTGCACAATGCAGCAAAATAAAACATCTACTAAAATTCTGATCATAATGCTAGAATACAAAAATTGCTTACCCAGAACTTCACTAAGAAAAACACTTGCTGTGGTCCTTTGTCATACAGTTCTTTGAGGCCTCCCTTCTTTTCTGGAAATTTGTCGTAAATTTGTCGGATATCAACTGCCTAAAATTTGTTTTGGAAAAAAATGCGATGTTAGTACATGTTCAGTCAACCCATAAGAGATATTAACAACTAAATATTTCCAATGCTGTTTTGTGAAAACAGGCCATTTCTTAGTTCCAAAAACTTGCCCTCACTTTCAAAACAAGGCCATGTGAAAATGAGTTTTATTACACTTAGTCTTCTCTCCAAGCAGAGACCTGGGGCAACTTGGAAATGGCCTATTTAATTTATAGCTGATAGAACTTTCACAGGATTTAGTACAAGTCTTACCTCAAGATGTGGGTCCCCTAAATCAGTGTTCGGACCCAGGTGAACAAATAAATGTTTGTGGTACTGAAAACAAAATAGACATCATCAACATTCAAATTGAACCACTTTTCTAATAGTTTATGGAATTCCTGATTAATTATGAAGTCAAACCACCAAAAAATCGTCACACAAACCGTAAAATAACTTGCACAGGTAATAATTTGAAGACCTACTACAACTGAAGACATCCCAAATCCAGTCATCTTTAAAATTACCATCAATATTCTTAAGAAGTTGCAGAGCACTTTTATTAACTATTTTATTTGCATTTTGCATCTTGTTAATGAACTGCAACTGAACTGTAACAATTATGATTGTAAATTATTATAAAAGAAAAAATGACAGAACAGTAAGAAGATCTACTTACAGATTCCGGGTCCATTCTTTGCTGCTCGAGGAAAGCTGAAAATTCAACTAACCGCAAAGGCTACGATAAAAAAAAAATAGAATAATTATGGATATCCAAATACATATAACTAAAATTATCAATAGCAATTTACTCAAATTCATAAAGTTTTTTCTACCATTAACTTTGATTGAAATGGATTTTAGAAATGCTGATTCCTCTTTCTGATCAAAAAGATTAGAAATATTCTGATGGACACTTCCTTAAAGGTACAATGTGGCAAATGCAGATTGACACACCATAGGCTTCAACATCTGTTGACACCAAAGAGCAACATTATTTTTTCTCCACTTTGAGGAATAGTTCTTGTTAACTTGTTAAAAAAACAGCGCACTTTTAAGAATTATTTTTGAGTTCTCCAGAACTTCTTAAGGTCTAAAAATTCTTGTGATGAAAATTTTGTTGAGGGAACAATATGTGCGGCACAATATGTCACCTTTGCACCAAATTACAACTTGTTTTTCATCATGTGTACAGAAATCGATGCAACTGATAATATATGAATAGGTGATATGTAACATCATGTAAACTACCATAAACTGCCACTTACTATAAGCACTGGGCTCATAAGGGATTTAGGAGGGCTTACAAACAGAGGGCTTATCAAAAGACATTCTGCATTGATTGGTTTTTAATGAAGTTTCAAAATGTCATAATCGAATTCATATCAACACAAGCTAGATGGGAACTTACATCAGGGGGTGCTTTATTCAGATATATATTTTTTTGTTTACAGGTTAATGGACCTATACATGTAACTGTGGTTATAGACCGCAGTTCACTAATCATAATAATGATGATGATGTAGAAGAAGTAGCACATCCACTAAGTGGTTCTTCGTCTACCTGATTCCTGGTAAAATTGGAATTTGGAAATGTTTACAGTATAGCTGAATTTAATGATGTTAACAAAGCCAGACATACCAGCTGGTGTTCATATTGAGTTTTTATTGGTGGCCATGATGAGCTGCCATGAGCCGCAAATGTTGGTGGTGTGGAAGACACTGTGCCTCTGTAGGAACTGCTCCTCTGAAGAGGCAAAAAAGGGTTATTAACCATCCATTAAACACTACCAAATGCAGAAATCCCATACTGATGACCTGTCACTACCCAGATACAGGTGGTACTTCTGTTTGGGCGCGCCGGGATGGAAATTTGTTTACCACCAATCCATTAAAAATTTGTTTCAACCAATACCACCAGTATGGAATTTCTACACTCATTCTTATGACATCATTGTGTGGGGAACCAGTGTTGGCATTGTCAGCTATTATCTCACAAGATCTATTACATTGTGTCTCAATATGAACTTACCATGTCATCAGGGCTATTGACGGCAGCCCCAGTGGGACTAGCAACTGAGGCCGTTGACACAACACTTCCCGGAACAGTGGCTTGGACTGCTGCACTGTCATATGGGGGCTGTGATGCATTGTTGTAGCTGCCCGGTACTGGCTGACCAGCTCCAGCAGGCCAGTATTGTTGCTGTAAAACAAATAATAAAATAAAGGCAACTATAGAAAAAATAATACAAATTTAGAGATCTCAAAAATAAAAACACAAGAATAATTCATGTTTATAACCGAGAAGTATTCTTCATCACCAACAATTTCTTGAAAGTTACACAGAGCACAGGGAACCCATCCAGATCCCTTCTTCAGCCTTGTTTTGATGTGGGCTGAAAAATCCTTGCATAAATTGGGGGAAAGTTATAGCCCTGGTCACAGTTCATTGCCATTGCCAAGTATAAATGCTTACAAGGGCTGCCAAGTATCTTGCGTGACAGCACCGTACTGAGATAGGGTTCCAGACGGGTTCCGAAAGCTCTGTGTACTTAAGGGAAGTACCAAGTTGTGGAGGAGGAAGGAGTTGAAAGGTGTGGACGGAAACGTAAACAACTTTTAAGGAGTTACAGCAACAGGGTGTTTTTGAGAATGAACAAGGAAGACCAAATACCGACCTAAAATACAGTTGAAGGACAAAAATGAATGTTTTGAAGATCACATACCTGATAGCCCTGGTTTTCATTATTGAATTGTGGTGGAATTCCTGCAGCAGCTAAAGCTTTGTTGTGAAGAACAGATGCTGAAACAATCTGGGCAGATGACATTGAAGCCATGGTCTGTAGAGCTTTATCACGAGCCGCTTGATCCTGAGTGATAAAATAAAAGTACACAAAATATTGAGGCTTCTGTGAAAACTACATGGACTTATTGCATCTTTGATACCTTCACCACATCATCAGAACAATATCTTCATCTCATACTTCATGACCTTTCTTTACAGTTCAAAACCACACATAATAATCATGAGTTTTTTAATTTCTTAAAAAAAATTGACAGGTACCAGGAAAACATCAATATGTGTAATGTAGATTACTATGTGAATCACCAAGAATTCACCACTAGACAGACAGTTGTGAGGTTCCACCAGGGTCAAACGAAAGAGAATTTTAAAAGCTAAGCAAAGCGCTTGCATAATAACTCTAGTCTCAAGGTCAAAAGTCAGATGAACATCAACAGTACTATGCAAATTATTTAAAGCCAAGGGTACAAACATATTAACCCATTTGCCCCTGGAAATTTTGCCGAAAATTGCATTTTGAAGCTAGTCAAGCAGTTTTCTGGTCGCTGTTGGCTATAAAGAGCTTAAAAAAAGCCATTACAGGTTATACACTTTGCGACCTCCTGATCCAGATGCAGAAGCTTGTGAAGTTCGGGCATGCGCAGAAAGCAAAAATTTTTTGTGTTTAAAAGTGAAACAGCAATTTGACTTTTACTTTCCCTTTCTCTCCGCCCCACTTATTTCGCTTTTCTTGCTCATTCTTTTTTCTTTTGCTGGGAATTTAGTAGGCTTCATTTTGCTGGGAAAAGTTATTTGGAAAGCTTCTAGGATCTTAGAATTAGGTGAAAGGAAATGTAGGGAGGTAGTGAAACAAGATTTCAGGGAAATTTTCAGCTCAATGTTGCATGGTTTTTTGCCATTTTCTCTGGTGCCCTTGACTGAATTGAGCTCATTCTGGAATGGTTTGAAAGATCTCTTCACTCTTCACAAGTTAGCAGACAAAGTTGTCTTTGACCTTTAAAACTGATGATGTCACAAGTGGTAGAAGGGATGTGGCGCACAGGCGGTTAAGGACAGCTCAGGGGCAAATGGGTTAAATTAAAGGGCTGAAGATGACCCATACCTCAAAGAGTGTTAGCCAGGCACGTAATCAAGGGAATAACAGAACCATGCGAGCAAAAAACTTGGCATATTATTCCTTGATTTCCTTTCAAATTGGTAAAACTCAGTGGGGTTTATGGGTCGTTTCTCTCCCTCTCTTAATGTATGGGTGTATAATTTAAGAATTCTGGTCAACATGAGAATCTGAAGCGATTTTTACATTAACTAACTATTTTATCCATCCTTGCTTGTGTTCCCACTCCATGGTAACTGAAATCCCACTAAACAGAATGAAAAATGCCTGAGAGGTTTGACTATACTCCAAGAGTGAGGTAACCCAAGCTATGCCTTAGTTAACTACACTGCTACTCTAACTTGTTATCACCACACCATATCATACATATAGTACGGAAGTGACAACCTTGCCTACAAAACAAATTTCTTACCAGCAAAAAATACTTTTCCATTCAAAACGACAAAAAGTTAGTATAACTCGAGAGTTTGGTTGGTCACATCCATTCCCAGGAATATGTCAATTTTACATCTCCAACTCCTTTTATTTCCAGAAATATCTGACCATATTCTGCAGCAGCATGCCTGAATTCATGCCTAACTTCACAATTAACTACTGATCTTGACTAATAACTGCAAATTATTCACAAACCTTAATTTTCACATGAACTTCCCTGGATTTTCTCCTTGACAACACTTGTATGTGACTTGAAACCTACATGTGTTAAACACAAATCAACAAATTAACCAACCTTAAGTTTGCCTTGAATCTCCCGTGCTTTTTTCCTTGCTAAGACTTGAATGTGACTGGAAACCTAAGTACATAAGAAACAAAATCCCAATATAACAGAACTTCACGTTTAACTAGCTTTTCAAAAAAGTTTCACTGACAATTTGAAAACCAGGATTTTACTTAGGTCAAGTTTAACTCTTGTAAGCAGTTCCTTTTATGAAATCATCAAATATTGGAATAAAAAATTAGATCTTGGTTTAAAGTGTACAACTTTCCAAACTAAAGTTGCGAGAAAAATACCATGCAATTAAAGCATGGATCATAACAAAAGAAATGAATACTTACCACAGACAACTGACGAGAGTATTGTTTTTAACTGTTAAATCCAAAATACTTTACATTTTGTGTTATCTGGCCACTTTAGCACTTACATGTAGCTCATACAAATATATTTATTAGAAGACTGACCGACAGCAAAGGGAAGTAAGAAAGTGATTTTACCGCATGATCACACACATCATTTACCATGGTTCAAAATAAACACATGTTCCCAACCAAAAGAAAGTCCCTTCAAAAAGAAAAAGGGGGAGAAAGCTTAAGTGGAGTGGAAAAAAAAATCAATGACTCCATGACAGATGCTCCTTAACTGAACTGTTTCACAGTTGGTTTATACTTTGTCTATAATGCTAATTACACATCCTTTTTCCCAAAGAGACTTTAGACATTACATGTGAATCATAAAATCACAGCTTCACATCAAACTATTGTCTTCCAAGTATTACAAGTACAGTTGACTGCCGATAACTCGCACCCTCGCTAACTCGAACCAAAATCGATTTCCCCTAGATTTCCATCATACATTTACTGTAATTTTACCCTCAGTAACTCAAACTCTTGATAACTCGAACCTCATGCTAACGCAACATAATTTTTGTTTCCCTCTAGACCATTTCTATACAATTATACCCTTAAAAACTCAAACCATGTTTTAAGCACATGACAAGTCGAAAAAACCCTGTGAACTGGAGCACAAAACATAACATATCTCTCAAAACAACCGAGTATTCTTTCTCTTTAAGCTTTATGCTTTTTTGTCAGTCCAATTCAAATCACAATGTTTAGCACTGTAATGATTAATCAAGCTTTGCTGCTTAATTTCTCTTGTCAAAATATCAATATAACTCTTATTGCCCTTGAATTGAAGTGTAAATGATACATGTACTTACATCCCTCCCCCATCCCATTTCCTTAATTCTGGTTAATTTCTTCGAACTCTCGATATCCTGAACTCCCGATAACTCGAACTGTTTTCACTTTCGCTTAAAGGTTCGAGTTATCAAGAGTCGACTGTTTATCAAATATTGCAAAAAACAAATTGAATGTTGGAAAACTGTTAGGCTAACAATCTTTAAAACACCACTTTCTTTTCTTTTGACTATGGCTGTACATTAACACTTTCTGATGGCATAATACTCTCTTCATTACTATGCTACCAAATTTAATGCTAGTGTTCACTCCAAAAAAATATTTCACTCTTTGCCCAAAATAAAAAAAACATACCTGTTTCCTTGTTCTTGTTTTCCCAGTCCTCAGTTTGATATATCGGGCAATCAACTCATTTCGTCCTGAGTTACAAAGAAAAATCATATTTAATTAGCATACAGTGTAGGTTACACAATTCCCCACCCTAGCATCCCCCCTCCCCCCCCAAAAAAAAGAAAAGTTAACATGTTTGTAGCAATTACATCCAAGGTGGACCGCTGCTGGCCAGGCCTAGGTTTTTTAAGACATTCTCTCTTGCCTTGATGTCCAAGAAAATTTTTGGAAGGAGGAGAGGAGGTCATTTTGGTGAAGTTGCGGCTTATAGAGGGTCAACATTTAACCAAGGCGCGAATGTAAGGGAACTTGGCTGATACTGGCTAAATTCCACACAGAAGCAAACATGTTCGCAATTTGCAATGATTTGACTAGAAAGCAATAATTTAACTACAACACACAACCTGTTTTCAAAGACTGGTTCTTAAAAGGTTTCATGTTTGTGATGTACTAAAACAGCTTTAGAATGCACCAAAACATGTGATCTATGTTTTCTACTTGTCTGACAGACATGCATTGATAATGGTTATTACAATATCAACATATCCACTGCTCAAGGTCTTGCTTCATTTTTTAATGGTCATCATCTATCAGACTTGATTCAAGCGAAACTATTCTTTTGGGACATGCATCTTTATAAATAATCAAGCAAACAAAAATGCCATCTAAGGAATTCAAATCTCAACTCTTTTAAAAACTTTGACACTTAACGGTTTTCATTCTTGATAATGATGTCAGAAACAAACATCAGATAACAATTTGTGTATTACTTTTAATTTTTCTCATTATCTATACACTCATAAATTTTGATTTGTAACTTGATCTCCAATGCAAATTGAACATTCCAAAGGGTTAGTTCTTGGAAAGGATACAATAGTGAGCACTAATATTTATTGCTCACTCTTCATTGGTGGCAGTCTTGCCTTAAGACAAAATCTTAAGGTACGGCCATTCAAAGAAAACCACCATCTTGTGGTACAAAAATTAAGAGTTTTTTTTTCCAAACTTGTTGGTTTCTCCTTGGAGTGTAAGATTCAAACATCTCATAATATCGTTCTCCAAACCGTATACCAAGTTGAGGAAAGAAAGAAAGCAAAACAAAATGAGGACTGTCTCTGTAATAAACAGTATATCAAAAAATATGGATATCATTGCATTTGTTTAGAAAACATTCTTAAAATTAAAAAATGCACAATGCTGGTAAAAATAAACCCACGTATAAACATATTACAAGACGTTAATTGAAGTATTTTAAGCGAATTAGATTCAAACAGTATCATAATTTATACTTATATTCAACTTAAATATTGCTGATCAATATTGTTGCGAAAATACTTCCATGTGGCATATTAATCAGATATAATAAAGGCCTTTGTTCTTCGAGGAAACAAAAGTTTCAAACGCATAAACCTCAAAATGTCCTTTTACCGCTATCTGTAACTAAATAAACGAAAGATCCTTAATAATAAAATAGCCAACTTTGTAACGGAAAATAACTTCCAAATATACCCACGTCCAAGAGAACTTAACGAATTATACAGTCTGTACGGAGAATGAAATAGAGTTTCATTGCATGACAATTCATAGCACAAAAAAGGTTTAGTCAAGACTCTAAACCACTAAAGACTGGTATTTTTACAACGCAATCTCAGAAAAACTAGTTTGTTATGTTATTCTTGCAACCGCTATTTTCCACTTTGCGGTAAGGGTCAATGAAAAACTGTAAAGATGCATAGCCGACATACTTCGAACAATTGGTTACGACTAGTGCATTCATTTGTGCGTAGTTGA
This sequence comes from Porites lutea, assembly GCF_958299795.1. NCBI lineage: Eukaryota > Metazoa > Cnidaria > Anthozoa > Scleractinia > Poritidae > Porites > Porites lutea. The sequence goes on from NC_133204.1 coordinate 18,748,468, forward strand.
GCTATGCCATTCGTGACATCTCCACGCCGAATCCGCTAAATTTCTAAATCGTTGCTCCGACACTCGCAAGAAACCTTTAAAGTATGCTAACATTTTCATGAACTCTGGCAATACAGCTGGCACGAAGAATGAATGCCAGTAATGTAGTTATTACAACTCGAGATCAACGTTGTTCAGTTATATTATCTCACACAAACAAACGAGCGACTGTCCTTTCCATGCCTTCGTGGAAAAACGAGGTAACTATTGTCATTGTTTTCTGTATTTTTAAGAAGTCAGCCCTGTTTCGCGTAAGAAATATTTTTAATCTAGTTGACTTGTACAAAACACTGGCTGATAACGAGCATTTAGGTTTCCGGGTCGAGCGATATTTAAACTTTCAACGTACGTTTGGAGTTCATGGTCTTCCATGAAATAAACTACGCCAAATGGGTTAGAACGTGCTACCTACCATACATTTTTCCCTCATCGGAGAGAATAATTTTCCGCCGGCCACATGGTGGATAAATTGCAAGAGCCTCCTGAAATGATTGTTCGATATCGGGCGACCAAACTCCTTCGGCATCATTTGCCATGTCGACGGGGCTTTTTGTCGCGCTGCCCTCGTCGACCGAGTTGGCCATTTCGAGGTCCTCGTGGTCCGAAATCTTGGCGGTTTTGTAAGAACAGCCCTGACAAAAATGATCTTAACCGGAGGGAATCTCCTTCAACTGTTTATGGTTGCCGTGTAGGCTTCTTAGTGTTGTCTTGATCAGTCGTTCCGGAAGCTCAACTCTAGAAAAATGAGAAAAATTCGAACGATTCAACGGACCGATGGAACATTTGACGGAGGGGAATCAAAGAGATGAACAGAAAGCTTTTACAGTCGCGTGCAACCTACCTGGCTTCACAGCAAATCGCTAAACAACGATAGAGACGTCGGTTTCCTCGTTCCTCTAAAAATCACCTGGAATTAGCAAAGTTGCCCCTTGCTTTACAGTAAACGGAGGCCAGCAAGAATTTAAGGAATGACACAACTATGCTCGGCGCGCCCACAAAAGACTTGCGCTATTTCTCCCTAGAGGGGGGTTGATGACATTTCTTTTCATCGCCTGCTGGTCGAGGAAGAATTCGAAACTCGCGTGTTCGTATGACCAAACACGGGGATAGAATTTTAGGAATGTTTTCTTTGAAGCAAAGGTCTTCAAATCATACTTAATCTTACAAAGCATTTTTCTCCTTGCGTTTCTTTCTCTAAAGAGAGAATTTATGGCTTCTTGTGACTTCATTTGCCGAAAATCGTTCGTGATCTAACACAAATTTCTCTGTACATGGCTCTCTGCTTTTTGTGGACATAGAGAGTAATTTATTCAACACGTCATTCCACGCATATTTTAGGGAATTCTAAGATGCGATTGGCTCTCGACAACACACCCTAGATTAGTTGTTCGTGAGACAATAGAGAATTTCTAATCTCAGTTTAACTAATTGAACAGTCGGAAAAAGTAGATTGTTTAAAAAACAGTCCTCTTATTTTACAACTAAATTGAATTATCCAGCCTGCATGGCGCTACAAGGGGTCATTTTATGATTTTCGTTGTAATTTAGACTTATACGATAAGCCGTCCTTTTGCTTCTTTTTTAATAATGAATATTTATAACACATTTTAGTGATATTTTCTTCCCAAACCGAGTGAAAAACGTTTTGATCTGCGTTTCCCTCATGGAAATCTAACACGAAACTTTGAAGGCTTTCACTGTTGATGATCAGAAACAGGTCTATCTTGCGGATGAACAAGCATTTTTACGGCTCAGTTCCAAGACATAAACACCACCACCTGTTGTAGCCGAGTCAGAGACCATGAATATGGACGCGTGCGATAAAATATTCCGCCTGGCTCGTTTGAGCGTTTTAGCAACTTTCAATATTATATAGGACGGTTGTTTTAACACTTGTTTCAATATTGTTTATACGGTTCTGCTGTCAAGTCTTAATGAATTATGAATGAATATTCAGTAGATGATTAAAAAGTTGTGTAGGCGTTTTGCACTGTATTGGTCCACCAAGTCGGTGCTATTGTTTACCAGGAGTTCCACTTCATTTGTCGAGAAGAAACAGAAAAGCAGAAACAACAGCTGTTGGTTTGTTTTGTTTGTTTTGTTTGTTTGTAAACGAATCTTGAAGAGGTTCGTAGTGGATTCTAAAATATTAAATATCAGCAAGTCCACAGCGACAAAGCGTTGAGTGGTGCCGGATCTCACAGTTGCAGACCTGGATTAGTACAATAACAATTTGTATAAAATGTAAAAAAGCAAAAATGACCCTTGGGCAAGGCGATGAACACGTGAACAAAGAATAAAAAAACTGATTTATAAAAAAAATATTTTTTTGTTTTATTCTTTTGTCTACTTGTTCATCTCCTTGCTGTAAGGGTCAGTTTACCGTTCCAGGGGCGGATCCAGGATTTTTTTAAGGAGGGGGTGCACTCGTCTCTTGCTCTACTTCAACACCAATAAACCACATAGTTTTTTTTTTTGCAGAATACCAGTTGTATTAGAAAACCGCAGGTCATCTCAGGGGGGGGGGGGTGCGCACCCCCTGCACCCTCCCCCTAGATCCGCCCCTGCGTTTTATATTTTATTGGTAGTATTGATTGGCACCCAACCAAATGGCCAAATATGTCGCGAGTTGTAGGATCTAAAATAAACTACCAGTAGAAAAAGGTCGAAAAAGAGAGGCCCTTGATTTTTTAGCTGACGGTTTTCTAGCTGACCGTTCCATTCATGTACAATTTTCGAAACTTATCCGAATAAATTCCCTAGGCTATATTTCGTGGAAAAAAGGAAACTTAAAATTTTCGAATTCAAAAACGTAATGGAGAGAGCAATTAGAAGATGTCTCACTTTCGTAATACGTCAGATTTCATCTAACATTTTCGGGGAAACAATACTCAAGCCCTTGCAATTTCGAAAAGACTCAAGTTCCCCTAGGATGACCAAACAGATACGAATTTTACAGCGCCGCTTAGAATACTTTTCTAAAGATCTAAAAGTACTCTGCTTAGGCTAAAAAGTGTTTTCAATGTATTCTTTAGGAAACCGTTTTTGGGTGCCCCTGAATAGACGGGAAATTTTGTTGACAACAAATGAGTTTTGTACCTGGTTTTTGATTAAGGAATAACTTAACATGTCCACATGAGCCACTTTTGAATGATTTCACAGCAATAGCCGTCCGCGGCGGACGGTAACCGTGGCTTGGGAAGTTGGACTCGAGACTTTTGAGTAGTAGACGATGCTAATGTTTTGTTTTATTATTTAGTAGCCTGCGAAAACATCCGTTTCTCCTTTTCGCAGGCTAATTATTTAAGTGTTTTGTTTAAAAAAACCAAATCTTGAAATATCCTGACCCGCTTACAACCCGCATGGGCTCCTGCAACCCATTAGTACCGATACTCCCCTCAGTGTCCGTATTGCACGGTGGCGTCTATAGCTTAATTGTCAAGTACATCAGTCTTCGGTATGTTTTTAGTCCACTTTGATTGCGGCAAGACTAGCTTCAGCTCAATAGGTCACTTTTATACTGAAGATGAAGGGGCACTTTTGCTCTGAAATTACGGTTAAGCCAGTGCTCAGTAAACAGTAGAGCCTCGATATAACGAACATCTATATAGCGAAGTCTGCGGTATAACGAGCAATATTCCTAGCCTCAGTAATAGTAAAATATATCACCTGAATGTGTGGAAAAGAATCTCGATATCATGATAACTCCTTATACCCCTTTTTATTTCTATAACAATATATTTTATACGGAATATCTGGGCTGAAATTTGCGCAGTTCTAAGTATATTTTAAGAATAAACCCGAGACTGAGAGTTTGAAAAGGCCCAATTTTGTGTTTGAAAATCTTTAAACACAGTACAATTTATGTTTTTAACCTTGACCGTGGAGAATTATTCCTTTCACTAAACAGTAAGAACACTTCTAACTGAAACCACGATACATTCAGAAGCGGAAATGCCATAAGCTATAATTTATTATTAAAAATAATTCAAGAAAATTTTCAGCCTAAAATCGACAGAAAAATAAAAATATTAAGCCTGGGCCAAAGAGTGTATATCGAACGTATTTTGTCATCGTTGGCCCTTTCGTTATTTCAGGTTTCACTGTACTGAAGTCTAAAATAGCGGTTTAAGGTTAAATTCCACCAGACTGTTGATTGGACAAGAAAAAATTGTCCTTTATCGCCAATAACGAGTGTCCGTATTAAGCGGGTTGACTTTTTAGAGAAAATGTGAGAGTTTTTCTGAGGGACAAGCAAAACTGCTGTCCTGGTAATAACGAGGGCGAGTGTCCGTAATGCGATAGTCTGCGAGCTCTCTCTTACAGTTTATTTAAAACGAGGGTGTGAGCCCGAATAGAAAAAAATAGCGGTTCGACTGCACCTGCCAGATCGGAAATCGTTATTATTTTTATACAAACGTCACATGTGGCAAAAGGAAATACTTTACACCACAGACTGAATGTGGCGTGACCTCTAAATGGAACATACGAAAACCAATTAATTACTTCGTGTGCTATTTCCTGTTCACTGTTTGACCGCATTGATTGCTTAAATACTTACGTTATGTCATCTTTGTACGGATTTCATTGATAATATAGATTGCAAGTTACATGCTGGCTTCGTGTAAAACGGTGAGGATTGCTAGTAGATCACAAGCAAACTGACATTTGGACTTTATATAATGCTGTAAATTGAAAGAAATATGCGGCCTTTATATGTAGTGGTGTCAGTGTAGTTTGCAGGTAATACGCCGGCTTGATATATGAAGCTGTAGATTGGAGGTAACATAAGGTCTCAATATATGGCGAAGATATCAATTGATACTGTTTAAGGGAAATGCCGTGACTGAAAGAATTAAGTAGCTTGTATTCGTGGGGTATATTTCAGGAAACGCTTAACTCGTGAACACTTACTGCTATATTTTGTATTTACTGGAAATAAAGACAATGTTATTTCGAAGTGCAAATCGATGAAAGCCGACGTTTAAGGTTCCTTAGGTCAAAATAAAATGGAGGATATTCCTAGAGCATTTTGCTGAAGGTGAAAGACCAACCCATTCAAGTGCTCGCGCTCGATGGCTCTTACTGTCCTATTAAAACTGAACTCAGGACAGTTGATAGCCAATCAGATTTGAGAATTTAGTTATAGATACGATTATACTTTGTAATAGTCATGAAATAAAGCGTGTTGAAATGTTTGTATAACAGAATTTCGTAAGTCACATAATCAACAAACTGTTCAGTTGAATAAATCTGCTTATTGATGACGTCATCACCTTCGACAGTTTTTGACAAGACTGTTTAAATGTCAACAAAGTAAGTTGAATCACTCTCAAAAAATTCATTTCAAATTACGACGGAAAGTTATTACAAATTGTGACACGGTCTTCTACAAATTGCGACAGTTATTCCCAAGTGCGTCCGCACGGGCTAGACCTGCAAACCATTGCATTGCAGTTGGAGTGAAAAGGCACCTATGTCTCCAAAGAGGATTCTGAATGTTGACTTATCTTCTTTGCTAAGTGTACAGAATGTTTGTACAGATTTTAGAAAATAAGAACCTGTTTCAAATTTTAGGCTAAACAGGTTCTTATATAGATGGGGCTTGACGGGAAAATTTTATCCTAACCAGGTTCTTAGTCGTGGAGTTTTACTGTATAACGTCAGGACAGAAATCGGGACTGGAAGTTGCGGCTTATGCGGTTGCTCTCCGTTTGAGTGACCGTCAAATCTTTTGGCTCACAATGATGAAATCTTGAGACAGACACAATGTAAAAAAAACGGTCATATTTACCGTGCAGAAGCGGCAGGGATTTCACCGTGTACTTTGTGTCTCTCCCAAATTAACCTTTTTGCATAATTGTATTTTTTTGTATATAACATAATTTTAACGGTATCACATGAAAGAACTGATTTGGTTCTTTTCTGCAACCGCGTTAGCCACCATGCTCCACTTGTTTGAGGGGCAGGTCACGTTATTTCGCCGGCAAGTTTTCCGTAAAATTTTAACACCTCTTAACTGCCGCTGGCCCGACAATTAACTTTGATCCCAAAATAACCGATCCATTATGTAGACGAAGGACATTAAATGAATGCAGAAAACCCAAAAGGTAGCATCGATGGGCAAGTGAGTGAAGGAGATTAAGACGGATTGCATTCAATAAAACTTGTAATGTCGTCAATTTGCCTTTCCGACAATGTTTATAAAGATTTATAATGTTTGTGACCTAACTTTGTCTGTTATGAGCTTGCCGTGATTTGGCAAAATATAATACCATTACCTTGCTAATTCGAAGTTTAGGGCTCGTAATCAATAAAAATAAAATAAAAAAATTTGACATCTCGTGACTTAACCCCTTACGGCGCGATGGCCACACTTACTTAGCGAGGATTCAATTTTCCAAATAAGTTGTACAATAACAGGCAGAAAACAGCATGACGCTAGATATTTGCAAGAAATAGAGTTCTACTCAGTTTAGCATCAGTAGCACGAGACAGAAAAAGGAAAATATGCGACTACCATATGCTTCAAATTTATTATAAGCCGATACCAACGGCTCAGCTGCAAAACTTTTTCAGATACGTATACTATGCGAAGAATGACCCTAATCGGATTACATTTCGTTGAACAATTTGAACAATTCTCTTTTCCTTCGCATTTCCTCTTTATAAGGTCAAGATAACAACTATTGAAATTATACAATTTGTTCCGTTCTCTTCTTGACCTTTCGAAGGCCAAGGAGAACTCCACTCTCTTAATGATAAGAGGAGGGATGGGAGGAACAAAATACCCCAGGCAAAATAAACACCAAGGAATCTCGCCATCACGTTCGTTTCAATTCGGTGACGTTCGGTAATGTTCGGTTTTGGCATGCCTTAGATGTGTTAGATTACTGTCGTTGTAAGAGACAATCGACGCTTCTAGAGTCCTGTCCCTCAAAAATAGAGAATATGGAAGTGTGTTGTGTCTGCTGTCTGATAAAATAGTAGAACTTTTCGACAGCAGACAGCCGTTGCAACAACTGAAAATGTCTTCAAAAGACTGGAGGCAAGGACTAAGATATAATATTGACTAAACTTTTACGAGGATAATGTTGCAGTGTTTGCTTCTCTATTAAAGATTTAGTTAAAATAAAGTTACAGTTCGTTGTTCCCCCCTGGATTAACTCTCTCCTTTCAATACGCCTCCTTCTTTTGGCCGAAATTTTAAATAAGCGCCAGGTTCCTTATTCGAACATGACCAGGTGACTACTTTTACCGGGATGTGTTAATCGCTTCATCAACGCAAAAACGTGAGTATTACTATTTTAAACACTATTTCCTTACTAATTAACGAGCAAGACCATTTCCATATCTACTATCCTAAGGTAACAGTTAAGCTGAACAATCTACAATAGATCTCTCGAACTCTTAGTGACAAAGTTTAATAAAATAAATTGTTGTTTAAGAGCTCTTTTGGATATGTAAGAAGTTGTACACTCCTGGATTATGATGTTTTATCTCATGTTATCTCAACCTCGTTCCCAGGTTCTCTCTCCTACCCGTCCCTACGGGTAAGAGAGAGAACCTGGGAAAGAGGTTGATGTTATCTTACAGTTGACTGAAGTGTAATTCATAAAGAGTTCCTTGTCCCTGTCAGTTAAAATGCAGAGCTTCGGGACAACGATCCAATCGACCTAAAATTATTTAGCCATGAACATAAGTGTACCGTTTTCCGTAAACATAATGCTTAAAATACCGCAGAGGTTCGGTTACGCAGAAGTTCGGTTTTTTGATGAAAGGGTTTTGAGTGGGATTATAACTGAACCGGCGGATGGCTTATTATAGCTGCATGGATGGGCTTCACGTAGTCTGCCCTTATTTCCAGGCGGGGTACTCCGGATTTCAAGCGACGGGGATGATCGAATGGGGGCAAAAAATGTTTAGAGCGGAGCTAAAAAGGAGGGGGGTGAACCTTCTATGTGAAGGTTGCGGCCTTTTGAGCTCCAAACCTCCAGAGAAATACGATGTTCTTTTTCTTGCTGATCTCAAGAATTAAGTCATTCAATCGGAATTTGACCATCGGGTTGTGCCAAAGGTCTGCAAACGGTTCTCCACAAAGTTCCTTTTTCCTCTTCCTTTTCCTGTAAAAAGAGACATTTATTTTTAGCCGGAGTTCTCAAAACGAACCTAACGAAATTTTCAGCTATATTTGAGTGGGTCAAAAGACAGTTCAATTAATAAGAGGTTTCGTCTTAGGCCGGATGCCAGTCGCAAAGTCCGGTTGTTTCACATGACTGTAAGACCATGTAACGTTCTGTAGTTCACACACGAATTTTTTTATCTTGCGCCATCAAGATTTTCTCTCTCTACGATTCAAATTCAAGGTAAATACTGGCAAAGCCAAGGCCTGCTTCATCGTTCGCGCCAAAACACTCTCGTCCAATGAGACTAGACCAGAAATAGTTGGAGCCTTTAGTGTTTCTTTTCTATAGCCAACATTTCCAATGAAACAAGTTTTGTTGCCCTTAGAAAAGCACCCCAGCACTAGTTAAAAAATGTAGGCATCATAGGCGTACGGGCAATTTTTTGCCAGGGGGGCGGTAAACCATTTGCCCAAAAAATTGTCGCAACTTGCCCAAATTTTTATGAAACAGTAGCCAAAAGAAACGAGCGCCATACGATGCAGCAACATAGGCGGTACTGGCATATGAACGTGGCTCGATACTGTAATAGTTTTTCAGGGCCAATACCTCCCAATTTCGAGCATAACTACGTCGCAATATACAAACATTTGGAAAAATTGCCACCACAGTTTTATTAGATTAAGATGAAAATTTGTCATGAGCAGGGTTTTAATGACATCATAGCAACGAAATGAAGCCATTGCCTATTTTACTTGCAACAATATTTCTCCGCACTGGCAACTAATTCCTACAAAATCGTTCACAGGAGCTTTTTCCTCAAATAGTTGCCTCCATGTTCGTGACTGAGTTAAAACGGAGTCTGTAAGAGCGTTATCGGGATATTTTGGGATGAAATTTTTATCGTTAGAAATATGGTTAAAAAAATCTTGATGTTTGGCCGTTATCTGTAGAAAACGAAGCTCTTTTGACATGCAATTTCACCCCATAGTAGCCTCAATCTTTTTAAAAACGTGTGTGAAAGAAGATCATGAAGATAGCTCCGACCGATTGCTAGAGAGAAGGATTTCATTAGTATGTATCGAGGCGCTCTTGTTAGCGGTTTTGTAAACATTTCGGTCAACTTAAATAAATTTTTGCTTGATAGTTTTTTTTAAAAAATTAATATTCTTCTCGTAATTCGATCGAGCTGAGTGCTAGTCAGTCACTTCTTCATTCTCAGACCCACTGTTGCTGATGCTATCTGCCATACACTGTTCTACGAGCGGAGATGATTCTAGAAAGATATACGGAAGTTTATTCTAATCAATTCGCGACTGGAAAGAGTCCATGCCACTTAGTGCAGTGCAGTACAGTGCTCAACAACAAAAATCAACAAATGATACTCTTCCCTAATAACCAGAAACTCATCACGTGCTAGGCAACCGAATGTAACTGGTTTATTACGCCGACTTCAGGATTTTTTTCAGATTAAAATAGAAAATATTTATCTCTTCAAACTAATAAAAAAAACATGGAAACATCTTTGAAAACTGGCTTTGCCCAAATTTTCTCTTGCTGCCCAAAAAATCTGAGTTGCCCAAAATTTGGGGGGGGGGGGCTGCAGCCCCCCTCGCCCTCCCGGCCCGTACGCCTATGGTAGGCATTGGAACAAGTGATTCTTTGTATTAGGTGTGTAGTCCGTGTGTGTAGGTAGCCTGTTCCAGGCTCTCGGATAGTAGGGAAGACGCGAAAGTGAAAGACACGAAAAAGTTAGTGGCGGGGCCGGAAAACCTCTTCACATTATACTAAGCCTCATTCAATAATTGATAAGTACACCATGATGACTTAATCAAACCTCTAGAATTGCAATATCCAATGATTCAGTTTTTAATAATTGGCAGTTATTGGATAAGGTAGAGAATGAATGAAGAATTATGGATATCGAGGAGGGTGTATCCTCTGAGATCCAATGACTGTTTTGTCATTTATTCAGAATAATTCCTAGTTTAAAAACAAGCTCATGCTTTCTGTCTTTATTTACCAGTTTCTCGGCAAGTACATAATATTAAGGAATGTCTAATTCTGCAGATATTCTCTAAATAGCGGGTGTCATCCGTCGACTTGTAGTCTTGCTGTTCTTGCTATGTTTTTAAGCATAACTTCAACTATTACTTCTTCGAGAAACGAGTAAAATGTTTTGCCATTTTGTCTTGCCCTACCAAAATAACGCAATCCCGTTATCCAAGTCTTTTCATTTACCGTCCATTTTTCTCTCATTTATGCTATACTATTGACGTCATTTACCAAATATCGCACACGTCTTCCAAAGCTGGTTTAGAAGAATTAGCTGCGGGATTTGAGCCAATCAGAAACGGAGAAATACTTTGAATAAATAATAATAGTATTCATTATTCATTCAAAATATTTCTCCGTTTTTGATTGGCTAAAGTCCCACACATAATTTAACATTACCAGCTACTGTCGACCAAATTTGGAAATTTGGAAGAATTTTGCCACGTGTAAAAAATGACGTCAATTATATTGTGCAGCATAGTAGTTGCCAGAAAACTGAACACTTAACCGAAAAGACCTGGGGACGAGATTGAGTTTGACAGTGAGTACAAAATGGCGGAACATTTCACTCGTTTCACGAGAAAGAAATAGGCCAACTATTGGCTAAAAACATAACAAGAACAGCAAAAAGACAGGTCGGGGGACGACATCTGCTATTTGAAGAATATTTGCAGAACTGAACAATCTGTTACCTCCTAAAAGCGGGCCTAAAAGTGCCCATAAACAATAACATGCACTATCGAAGATGAACTTAACATCGATGAAGGTAAGCATGTTTTAGTTTGTTTGAAACCATTCATTATTTTGAATGAATAATAAAACAGTTATTGAATTCGGCTTTCGTATCATCTGAAGAATTATGGAGATCTCGGAGGGTGTTATCACACACTCTTCGATGTCCATAATTCTTCAGATGACACTCAGCCTCATCCGATAATTGTTTTCAAAATAAGTGAGTTAGCGTACCCGCGTTCTGATTGGTCAAAAACCTAAGGTTTATTATATCGGTAAAAACTCACAGAAAACGGCATCCAGCCTTCATCCTGCAAGGACAGAGGTCTGATTTTTCAATACTATTCGCACAGAATTAGAGATATCGCTGAGTGACACCAAAATACACAAGCACGGACGAAAGGAGGAAACGAACAACATCAAACAAGTTGCCGACGTAGATCGAAAACATGAGAGCTTTATGAGAAGAACCTTGAGAAATTCCCCAATTAACATCAAAACCATGAGACATAGTTTTCATTGACAGATAATCGCTGTGATTGATGGGCTACAATTTGTGGTCGAATGGACCCCACGAACCATGTATCTGTTGCGTCCAAACCTTGTAGCTAGTTAATGACTAATGAATCGTCCAGACCTAGGTACTGATTGAGGTAAAAAACACTGTCCAAATCTGTAATATATTGTGAGTTAACACACTGTCCATTTCTTGAAGCTTAAAGAGGCACCATGGATGGCCCAAATCTTGTTACTGACGGGCGTTTGGGAAAAACGTTTTAAATGTTGACGGATTGAGATCAAACGGATCCACTAAATCTTATAATTGATGATCTAATAGATCGTGTAAATCCTATAACTGATTCAATTTTGATGGATCATTTCGATTATGGTACTGCTTGAGGTCTACCCGATCGTCCAAATAGTGATTGTGTTGAGTCCAGTAGATTGTCCAAATCCGCTGAATCTATTATTCGAAATCAAGTCGTCCGTCATATGTTGTTTCTGAAATCAAGTGAAACTCTCGTTTATTACAATAGTAAGGATCGGTCGTGGAATAATCATTGTAGGGTGAGTCTTTATATCAAAAATATATAAAGAGCCTGTAGGACTTTCCTATTGTGACGACCAAGAAGTCGCAGGGCGCGCAGTGGCAACCGAGCCGCCTGAACTCAGTTGATCACTTTTCTGCTTTTTGTCACCTTTGGCACCGTAGATATTGAGACAACTAAAGCAGTGAACTGAGATTGCGGAGCAACACTTTCAGCAAGTATGTAGTGGCGAAGAAAACTGTCTCTAAGGATATTAAATACTGCGGATAGCTTCCGACGTTTTTGTGAACAGCTTAAAACTGCGCAACTAACAGT
>NC_133204.1:18765780-18780780 GCF_958299795.1 Porites lutea
CCACTAAATAAAACAGGGCAGAAGGCTTCTGTTTAACAACTGTTCGGATCATTTTAGATGTTATCTTTTAAGAAAGCTTAAATTGTTCTTTAAAAAAGAAAGAGCTTTGACCTCTTTTGTACTGAGCACTTCCTTTAATGACACCGTATCCCGTTGGACCCAGACAAAAAAACAAAAAACAGGTCATTTTCTAATTTACAACCATTGCGTAAATACGACCAGTTTCGAATTTTTTATAGCAATTGGATAGCTGCATTATGTTTCCCCGGTACTCATTTCCAGCTTATATCTACCAATCTATTGCAGTTTCATTCCCCGTAAGCGAATACCTATAAGTCCAGGCGTAGATGTCCATATACCGAAGGTGTATGCTTACATCCTAGAGAGGCTGGATAAACCTCAAGCACAGCCAGGAGCCAGGAAGCAAAAATTTTGACCCTCAATTCCGACGTACATGTTGTGGTTTAATTTTATCCTTGGTTTAAATATTATTTTCCTCTGTTTTTGGGTATGGTATTGTATGGTAATAAGTTTTACATGTAAACAAATGAAAATAAAATTTAAGCCAGGGATTAAATTGAACCACAACATGTATAATAACAGGATGACATCTGTATAGAGTCATTCACTTATCACGATTATTTCAATTTGTTGCTGGCTGTGGTGGTGGTGGTGGTGGAATAAAGAATATGACTTCCCGTTTAAGTGAAGCTGTTTTATCTTTTGCGTACCCCAAAAGAGGTATCCGTGTACGTTAATGGGAGATTAAGCGGTAACACTAGCTGGAGAGATTAGCGTCCATTACTTTACGCGAGTATCCGCTTAAATTAAATTGTACCAGTGAAAGACAGTATTTTCATTCCTACTTAAATTGACATATATGTCCTCTTTCAGTAGCAAGTGGACACACTGTCAAGCGACGGAACACGAACCGGTCCAAACTACAAGTCGACTCACGTGAAAGCCTTGTTGTGAAGGACGAACCACGCAGTGCAGGTATGCTTCAGTTCACAATATAAAATATGGGAAACATGGATAGATTGTTCCTTGGGGTTATTCTTCGAGCTGTACTTGAGAAACAACCAAGGACAATGTATTCCTAGAGTCGAAATTAAAGTAAGGCAAAGTCAGATGTGACAATAAGGGCAAAAATGTATGCTAAATATGAACTTTTTAGAAAACAAGAGTCTTACGGTTTACCTGTTTGGCCCCAATGTAGAAATGCACTCAGTGAATGTCCATTTTGGGTTCAGAATGACAATTTTCGCATATAAAATATGGGTGCCGTAACATCTAAAAACTTAGACAAGTTGTCACTCCCTGAACAATAACAACTTTTTTTGATGATTTTTCAACAGCTGATGTTTTATTTAACCTCGCCAAAGTGCAGAAGAAATGAAGGTTCAAATAAAAAATAAGAAGAAAACAAATGAAATGGTAGGGTGGCCGCAACAGCAAAGCCAACAACTGAAGTTTCAAAAACCATAAAATATGGAGATATGAATAAATAAATAATCCGTAATATTATTAAAGTGAACTTTAAAAATAACAGGTAACGGGAGACTATGTCTTTAAACTCCCTGAAACACTGCAGATCAGACATTCAAATAGTTTTAAAATTTTTGGGCTTGTCGATGTCATACGTTGAGCTTAAGGATGATAGATATAAAGTAGATCAGCATTACTTTCAGATTGTCCTAACCCACTTTTAGATCATCTGCCAGTGTCCTCCAAATCCTTGTTGCTCTTGACTTGCAGTAAGAGATCGTTACGTTCTGTCCTACATTTAGGCACTCAGTATTTCGTGTTAACCCTTGCAACAAAATTCTGGTAAACCATTGCTGAACCAGACTTACCAGGATTTTGAAATGAAAAATAAAATACAAAGCCTGGTTTTCCTAAGCTTTTGAGGTAAGCCTGGTTGAAATATACCTCGACAGTCAAGAACGTCAAATGCTGACGAAACCTTTGCACACGAAACGCCTGCAGCTTTTGGATTGCTTTACTGTGACAAAGTTACTGCAACTCTTCTTTTGATAAAATTAAATTTAATATGAAACAAAAGCTATCAGGATATTATTAGCTAAGGCTTCATGTTCATCGAAAAACGACGACAAGGAATTTATTCCCTACAACAACATTTTCAGCTAAATAAGTTTTACTGTCGTCTTATGCTCGAGAAAATATAATCTTCTAATAATATATCACCACAAAATGTTGTGGATTGTCTATTCACTCTGTATAGCTGATGTATACCGACTTAAGCACCTCTATTTTTCTTTGTTAAGAACAATACTTGAAAATGAGATAGTCAAGAACGACTTTGACTCGTTCTCATCGTCAAAGGTAAAATAACATTATGACAGAATAAAATCAAAAGCTTCTCAACTACATCTGCCCTAAGAAACACGGTGACAAAGTCTCTATCATCTTGTTGTTAAAAAAATTAACCGACTAAGTATCCTCTAGGATGGCCTAAAAGTCGTTTTTAATTGAAGCGTAGCAGATCACCCAAATCTCCTAACTGACTGAGGTCTTAAAGATCGTCCAAATCTTGTTACACATTAAGGTCTTCAGGATCGTCCGAATCTTGTTATTTATCTTTGTTTTATCTTATTATTTATTTCCTTCCTTTCTTCCTCAACCCCTCCCCGCTCTTTTAGCTGCGCCACTTTTCGCACGGTCTTTGACTCCTCGTTCTTCTCCCCTATACCGCACAGAAACGCTTCCTACGCAGGCTAGGTACTAGTTTACTACAAGAGCAGGGACCGCGGAGGGGGAGGGGCTGGTAGGGCCGCGGCCCCACCACTTTTTTGCGTCCCCGCCCCCACGTTTTGCGCTAAAAAGAAAAATAATTAAAATTAAAAAAAGACTTGAAACAAGTTTTTTTTCCGTCTATATTCTGCTATATTCTCTGTATTTTCTTTAATTTCAAACGCCAGGTATTTTGTGGGGCTCCTGTGCTTTTCGCGGTAATTGTGCCCTGGGGCCAACCATAGACTTGCCCCTTGATCAAACGCCACGCCTTGGCCACCCCTTCGCTTTGTTCGGCAGCGTGTTTTGTACTTCCAGTTCCGGCAGAGTTTTTTATCAGTTTTATCAGACGAAATGAAGAAACTTACTAGCTTTTACAAGCCAAACGAAGGTGAGTAATTGTTTTGAGTTGATAAAAGTTTTATATTTTGTCCTTCTCCTTTCGAATCAATGAAATATTCGATGGCAAGAAGAATTACATGACTTGAACAGTGAACGGCTATAGTTAGAAATTTTTCAGATCACTTCAGTGTAGTATTTTCTATACTAAAATTGTAATCGCGTCTTTTCTTGCATTGAATCTGAGAGACATGGCTGAGATCGAACATGAAACAGCAGCGATTAAGCAACTTGACAGTACTTAATTGTCATAAGAAATTAACGGAAAGCTTGGACGTGATTCAGATCGCAAACACATTTGCTGGACGGAATGAAAATCGTATGAAGAATTTCGGTATCTTCACTAATGCCGACCTATAAAGAGCAACAAATACTGGATAAAGTATGCAAAGTCACGCGACAGAAACAAATCAAATGCTATGATTTTATTCCTTTTTTTGATTTTCAATATGAAAAAAATTATTTTCAATTGTCAGCCCTCCCACTTTTCACCTTGCTCCGCGGTCCCTGAAGAGCCAACATTTAGGATAAAATGTGCTTTATTTCCTTCTTAATTCGTAAAGAAAAGTGATAAAATGCCCTTAATTTTTCTTTTCAACAACCTCAGACTAAGCAAATTATTTAGTTTTGCTTGTTAAAAATACGTGGTTAGCACACAGCTCATGGTATTTGATGGTTTCTTATTAACACTGCTTCCAAGACCCTGGATTATCAAGCAATCTCCCGACATTCTAAGCAAATATCCATCAGCATTAAATCATGTTATAAATCATCTCAACTCATCATATCTGCTAGCTCTTGTTACCAATTGAGGTACGATAGATAATCTAAACCTTCTTGCTGATTCAAGTCAATAGATCACCGAAATCTTGTTACTAACTAACGTTTCAAAGATCTTCAAAATCTCGTTACTGATTGAGGTCTAATAGATCGACCAAATCTTGTTACTCATTGTGGTCTAACAGATCGACCAAATCTTGTTACTGATTGAGATCTTATAGATCTTCCAAATCTTGTTACTGATTGTGGTCTAATAGATCGACCAAACCTTGTTACTGACTGAGGCGTTATACATCGTCCAAATCTTGTAACTGACTGAGGTCTTATAGATCGTCCAAACTTTGTAACTGATTTAGCTCTGAGAGAAGGTATAAATCTTTTAACTGGTTGACGCCTTGGTAATGTTGCAAATGTTTTCACTAACTGCGAGGCAATAGTCTCTTCATCTCTTTTCCATTGCTTGCTGTATCTATTTTCAGATACTTGATCACCATACCGTCTCAATAAGCTGCTGCGATCAATTTGATTTGAAATTCCCTCGTTTGCATCAAATAATCGCAACCGGCGAAAGTCTGTTCTGGTAGTAGAGGAAGGTTTTGACTCCACCTCCCCAAAGGTATATAGAAAAACCATCAGTCTCCACAGAAATACGACTTGAATGTGCCAAAACATTTTCATAACAAAAATGACAAACTTACGTTTAAAAATATATTGTGCTATTAGCAATAATGCGCTGGCACTTGATTTTTGATTTGGTTGAATGATGATCTTAGGTCCGTTTTATTATGTTTTGGATGAACCACAATCAATTTTTAGCTGCTCGCAAGAGCGCATTTTCGGATTATTAGCGAATTGATTTCATACTACCCTACGTCGATTTACCTTACTTTGTCTATCATGGTACCATGACAATAGCGCACATTGGACGTCACGTTACTGTGTTTGAGACACTGACGCAATCATTTTACGACACGAGGAAGGTGTGACGACAACGAAGCATACTTAATTTAACAGTTAAACCTAAATCAACAAGTAAAAATTATCAATGTATAGATTGGTTAGTCTTCAACGTTTATCTTATGTTTCTGTTAGGAACGGAAAAACTAACAATTCCAGAGTCGCTAAGTATTAAGACAGAATCCATCAAGAGATTGAGTGATTTTAATTTTTAGCGTAGAAAAAACTTGTGTCAGAGTTTTTTAAGCCATATCGGATTCGTTTTTACACTTTTCAAGGACAAAAGATATAATTAGTTATCGGTAATAAAAACAAAGGCAATTTCTTATTAGAGCCCGAAAAAATATAAATTTCAAATTTCACAGGAATTGAGAAAACACAGGTAAAATTGTCAGGCGTAATATTTCATTTTGTGAAATTTACAGCTTTCGAAAATTGTTTTCTTGGGCTCCACCCATAACGACCTTTTCTTTAGAGTTTATTTCATCCTCGAAGAATGTAAAAAAGGATGCAATATGCTTGAAATTATTCTGGTACAAGGTTTTTGTCCGCTGAAAATTAAAGTTTCTCAATTTCTTAATGGATTCCGTCTTAAAAAAGAAAATGATTTCAAACTGTGAAATATGCTCGTAGTAATTGTAACATAACGCAACAAACGTTGAGAGTCAATGTAATGCCACATTATTTAGATGGATTATAAAGTTAGAACAGCAGGAAACTCCCTTTCAAGGTCTTCTTATTGACAAAATTTTGTTTTGTTCTGTTCTTAGGAGATAAAATAATGATTTTTATGAACTATTCAGCTGCCTAAAGTTGCTTCGATGTGTCTGTCAGCTTTGCAAAAGAAAAAACACAGCTGCATGTCCAGTATCTGTGTCAATGCAGAGGAAGTTATTACAAAGACAAGTAACCAGTTTTAGTCGCTTAACACTTCAAGTCCTTAGTGTGACCAACATAAGTTTTTCTCCTCACAATAACAATACACAAATAAGAGGAAAGTTGAAATGATTACAAAAGCCGGCAATTGCCTCCATCTTTTATCAAATTTTTCCAACTAATTCTGCAAGAAAATGTGTAGAGATCAGTGCAGAGAAATTATCAGGGGCACCCACCGACTGTTTTCGAGAAAATACATGTTCGGAGTGGCAAATATTGCCAAGAATTTCCTATTATCTAAGGACGACTCAAAATTAATAGGTGACTGTTCTATTCGTGTACTATATTCGAATATAGCTAAAAAATTGCTTCACTGGCATGGAAGAGCGAAGGTACTAGATCCGGTTTCGTAAAGAAACTCTGTTTTCTGCGACCATTCTTTTTGTATAGAGTGTTTTTACTCACGTGGCCAGCAACTATGCAAATTTATTGAAAAAAAAAACCAAGCGTTTACAGAATCAAAGAGTTCGATTCTCACAGGATTTGTTTGGAACACCAACAACGCCGCCATTTCATTGTTTTGGGTCACCAATATGGTCGCCGAGACGTACTTTGAAAGCGCTCTATAACAGGATAGTGCACAACACTAGTGATTGATTGGCCAAATGCGGATTATCAAGTATAGAAATGACACGAAGAGTATGAGGAAACCCTTCGAAACACGGCAAACATTTGTCGAACCCATTTTGCTCTTACTGTTAAGGTAGTTTTATTCAACCAGACCCTCAGTGACGTCCACTGTTTAGTTACAAAGTCTTTAATTCCAATGTCTCCGAGACTATAGGTGGAGATTCTGCTGTCATCTCAATTGATAAATTTTCTCTTTTCTGTGTTTCTATCCATCCTTTCAATATCACAAGTAGCCGACATAAATACAACACGAAATGTGCAGAAACAAGACCGATCAATTATACTAATAAAATTATTTTTATGGAAGTGCAACAAGGTTAATAAAGGACAGCGAGTAACTTTTCTTGTTTCTTTGTTAAACGTTTTATATTTTTGGACTCCTTGGGCGGGTATGAAGCGTCGTGGAAGATTCCTTGTGAAGTCTACGCTCAAATAGGTACGAATCTGACGAATTAGCCCATTGGCTAAGACATCAACTGATATCCATAGAAGTATACTGTTAGGTACTAGTTTACTACAAGAGGCAACATTTAGGATAAAATATGCTTTATTTGCTTGTTAATTCGTAAAGAAAAGTGATAAAATCCCCTTGATTTTTCTTTACAATAATCTCAGACTAAGCAAATTATAACGTTTTGCTTGTTAAAAATACGTTGGACGTCACGTTACTGTGTTTGAGACAATGACGCAATCATTTTACGACACGAGGAAGGTGTGACGACACGAAGCATACTTAATTTAACAGTTAGACCTTAATCAAGGTTTATCTCATGTTTCTGTTAGGAATAACAATTCCAGAGTCGCTAAGTATTAAGACGGCCGGAATCCATCAAGAAATTGGTGTAGAAAAAACTTGTATCAGAATTTTTTATTTAAGCCATATCGCGTTCGTTTTTACACTTTTCAAGGACAAAAGATATAATTAGTTATCTGTAATAAAAACAAAGACAATTTCTTATTAGAGCCTGAGAAATATAACTTTCAAATTTCACAGGAATTGAGAAAACACAGGTAAAACTGTAATGCGTAAAATTTCATTTTGTGCAATTTACAGCTTTCGAAGTTTG
Source organism: Porites lutea (assembly GCF_958299795.1). Lineage (NCBI taxonomy): Eukaryota > Metazoa > Cnidaria > Anthozoa > Scleractinia > Poritidae > Porites > Porites lutea. The sequence goes on from NC_133204.1 coordinate 18,773,304, forward strand.
TTTTCTTTGGCTCGACCCATAACAACCTTTTCTTTGGAGTTATTTCATACTCAAAAAATGTAAAAAAAGGATGCAATATGCTTGAAATTATTCTGGTACAAGGTTTTTGTCCACAGAAAATTAAAGTTACTCAATTTCTTAATGCATTCCGTCTTAAAAAAGGAAACTGTTAAATATGCTCGTAGTAATTGTAACCTAACACAACAAACGTTGAGAGTCAATGTAATGCCACATTATTAAGAAGTTAGAACAGCAGGAAACTCCCTTTCAAGGTCTTCTTATTGATAAAATTTTGTTTTGTTCTATTCTTGGGAGATAAAATAGTCATTTTTTATGAACTACCCAGCTGCCTAAAGTTGCTTCGATGTTTCTGTCAGCTTGGCAAAAAAAAAAAACACAGCTGTATGTCCAGTATCTGTGTCAATGCAGAGGATGTTATTGCAGAGACAAGTAACCAGTTTTAGTCGCTTAACACTTCAAGTCCTTAGTGTGACCAACATCAGTTTTTCTCCTTACATTAACTATACACAAATAAAAGAAAAGTTGAAATGTTTACAAAAGCCGGCAAATGCCCCCACCTTTTATCAAATTTCTCCAACTAATTCTGTAAGAAAATGTGTAGAGATCAGTGCAGAGAAATTATCGGGGGCACCCAACGACTGTTTTCGAGAAAATACATGTTCGGAGAAGCAAATATTGCGAAGAATTTCCTACTATAAGGACGACTCAAAATTAATAGATGACCGTTCTATTACTGTACTATTTTGGACGCTCATGTAATAAATTCCCTACGATTTTCTGAAGTTTAATTATTCACATTTCACTCCCTGGTTTGACTATTTATTTCTGATAAATTTTGTTCTCTGGGAAACTGCCCACCTATCCCTCCTCTAAGCTAACATTAACATTTGGTTCTCATTTAGGGAAAAATGTTGGCGTAGGGGAGGGGTAGGTGGTCAGTTTCCCACAAACCTAAAATGATCCATTTTTTCTACACAAAAAGGAAACCTAAAACTTTCAGCTTCAAAAATGTGATGGAGAGAGGAATCAGAAAAATTCTCACTTTCGTAATACGTTCAATTGAAATCTAAAATTTACAGGAAAATATTACTGAAGCCCTTGGTGTTGCGAAAAAGACTGAAGTTCCTCTAGGACAACCGAACAGATACATATTCTATAGCGCCGCTGTAGAATTATTTTCAGTGTATTAAAGAGGAAAGCGTCGTTGAGTGCCCCTAATCTATTAGGATATTAATGCTTATTAAAGGGTTAAGGGATAAAAAGGATTAAACAGCCGTCCGCTCCTCCTTTCCGGAACTAAAGTGCTTGTCTTGATCGCTAACAACGTATTAGCTTAAAATTTACAAAACTTACTGATTTCACTCTCCATAGGACTATGTTACTCACGGAGTAGTTTCTCCTTGTATAAGGACTAACAATTCTAAACGATTTTGTTTTTCAACTTTTTTTTGCAACCACGTGACAAGGCAGCCACGTTGAGGGTAAAAAACAATACAATTTTTTCTGGTAGAATTTACATGAAAATAGAGTTTAGTTCAATGTGCAAACCAGCATGTGCCTCTACATTTTTCATACTCAATTTTTGTTGCTTAGCTTGAAAATTGATTGACTGACATGGAAGAGCGAGGGTACCGGATCCGGTTTCGTGAAGAAACTTTCTTTTCTGCGACCATTCTTTTTGTACAGAGCGTTTTTACTCACGTGGCCAGCATCTATACAAATTTACTAAAAAGAGCAAGCGTTTACAGAACAGTTCAACAAAAGAGTTCGACTCTCACAGGATTTGTTTGGAACACCAACAACGCCGCCATTTCATTGTTTTGGGTAACCAATATGGCCGCCGAGACGTCATTTGAAAGCGCTCTATAAGAGGATAGTGCACAACACTAGTGATTGATTGGCCAAATGCGGATTATCAAGTATAGAAATGACACGAAGAGTATGAGGAAACCCTTCGAAACACGGCAAACATATGTCGAGCCGAGTTTGCACTTACTGTTCAGGTATATGTAGTTTTATTCAACCAGACCCTCAGTGACGTCCACTGTTTAGTTACAAAGTCTTTTATTCCAGTGTCTCCGAGACTATAGGTGGAGATTCTGCTGTCATCTCAATTCATAATTTTTTTTTCTGCGTTTCTATCCATCCTTTCAATATCACAAGTAGCCATCACAAATACAACACGAAATGTGCAGAAACAAGACCGATCAATGATACTAATACAATTATTTTTGTAAAAGTGCAACAAGGTTAAGGAAGGACAACGAGTAACTTTTCTTATTTCTCTGTTAAACGTTTTATATTTTTAAACTCCTTGGGCTGGTATGAAGCGTCGTGGAAGATTCCTTGTGTAGTCTACTATCAAATATGTACGAATCTGACGAATTAGCCCATTGGCTAAGGCATCAATTAAAACCGATAGAAGTATACTGTTAGGTACTAGTTTACTACAAGAGCCAACATTTAGGATAAAATATGCTTTATTTGCTTGTTAATTCGTAAAGAAAAGTGATAAAATCCCGTTGATTTTTCTTTACAATAATCTGAGACTAAGCAAATTATAACGTTTTGTTTGTTAAAAATACCTGGTTAACACACAGCTCATGGTATTTGGTGTTTCCTTATTAACACTGAATTATCTAGCAGTCTCCTGACATTTTTGGCAAATATCCATCAGCATTAAATCATGTTATAAATCATCTTAACTCATCACTCTGCTAGCTCTTATTACCAATTGAGGTACAATAGATAATCTAAACCTTCTTGCTGATTTAACTCAATAGATCACCAAAATCTTGTTACTAACTAAGGTTCCAAACATCTCCAAAATCTCGTTACTGATTCAGGACTAATAAATCGACCAAATTTTGTTATTGATTGTGGTCTAATAGATCGTCCAAACCTTGTTATTAATTGTGGTTTAATAGATCGACTAAATCTTGTTACTGATTGAGGTCTTACAGATCTTCCAAATCTTGTTATTAATTGTGGTCTAATAGATCGACCAAATCTTGTTACTGATTGAGGTCTAATAGATCGTCCAAACCTTGTTACTGATTGAGGTCTTATAGATCGACTAAATCTTGTTACTGATTGTGGTCTAATAGATCGACCAAATCTTGTTACTGATTGAGGTCTTATAGATCGACTAAATCTTGTTACTGATTGAGGTCTTATAGATCGACCAAATCTTGTTACTGATTGAGGTCTTATAGATCGACTAAATCTTGTTACTGATTGAGGTCTTATAGATCGACCAAATCTTGTTACTGATTGAGGTCTTATAGATCGACCAAATCTTGTTACTGATTGAGGTCTTATAGATCGACTAAATCTTGTTACTGATTGTGGTCTAATAGATCGACCAAATCTTGTTACTGATTGAGGTCTTATAGATCGACTAAATCTTGTTACTGATTGAGGTCTTATAGATCGACCAAATCTTGTTACTGATTGAGGTCTTATAGATCGACTAAATCTTGTTACTGATTGAGGTCTTATAGATCGACCAAATCTTGTTACTGATTGAGGTCTTATAGATCGACCAAATCTTGTTACTGATTGAGGTCTTATAGATCGACTAAATCTTGTTACTGATTGTGGTCTAATAGATCGACCAAATCTTGTTACTGATTGAGGTCTTATAGATCGACTAAATCTTGTTACTGATTGAGGTCTTATAGATCGACCAAATCTTGTTACTGATTGTGGTCTAATAGATCGTCCAAACCTTGTTACTGATTGAGGTCTTATAGATCGACTAAATCTTGTTACTGATTGAGGTCTTATAGATCGACCAAATCTTGTTACTGATTGAGGTCTTATAGATCGACCAAATCTTGTTACTGATTGAGGTCTTATAGATCGACCAAATCTTGTTACTGATTGTGGTCTAATAGATCGACCAAATCTTGTTACTGATTGAGGTCTTATAGATCGACTAAATCTTGTTACTGATTGAGGTCTTATAGATCGACCAAATCTTGTTACTGATTGAGGTCTTATAGATCGACTAAATCTTGTTACTGATTGAGGTCTTATAGATCGACCAAATCTTGTTACTGATTCAAGTCTTATAGATCGACCAAATCTTGTTACTGATTGACGTCTTATAGATCGACTAAATCTTGTTACTGATTGTGGTCTAATAGATCGACCAAATCTTGTTACTGATTGAGGTCTTATAGATCGACTAAATCTTGTTACTGATTGAGGTCTTATAGATCGACCAAATCTTGTTACTGATTGAGGTCTTATAGATCGACTAAATCTTGTTACTGATTGAGGTCTTATAGATCGACCAAATCTTGTTACTGATTGAGGTCTTATAGATCGACCAAATCTTGTTACTGATTGAGGTCTTATAGATCGACTAAATCTTGTTACTGATTGTGGTCTAATAGATCGACCAAATCTTGTTACTGATTGAGGTCTTATAGATCGACTAAATCTTGTTACTGATTGAGGTCTTATAGATCGACCAAATCTTGTTACTGATTGAGGTCTTATAGATCGACTAAATCTTGTTACTGATTGAGGTTTTATAGATCGACCAAATCTTGTTACTGATTGTGGTCTAATAGATCGACCAAATCTTGTTACTGATTGAGGTCTTATAGATCGACCAAATCTTGTTACTGATTGAGGTCTTATAGATCGACTAAATCTTGTTACTGATTGTGGTCTAATAGATCGACTAAATCTTGTTACTGATTGTGGTCTAATAGATCGACCAAATCTTGTTACTGATTGAGGTCTAATAGATCGTCCAAACCTTGTTATTGATTGTGGTCTAATAGATCGACCAAATCTTGTTACTGATTGTGGTCTAATAGATCGTCCAAACCTTGTTATTGATTGTGGTCTAATAGATCGACCAAATCTTGTTACTGATTGAGGTCTTAAAGATCGACCAAATCTTGTTACTGATTGTGGTCTAATAGATCGACTAAATCTTGTTACTGATTGAGGTCTTATAGATCTTCCAAATCTTGTTACTGATTGTGGTCTAATAGATCGTCCAAACCCTGTTACTGACTGAGGTCTAATGGATCGTCCAAATCTTGTTACTGACTGAGGCCTTATAGATGGTCCAAATCTCGTAACTGATTGAGGTCCTATAGATCGTCCAAATCTGGTAACTGACTGAGGTCTTATAGATCGTCCAAACTTTGTAACTGATTGAGCTCTGAGAGACGGTATACATTTTTTAACTGGTTGACGCCTTGGTAATTTTGCAAATGTTTTCATTGAGTTCGAGGCAATAGTCTCTTCATCTCTTTTCCATTGGTTGCTGTATCTATTTTTGGACACTTGATCGCCATTCCGTCTCAATAAGCTGCTGCGACCAATTTGATTTGAAATTCCGTCGTTTGCATCAAATAAGTGCAACCCGCGAAAGTGTGTTCTGGTAGTAGAGGAAGGTTTTGACTCCACCTCCCCAAAGGTACATAGAAAAGCCAACAGTCTCCACAGAAATACGACTTGAATGTGGGAAAACATTTTCATAATAAAAATGACAAACTTACGTTTAAGAATATACTGTGCTACTAGCAATAATGTGCTGGCACTTGATTTTTGATTTGGTTGAGCAGTGATGATCTTTGTCCCGTTTTATTAGGTTTTGGATGAACGGCAATAAATTTTCAGCTGGACGTATGAGCGCATTTTAGGATTATTAGCGAATTGATTTCATACTACTCTACGTCGATTTACCTTACCTTGCCTATCATGGTACCATGACAATAGCGCACATTGGACGTCACGTCACTGTGTTTAAGACACTGACGCCATCATTTTACGATACGAGGAAGGTGTGACGACAACGAAGCATACTTAATTTAACAGTTAAACCTTAATAAAAAAGTGACAATTATCCATGCATAGATCGCCTAGTCTTCAAGGTTTATCTTATGTTTCTGTTAAGAACGAAAAAAATAACAATTCCAGGGTCGGTAAATAGTAAGACGGAATCCATCAGGAAATTGAGTGATTTTAATTTTCAGTAGACGTAAACCTTGTACCAGAATGTTTTAAGCCATATGGCATTCTTTTGTACACTTTTCAAGGGCAAAAGATATAATGAATTATCTGTAATAACACCAATGACAGTTTCTTATGGGAGCCCGAATAAATAAATTTTAAATTTCACACTAATTAAGAAAACACACTCAGGTATAATTGACATGCGTTAAATTCATTTTGTGAAATTTAAAGTTTTCGAAGTTTGCTTTCTTGGCCTCGACCCATAACAACCTTTTCTTTGGAGTTATTTTATCCCCGAAAAATGTTAAAAAGGATTCAATATGCTTGAAATTATTCTGGTACAAGGTTTTTCTCTACTGAAAATTATAATTACTTAATTTCTTAGTGGATTCCGTCTTAAAAAAAGGAAATAATTCCAAACTGTTAAATATGCTCGTAGTAATTGTAACATTGCGCAACAACCGTTGAGAGTCAATGCAATGGCACATTATTTAGATGGGTTATAAAGTTAGAACAGCAGGAAACTCCGTTTCAGTTCTTCTTTATTATAAAATTTTGTTTTGTTCCATTCTAAGGAGAGGGTTATCAGACTAGTAATCTTTCTCATGAACTCGCATAAAGTTGCTTTGATGTTTCTGTCAGCTGTGTATAAAAACACAGCTGTACGTCCAAAACCTGTCTATGTAGAGGATGCTATTTCAAAGAAAAGTACCCAGTTTTGGTCGCTTAACACTTTAAGTCCTTAGTGTCACCAATACCAGTTTTTCTCCTTACAATAACAATACACAACTAAATAAGAGAAAACATGAAATGATTGCAAAAGGACAAATGGTTGGATCGTTTATCAAATTTCTCCAACTAATTCTGTAAGGAAATGTATAGAGATCAGTACAGAGAAATTATCAGGGGCACTCAACAACTGTTTTCGAGAAACTCTATCTTCGGAGGGGCAATATTGCCAAGAATTTCCTATTATCCGATAGTGGCTAAAAATTTCTGCTTCTATTTCTATTTCTACCGTTCTATTGAAAACATTTTGTCTGACGATGTAAATGAGAAACCGCTCCATTTCAATAAAGCCTTTTTCCTGGTTCTGGATAATCATGCACCTATTAAGAAAATTAAAATCAAACATCGGAGATATCCATTTATAAATGAAGAGATCAAAGAGAAAATGGCAAAAAGAGATCAAGCTCACAAAATCGCGCGAGAGACGGGTGCTCTTGTGGATTGGCAGTATTATCGGGACTGTCGTAATGACGTTAAGAGGGTATTACGCGAAGCGGAGAAGGAGTATGTCCAGAATGAGGTTAAAAAGAATCAGTGCTCTAGTGAACAGTGGAAGGTGATACGGAATTGCATACCAATTAGGGAGAAGTCGCGCCCAGCTTATTCTAGGGATATGAAAGAACTTGCGACGGAATTCAATGAATTCTTTACGGAGGTGGGAGTACGTGCCGCAGAGGAAGCC
>NC_133204.1:18783280-18853280 GCF_958299795.1 Porites lutea
AGCAATAGTGCTTCTGCAAAATGTATCTCATTTTTCACACTCAATTTTGGTTGCTTAGCTAGAAAATTGATTGACTGACACGGAAGAGCGAGTGTACTGGATCCGGTTTTGTGAAGAAACTTTCTTTTCTGCGAACACTCTTTTTGTACAGAGCGTGTTTACTCACGTGGCCAGCATCTATACAAATTTAATAAAAAGAGCACGCGTTTACAGAATAAAAGAGTTCGACTCTCACAGGTTTTGTTTGGAACACCAACAACGCCGCCATTTCGTTGTTTTAGATCACCAATATGGCCACCGAGACGTCATTTGAAAGCGCTCTATAACAGGATAGTGCAGAACACTAGTGATTGATTGGCCAAATGCGGATTATCAAGTGTAGAAATGACACGAAGAGTATGAGGAAATCCTTCGAAACACGGCATCATACGTCGAGCCGAGTTTGCACTTACTGTTAAGGTAGTTTTATTCAACCAGACCCTCAGTGACGTCCACTGTTTAGCTACAAAGTCTTTTATTCCAATGTCTCCGAGACTATAGGTAGAGATTCTGCTGTCATCTCAATTCATAATTTTTTTCTTTTCTGTGTTTCTATCCATCCTTTTAAAATCACAAGTAGCTGACACAAATACAACACGAAATGTGCAGAAACAAGACCGATCAATGATACTAATATAATTATTTTTATGGAAGTGCAACAAGGTTAAGGAAGGACAACGAGTAACTTTTCTTATTTCTTTGTTAAACGTTTTATATTTTTGGACTCCTTGGGCTGGTATGAAGCGTCGTGGAAGATTCCTTGTGTAGTCTACTATCAGATATGTACGAATCTGACGAATTAGCCCATTGGCTAAGGCATCAATTAATACCGATAGAAGTATACTGTTAGGTACTAGTTTACTACAAGAGCAACATTTAGGATAAAATATGCTTTATTTGCTTGTTAATTCGTAAAGAAAAGTAATAATATCCTCTTGATTTTTCTTTACAATAATCTGAGACTAAGTAAATTATAACGTTTTGTTTGTTAAAAATACCTGGTTAACACACAGCTCATGGTATTTGATGTTTCCTTATTAACACTGAATTATCTAGCAGTCTCCTGACATTTTAGGCAAATATCCATCAGCATTAAATCATGTTATAAATCATCTCAACTCATCACTCTGCTAGCTTTTATTACCAATTGAGGTACGATAGATAATCTAAACCTTCTTGCTGATTTAACTCAAAAGATCACCAAAATCTTGTTACAAACTAAGGTTCCAAACATCTCCAAAATCTCGTTACTGATTCAGGACTAATAAATCGACCAAATTTTGTTACTGATTGAGGTCTTAAAGATCGACGAAATCTTGTTACTGATTGTGGTCTAATAGATCGTCCAAACCTTGTTATTAATTGTGGTTTAATAGATCGACCAAATCTTTCTTGTTACTAATTGAGGTCTTATAGATCTTCCAAATCTTGTTACTGATTGTGGTCTAATAGATCGTCCAAATCTTGTTACTGATTGTGGTCAAATAGATCGTCCAAACCTTGTTATTGATTGTGGTCTAATAGATCGACCAAATCTTGTTACTGATTGAGGTCTTAAAGATCGACGAAATCCTGTTACTGATTGTGGTCTAATAGATCGTCCAAATCTTGTTACTGATTGTGGTCTAATAGATCGTCCAAACCTTGTTACTGATTGTGGTCTAATAGATCGACGAAATCTTGTTACTGATTGTGGTCTTATAGATCGTCCAAATCTTGTTACTGATTGAGGTCTTAAAGATCGACGAAATCCTGTTACTGATTGTGGTCTAATAGATCGTCCAAATCTTGTTACTGATTGTGGTCTAATAGATCGACCAAATCTTGTTACTGATTGAGGTCTTATAGATCGTCCAAATCTTGTTACTGATTGTGGTCTAATAGATCGTCCAAATCTTGTTACTGATTGTGGTCTAATAGATCGACCAAATCTTGTTACTGATTGAGGTCTTATAGATCGTCCAAATCTTGTTACTGATTGTGGTCTAACAGATCGTCCAAACCTTCTTATTGATTGTGGTCTAATAGATCGACCAAATCTTGTTACTGATTGCGGTCTAATAGATCGACCAAATCTTGTTACTGATTGAGGTCTTATAGATCGTCCAAATCTTGTTACTGATTGTGGTCTAATAGATCGTCCAAACCTTGTTATTGATTGTGGTCTAATAGATCGACCAAATCTTGTTACTGATTGAGGTCTTATAGATCGTCCAAATCTTGTTACTGATTGAGGTCTAATAGATCGACCAAATCTTGTTACTGATTGAGGTCTTATAGATCGTCCAAATCTTGTTACTGATTGAGGTCTTATAGATCGACCAAATCTTGTTACTGATTGAGGTCTTATAGATCGTCCAAATCTTGTTACTGATTGTGGTCTAATAGATCGACCAAATCTTGTTACTGATTGAGGTCTTATAGATCGTCCAAATCTTGTTACTGATTGTGGTCTAATAGATCGTCCAAACCTTGTTATTGATTGTGGTCTAATAGATCGACCAAATCTTGTTACTGATTGAGGTCTAATAGATCGTCCAAATCTTGTTATTGATTGTGGTCTAATAGATCGTCCAAACCTTGTTATTGATTGTGGTCTAATAGATCGACCAAATCTTGTTACTGATTGAGGTCTTATAGATCGACCAAATCTTGTTACTGATTGAGGTCTTATAGATCTTCCAAATCTTGTTACTGATTGAGGTCTTAAAGATCGACCAAATCTTGTTACTGATTGAGGTCTTAAAGATCGACCAAATCTTGTTACTGATTGTGGTCTAATAGAAAGTCCAAACCTTGTTATTGATTGTGGTCTAATAGATCGACCAAATCTTGTTACTGATTGAGGTCTTATAGATCGTCCAAATCTTGTTACTGGTTGAGGTCTTATAGATCGTCTTGTTACTGATTGAGGTCTTAAAGATCGTCCAAATCTTGTTACTGATTGATGTCTTATGGATCGACCAAATCTTGTTACTGATTGAGGTCTTATAGATCGTCCAAATCTTGTTACTGATTGTGGTCTAATAGATCGACTAAATCCTGTTACTGATTGAGATCTTATAGATCGTCCAAATCTTGTTACTGACTGAGGAGGTATAGATCGTCCAAATCTCGTAACTGATTGGGGTCTGATAGATCGTCCAAATCTTGTAACTGACTGAGGTCTTATAGATCGTCCAAACTTTGTAACTGATTGAGCTCTGAGAGACGGTATACATTTTTTAACTGGTTGACGCCTTGGTAATTTTGCAAATGTTTTCATTGAGTTCGAGGCAATAGTCTCTTCATCTCTTTTCCATTGGTTGCTGTATCTATTTTTGGACACTTGATCACCATTCCGTCTCAATAAGCTGCTGCGACCAATTTGATTTGAAATTCCGTCGTTTGCATCAAATAATTGCAACCCGCGAAAGTGTGTTCTGGTAGTAGAGGAAGGTTTTGACTCCACCTCCCCAAAGGTACATAGAAAAGCCAACAGTCTCCACAGAAATACGACTTGAATGTGGGAAAACATTTTCATAATAAAAATGACAAACTTACGTTTAAGAATATACTGTGCTACTAGCAATAATGTGCTGGCACTTGATTTTTGATTTGGTTGAGCAGTGATGATCTTAGGCCCGTTTTATTAGGTTTTGGATGAACGACAATAAATTTTCAGCTGGACGTATGAGCGCATTTTAGGATTATTAGCGAATTGATTTCATACTACTCTACGTCGATTTTACCTTACCTTGCCTATCATGGTACCATGACAATAGCGCACATTGGACGTCACGTTACTGTGTTTGGGACACTGACGCAATCATTTTACGATACGACGAAGGTGTGACGACAACGAAGCATACTTAATTTAACAGTTAAACCTTAATAAAAAAGTGACAATTATCCATGCATAGATCGCCTAGTCTTCAAGGTTTATCTCATGTTTCTGTTAAGAACGAAAAAAATAACAATTCCAGGGTTGGTAAATAGTAAGACGGAATCCATCAGGAAATTGAGTGATTTTAATTTTCAGTAGACGTAAACCTTGTACCAGAATGTTTTAAGCCATATGGCATTCTTTTTTACACTTTTCAAGGGCAAAAGATATAATGAATTATCTGTAATAACACCAATGACAGTTTCTTATGGGAACCCGAGTAAATAAGTTTTAAATTTCACAGGAATTAACAAAACACACTCAAGGATAATTAACATGGGTTTAATTTCATTTTGTGAAATTTAAGACGGAATCCAACAGGAAACTGAGTAATTTTAATTTTCATTGAACAAAAACCTTGTACCAGAATAATTTAACAATATCGCATTCTTTTTTACATTCTTAAAGGGCTGTAGATATAATTAGTTACCTGTAATAACACCAAAGACCATTTCTTATGGGAGCCCGAGAAAAAAAATGTCAAATTTCACAAGAATTGTGAAAACCCACGTAAAATTCTTAAAATTTGATGTCATTTTGTGAAATTTGACATATATGTTCTCGGGCTCTCATAAGAAATTTTCTTGGTTGTTACTACATATAACTAATTACATTTATAGCTCTTGAAAAATGTAAAAAAGAATGCGATATTGTTTAAATTATTGTGGTACAAGGTTTTGGTCCACTGAAAATTAAAGTTGCTCAATTTCCTGATGGATTCCGTTTTAAAGCTTTCGAAATTTGTTTTCTTGGGCTCGACCCATAACGACCTTTTCTTTGGAGTTATTTCATCCACGAAAAATGTAAAAAAGGATGCAATATGCTTGAAATTATTCTGGTATAAGGTTTTGGTCTACAGAAAATTAAAGTTGCTCAGTTTCTTAATGGATTCCGTCCTAAAAAAGGAAATAATTCCAATCTGTTAAATATGCTCATAGTAATTGTAATATTGCGCAACAACCGTTGAGAATCAATGCAATGGCACATTTTTTATATGGATTATGAAGTTAGAACAGCAGGAAACTCCGTTTCAAAGTCTTCTTTTCGGGTATTAAGAATAATAGAGGCATGATTGTGAACTATATTAACAAAAAAAAATTGGGGCTGTAGCATTAAAACATGAACTTTATTAAGAATGTTTCGATATTCCAAATGATTGTTTACAGTTAAAATGCGACAAACGCCAGGGCATACTAAAACTAGCCTGCGAACAGCAGATGACCGGAAATACGTCTGCTGTTCGCAGGCTAACTAAAACAGGCGTACCTTCTAACAACCGGATGTTACAATAAAAGGAGTTATACTTATACTTAATGAGGGTTAATATACATAGTTTTACAAAACCTAAGACTACGACGCACAATTAGTGCTGATTTTCACATGACGTGATAAAAAATTCAAACAAGAGAATTATCAATCCTCCTGAGTTTTTGTTTTCATGAAGTAAAAGGGCAATTAAAAGCTTGTTTTCCAGCCACTATGTTGGTAAGATTTAATAGGACATCTGACTTGGACTTAAAAATCGATTTTTGTTGACAAAAATTGGAATTTGATTTCGAAAGTCTGAGTATGTTTTCAAAAAGCGGAGTTTGGGGTTTTCGAAAATCAGAGTTTGACAATACAGTCGTAGGTGTTTGTTTTCAAAAATCGGATGGTTAAATCGCCACTAGATTTGCCGGCAAGATTTCGTTAACTAAAGTCGACGAACACAAAAAATCCGGTATGATTTGTTATTTTGGCTCCCTTTTTAGACAGAGGAATGTAACCGATAAATTATAACGTGTAAATTGTCTGCAACCGAGGACTATCGGCTCTTATAACCGGTCTTTATAGCATAAAATTATACTTCGGGGCCGTTCAGTTAGTTTAAAAAGTGAACGTTGTGTATGACTGGGTTGTTTTTTTGGGGGGAAGAATATGTTTTTCAAGCCCTAATCCACTGTGGTCAAAGGTGCATGATTTGGGTGCACATATAAGGCTGTTAACTCGATGAAAGATTTGTTTCATTCTTGGACTGTCTTTAAATTATTTTTTCTCTAAAATCAATTAGCCTTTCCCTCAAAAATCATATGTATCTTCCCTAACGTAAAGTGATTTGAGGATTACAACATTATTGTTTGATTTTTAAAAATAATAAGTTTATCAACGAGAGCTTTACTTTTAGCCATGGCTAAATCTATATATTAGATCGTCCATATCTTGTAACTAATTGCGGCCTAAAAGATCGTCCAAATCGTGTAACTAATTGAGGTCTAATAGATCGTCCAAATCTTGTAACTAACCGTGGTCTAATGGATCGTCCAAATCTTCTAACTGATTGACGTCTAATAGATCGCCCAAATCTTCTAACTAACTGAGGTCTAATAGATCGTCCAAATCTTGTACTTAATTGAGGTCTAACAGATCGCCCATGTCTTTTACGTGACTATTGTCTCGTAGACAGTCCAAGTATTGTTACTGAGCGAGGTCTGATAGGTCGTTCAAACCTTGATGCTCGAGGTTCAAACGGTTTTTCCAAATTCTTTACAGGTGATGTTTCAGTGACGTCTCGATACCTTTCCCATCGGTTAGGATACTGTTTGAATAACATGACGCGAGGTATTTGTCTTGAAATTACTTCATTCCTTTTAGTTTAATATTTGCAAAGGATTGACCTTGGTTTCGGAAAGTTTGTTTTCTGCTGGAATTACTCCGTATGAAAGAGTCCATAGTCTGCACAAAACTAACACTCGGTAGAAGGGAACCGAAAACATTGTCATGGATTACTAGACTAAAATAAAGCTTCCTTCAGGGGCACCCAACGAGAATATAGTTCAAAACCAAATAAACATAGCATTGTTGAACGTACATTAGTATCTAAACAGTAGATAAAGGCTTATTTTTATCCCCTACAAATTTTTCATCTGTTCGGATTTCCTAGCTGAAAGTATAGTGATCCGAAAATTATAGGGATCAAAATCTACCTTTCCGAAAATTTCAGCCAGAAAAAAGGCTCCCGAAAATTCTAAGTGACCTTTTTAGGGAAAAAATCCGTTAAAAATGGGCAATTATACCATTTTTTTGATGTTCGAAAATCCTAGGAGAAGCAGGCAAGCAAGAAATTTTAAAATTCTAGATCTCAAATCGTCTTCCGAACAGATAATTTTCCGAAAATTGTCGTTGGGTACCCCTGTTCCTTTTCAGTTGGCAAGTTTCGCTGTTGACTGATAATTTTGCTGAAGCAATTCTTAATCTTCAGCCTGTTCAAAAGATTATTTATTATCTGGTAAAAAAATAACCCAGCTGTGCATACCAGACGGTATTTTACGACGCTAGCAATATTCTTAAGTATTTTGTAAGTCCAAACTGCTTACGGAGAGAATAACTTATTTATGCTCTCAACTCTCACTAATAAAACAAACAGTATGATACAATAACAATGAGTTTATTGTGTTGGAGGAAAAGGACGGTACAGCAGTGCCCATAATATTCGACCTGAAAACAACTTAAGTAAGACAGTTCGGTGCATATATCAGTTCGACCGTCAATTAGTTTTTCTTGCATTCTCATCATGCCCAGGGACAGTGAGGTTTTTGAGGATTCTAGCACTGGCTTTGTAGGCTCTTTTGATGATCTTAGAGCTTACCAAAAGTTTTCTCATCTGAAGCGTGAACTCTCGGACGATCAAGCTGAATCTTCGTTTTCTTTCGTTAAGAAACTCAAGTCTGAAACGAACTATACCAAGCAGTCACTATAAACTCTGTTTTATCTGACAAATTACCAGTTAAGCAATAGAAAACGTTTTCCGTGTTTGCATAGCCTGATATAAACACGAGAGGGGTTGGGAGAATTCGAGACAGTTATGCAAACGCGAGACGAAGAGAAGAGAAATTCTTACCAGTCGCAAAATCTTGTCCACAAAGTCTTGCACGCGTAATCAGTTCTTGTTTTGCAAAAAGATGCTTTGCAAAATACGGATTTTTCTCGCTTAAAACGGTCAGCTTAAGCGAAGAAAAATGTACACACCTTCTTTGTAACGATTTTCCAAGTTTCAGCCGATGAAGGAATGGGTAAATAAAGTAAACTTTTTGAGTTTTGAACTCGAAAACTTTTTCAAATTTGTGCTTGCGTGATTAGCGCGTGAAAAGCCAAACAACTTGACGCCACAACCATGTTTACATACTCTCATGCAAACACTCCTCTCGGCCAATCAGAGCGCGCGCACTATCTTAGTTATTTTATAATAGTCAGTGGTGTACTGCAGGGAAGCGTTCTTGGAGTATTACTGTTCAGTATTTATGTAATGACCTACTAAATGTTTGTCAAAATTGTTCAACCGCGTGTTACTTGGATGACACCAAGTTTCTCTTGTCTTTTACCGTGAACGACTCTGCTCGTGTTATAGAAAGTGTTAATAGTGAGCTTAAGATCCGACGACGGCGAAATTCTGCGACGGCAGACTTGGTCGAGGGGGTTTGGGGTGAGGTCGCCGTCGCAATGGCGCGAAAAATAGCATTAAGAAAGCTCGCGCGACGGCGGGTTGTCGTAACGCCTTTTCCTGATGAAGTTTAGAAATAAATACAAGAGTGATGACTAATTTTAGAAAGGTTCGTGAATTGTTACTGACAAGTTTCGATGATGACAACATTTCAGAAGACGAATTTTTACTGTTGTATGATGTCAACAGATCTAAAAATCCGGATTTTCCCTACCAGAATTACGAACATTTTGACCCCGAGAGGCTTGACGAAAAGATGAGTGACATAATCCATTGGACCTCAATTTAATGCCAAAACAAGTCTACGATATCATAATTGTTAATAAACACAGCAATAAACACAAGAAAAAACTTGTAAACCTTACTGGGTTGCTTTCTTTGTCGAGTTGACCGAGTCCATGGCGATTAACGAGTCAAACTGTTTAGAGAGGGCAAACAAATTTAATTTAAATACCGTGTTCAAATCGTTTAAGTCGCTTAGAAATTCAACAAGAATGGTCTACTGAGAATAAACTGTCACCAGTACTAAAGAATTTCGCTCAAAATGTGTTTAAATGGCATTATTTTGATCAAGTTTACTCACGTTTTACACACGACGGCAAAATGGCCTTCTTCACGTCACAGACAAAGCCGTTACGGCGGGAAACTTTGCAACGACGGCAGCCGGAAGTCTTTCTAGCAGTAATTTCACTTCCGCTCGCCGTCACAGACGTCTGCCGTCGTCGGATCTTAAGCAGGCTATTAATACCGACTTACAACGGATTCGCAACTGGTATTTCGATAATTGCTTAATGCTCAATCCAGATAACACGAGTAACATGATATCTGACACGTAGACAGATAATCATCTTGAATCTTGAGTTGTGTTTTGTCTCTTGCTAATAGCGTAACGTTACAGCTTTACTCAAGAAAGGAAATTTCCTTCTTTTATCCAACCGTCCGAAGGCAGCTCTTTAGTGTATTATCCTCTGCTAAACGCCCTCAAAGAAAACTTTTTGAAGCGGACTGTTATCTACTGTGAGCTCTGTCATCTCAAGCTAAATTACGAAGTTCGCGCGTAAAAATTTAAACACTGATATTATGAAACATCTCAGCACCGTTGGTCCCCGAATAAATTCAGCCTTAATTAGCCGTATTTATACTACAGGACGTGTAAGACGTCTGAGACGACTTAGACGTCTAGTATAAATACGGGAAATAAGGCAGACGCATTAAACGTCAGACGAATAAAACGTCTGAAGTTAAGTGCGTCCGATCGACACACTTAACAGATGAACAAGACGCTTAAATTCGTTCCCGTGGGATGCATTGGTCAATGGAAGCATAATAGCGTTCTATCTGAATTTGGAAAAATTAGGGAAAGCCGAAAGATGTGCCATGTTAGTAGTATCGATGAGTAGGTTACCTGATCGGGTTGGTTTGATGTGTTTATGACTGAAATTATACTGTGGTTGATCTTGTTTTGATCTATTGCCATGTAGGTATTTTCGTAGCGCGATTTGGACAAGAAACAGATGTTTTGCTGGTTTAGTCACGTAAACCTGTTTTTATGATTTCCCATATTTTTCTTTTAGGGATTATAAAAGCTTTACCATCATTACACAGCTCCTCTTTAATACAATTAATGCGGTCTCAAGGAAAATACACACGCCTCCTGGAAATATTAAAGGAGGGGATGCCTTGGTATCATCTAAAAAAAACGTATTTGGTGAAGAACTTTAAGAAATTGTTATTTTTGTTATTATTATTTCTAGTATTTTGCTTAAATGTGAGAGGGTCTTGCCCCTTCCCACCGCGGGCCCCCTAAACTACAGTAAAGCGGGCAACAGACAACGTGCAACTTGTTCTGCAACATTGCTACAAAACGAGTTGAATAGCGATGTTCCGCGTTTTGCCACCTGCGTTCAAACCTGTTTTGCAACAAATAAGGTGGTAAGGGTTTTTTTCGTGGGTGGTAAAAGGCGCAAAATCGCTATTCAACTCGTTTTGCAGCAGAGTCGCAAAAAAAGTTGCACGTTTTCTGTTGCCCGTTACATTGAAAGAGCATAGCAATATTAGTAGGTTCGATTATTTACGGAGAAATTCCCTTTTTAGAAAAACGAAAAAAAAATTGCCGGTATGGCTCATTCACGTTTTATACAGCTATTTCGAAAAAGGTTGTCGGAAAAAGTGTGTACGCGACAATCCCGAAAGGTAATATGGGATATGATCAATGCACTTTTCGTGACACTGTGGATGACGAATCTACGTTTGTTGCTTTCCTTTAGCACTCGCAAACATACGTCCATGACTTCTCGTGCCATTCTTTGAAATTTCTTTGAAAAACAGTGAACTCAAGATCACCCACAATACCTTTCGAGATTGTCGCGTGCACTTTTTCCGACAACCTTTCTTGAAATAGCTGTATACGGCTGCACTTTCTATAGAAATTTCTTTGGGTTAACTCGTATGCAAATAGCCAAAATTGTAAACAGTTACGTCAGTAAGCATTCGCCTGTGCCTTATCGGGACTTATTTTTTGCTGAAGGGATGTACTACTAAAGGTTATCGCAAAGATAAGAAAAAGACCATTTCAAACAAGGCTGAACACTACGGTAATTTGTTTACTTCATCTATAACTCTAACTACATCATTCATTTTAATGGAAACAGCAATAGTTATTACAACAGGTTATAGCACTGAGTCTCATACGCAGCAGATATTTGTATCGTCATGCAAGGCTGCGCTCAAACTATAAAGAAGCATATCGTTGCGTAAGAAATCGGTTAAGCCAGGTTCCTAAGGGCCGTAAAATAACTCTCAAAAAATGAAAACAAAGATGGATATGAAAAATAAGTTTATCCCTGCGCCTGCTTTGGGGGAGGCGGGGGGGGGGGGGGGGGGTGAGGAGGAGGGATAAAATACTAACTAATTTACGCTACATGAGAATGGAGCTACAAGGTATATATATAGTCAAATATGTCAAAGCGACCTTTTTTCTCTCGCACTTTTTTTTCTCTAAACCTACTGACAGTCTTTCCTCAAGGTACAAAACTAAGTTATTGTTGAGCGTATTTCCCTGTTTTAATAAGCCATTTCTGAGTTCCAAAAACTCACTTTCAAAACGAGGCTAAGGGCAAAAACGTCATTGTGAAAACGAGTTTCATTTGCATGAGAATTAAAAATCAATTTCGCATCAATGGCTTTGCACTTAGCCTCGCTTTGAAAAAGAGGCTTTGCAGAACTCGGAAGTGACCTTTTCCTAGCAACGACGAACTCCTTCGACAGTCTATGGCACAAACGTCATCACTACGAATGACAAGAAAAGGCAAAGGATAAATGGTCCTCTGGTCACCAGACTACTGCTTTCAGGTCGCGGTGTTCCTGTAAATTAATTACAATTTGACATATTAGTTGACGAATTTACCCAAAAACATCGCGTTCTCTTAGAAAGCAAGTAAACCTGCTACAAAAAATACTTATAAATTTGACGTTTTAGCACATCATTACTCTGAAGGACTGTTTATTTCAAATTTCATGTCAGTCACGTCCATATGTACGCAAAATTCTTCGTGTACGCGAGGTTTTTTAAAAGTTCACATTGCGCGTGTGTCTATTTCGCGTTTTTCATATATATTTATTTCTATCTATCGGGTTGATGAATCTCATCAGTTGTTGGCAACAAACCCGCTACAAGACAAACTTAGCCCGATTGTTTATGCGGCCGTTTTAGCCGCCAAAAAAACATCTTTGGCGATGAAAATAATTCTTGAAAGAGAAAATGGAAGGAAATTGAAGTATTAGTTTCTGAATAAGAGCCAAAATCGGGGTATAAAACGTTTGTATTGTATCTCGCTTTGCAGACTAGGTTTGTCGGCTGTCAGCCATTTTTCTTCAAATACGATGAAATGCCTCTTTAAGACACAAAGAGGCCTCTGTGGAGCAGACACGAGCCCAATAAGCACATGCGATGGCTTTACGGAAATGCTGAAAAAGCTCTTTTTTCCGGATATATCAAGAGTGCTACTGACATAACTCACCTCGGCGAATCCTGAACTTGATTTGATTGGGAAGGTTACAGTCTCGTTCTGCGTAGCAATATAAAACAGGTTAAATTTATCCAGTGAGCTTAAGAGGCCTAAATTTATTAAATTTTCAGTCAAACCCCGCTTTAAGTAAACCTCCTTAAGGTCGCGGGGGACACCTATCTATGAATAAATTCATATGGGAAAAATTTTGCTTGTGCTACATCTTTTAAAACGCTTATATCTCGGCTGTTGTAGAGACGATTAAGATAAAATTTTACGGCGACATTGTCAAATGATGGACGTTTAGGAGGGTTGTCGCGCTTTACATCGATACTTCAAGCCACAGTCGTAACAAGTTGGGAAATCGTGATTTTGTGTCCAAGTTTGCGAGAAGAACGGAAGACAGCACTCTGATTCCTCGCGAAGAGAGTTTATAATCTCGTCGCGCGCGGTAGCGCGGAACCGCGCGTGTTCTTAGCCAGGTGCAAAATTGGATGCCCCATATTTCTATCTTTCTGTGAACAAATGCTTGGTCAACTTCGTTCCCAGGGTTCTCTCCTACCCGTTCTACGGAGAGCGAGCGAGAGCGAGAGACCCTGGGAGATTACAAAAAAAAAAAAAATGGAGGGAGGGGCCATCAGGTCAGAAGTTTGACGATACTTAGCTTACCCCGGCAAGAAGACTACATGCTTAAAAAAACATCTCTGGGTTGTGTCACAGTAACAAAACTCATTCCATTGAATTTGGCTGCACGAGGTCAAAATATCGAGAACTCAGACGCCTAAAAAGGTTTATACACCTTTTAGTCACGCAAATTTGAGTTGCTGTAGGCTTTGTAAATCTGTAGGTGATATCTCACACTCAAAGAATTTGTTTGCGAAGAATAATCTAGCGCTGCTCGCATCCGTGGAAGAACCTTATGGCGGTTCCTTGTCACAGAGCGAACTGTTGCCACGTTTAGTATGTAGACCGTGTGAAAGGCGATTTCAAGAATATCATAACGGAGACTCGACAGTCCTTTGAAAGAGTCAAGAGATGCATCGAAGTCTCTCGATCTGCTCCGCGAACACTGAAAAGCTCAAAAGTAAATAAGCCTGTCCGAAGCAGTCGACGTGGACTTAATTTCGGGCCGCGGGGTGATAAGGTGTGTGGGCCTATTTTCTTTATTTATATTTCTTTAATATTTCTTTGTTAGCAAGCAGTTCTTCAGTCCTTTGCATCTGAACTTTTCGCGTACATTTCTCATGCGGACTCCCTTTTGCGAAATTTTTCGATTATGTAATATAAGCGGAAATTTGATTATCACGCTGCCTGATTTTTTTCCATTTTGGTCGATAATTCATACTCCCATTTGTTTATTTTTTTTTCTTCGCAGTATGACCGATGTAATTCATTAGAAACCTCAGATCGAAAAGGAAGCACATCTGAACGTCAGGTGTGATCATACTATGTTTTGCCCGCCTCTTGAGGCTTCAAGAAAACACTTCAGTTGTTTACATCTGCAGCTACCAAGTCAGCCCCACCGCGAGATCTTTTTGCAATTTGTTAGAAATCCTCTTTGAAACCTTTCGCTGAAATAATTACCCTAGTTGACTGACGAATAATTTTACACGAGCCATTTTTTTTTTATTATGAATCAACTCAAATTCCTAATTTTTAAAAAGTAACATGCAAAATTGAAAATCTACAAGCTAACATGTCAACAGCTCCACGCCAACAATCAAGTAGGATGAATTATTGATAAAACAAAGTCACATGAATGTCGAAAAAAGAATTGCCTTTCTCATTCATTGCCTGACAGGAAATACCTGTAATATTTTGATACGTACATAATATTTGATCATTCAAATAACCTACCTAATTATTTAAATCATGTGTGCTGAGAAGTCATGGGAAATACTTTCTTTTTTTAAAATTGTAAAATAATATTTCCAAACCGTTATTTTCGGCTTGAAGGCACCTGTATATAGTACTAAAGTGAGACGTCATAAAAATGAAATTTCTGAAATCGTGGGATTTGTCAGGATATTCTGAAAGAACAATGTGCAAGAGGCCTACTTGCAAAAAATGAGCATTTCTGGGCAAATTGTCTGTGAGATAGTAACCCAGTTATGCTTAGAAACTCCATACAAACCCTGCTAAATTTTTTTGGGTCGATCCCATTTTTGGCAAGTAGGCCTCGAGGACATTAAATTAACTGCAAAAACCGTGGACGAAGATCCTGCTAGTTGTAAACGTTGGATCTCTAGAAAAGAGATCAAATCAGCCAAAATATAAAGAACCAAGAACGAGAAGTCCAAAGACTACTGCAAAGCTGATTTAAAACAACGTGTATTGTTTTTTAAAACAATATTTCGGCTGGCCATACCAGCTTTCTTCAGGTTTTTGTAAACCTGAAGAAGGCTGGTATGGTCAGTCAGCCGAAATATTGTTATAAAAAACAATATCTTGTTTTAAATCAGCTTTGCAGTAGTCTTTGGACTTCTCGTTCTTGGTTTTCTTGGACATTGTTCTTTCAGAATATCCTGACAAATCCCATAACTTAATTTTTATGACGTCATCACTTTATTACTCTATTACAGAGGATGAAATGATGAGCATGTTCCTCTCTCTCTCTCGCTCCGTAGGGCGGGTAGAAGAGAACATTGGGAACGAGGTTAATGCTTCGTGTCTGCAAGGTGTCCGCCATCGACGTCATGTAGCGTTACGTCATGGAGCATTTTGCGTTTCCAGGCAACATAGACTTTGCCGCCGATGACCACGGCACACGTTTTTTGTTTCATTCATGAAAGGCTGATATTTTTATTCATCGTCTGTGGATAATATTTACAATCGGTGAATCACGAGCAATTTCCCATACAAATGACACATGAGGAAGCACAACAAGTGGCTGTAATTCATCGCCGGCTAAAATTTTCCACCCAAACTCCTCTGGCGAACGTCGACTTACATTCATCGGCAAGCGGATCCAAGAAGACAACCGCGAAGTACAGAGAACATCACTTAGCACAGCGAAGGCAACGTCGTCAACACAGCGACCACAAACATGTACAGAGGCAGCGACAAAATACTACAACGACATTGTAAACGAAACCGATTAAGTGAGGGAACACCGACTGCCGACGTTCAAAAAGCGACGTGAAGATTAGGCAATGATTGAAGTTAAAAGTCAAAATTATTTTCTTCGATGCAGCAATAAGCAGCAAGAGTTGGACGATCTCTACAATGCACGTCAAGAATATCTTTGTAACGGACTGAGGACATCCGATCAGCCTTTACATCATGAGCAACGATGGATTTGGCAGAAAGCTTTATTATATAAAGAATAGTTATGTGTGACACGTGCGGAAGCGTTACATTTGTAAACAATATCCTTCCTGAACAAATTTTCATTACATTTACTTCCCCAAAACCATCCCAAGTAAAATATATTATCTATGTATAGCAAGCAGCCTTATACATAAACACAGCTGTGTCTTTTACGTCAAGCATAACAAAAATTTGTTATTGTTGGCCTCCTATTTTTGATCGTATTTTTAATATTCGAAAAGAACATCTGTATTTCAGATCTCCTCGCAATATTAGTGTGTGACATGTGTTACCATGCCAGGAAAATTAATTCTTTCCCCTGTAACGGACAATTTAGCAAGTCAGGGAAAATTTAACTGTTTCAAAGAAGTCAGAGGGAGGTGACATATTCCTGCATATTCCCCGAAGTTAATCATGTTCCATTGGCCGAATATTGTTTCAAGAAATTCAACGACAAGCAGAGATAGGGTTTTCCTATAAGACCAACCATTCTGCACTTAACATTAACGATAAATTCCTGTAATAAATTGGTGGAGAGGATTGCTGTGATGCAAACACTCTCTTGCTGTAGTTTACTTAACAAATTAATATTTTTTTCTCCAATTACCAGCATGCACTTGTTATTTTCACTTCAGTATTATCTCCTATCATTTCATCACTTAGTACTAATGACACACTTCACAAGTAATTATTATTTAACAGTTAATGAATGAGGCTGAGTATCTCATGAAGAATTATGGAGATCGAGGAGGGTGTTATCCGTCGAGGCCGTAGGCCGAGGCGGATAACACCCTCCGAGATCTCCATAATTCTTCATATGATACGAAAGTCGAATTCAATAACTGTTTTATTATTCATTCAAAATAATTCCTAGTTTAAAAACATAGCTAAATATGCTTACCTCCATCGATCCATCGATGTTTAGTTCACCTTCGATAGTGTACGTTTAGGTTTGTCCAGCTCCGCAAATATTCTCCAAATAGCAGATGTCGCCCTTCGAGTTGTCTTCTTGCTATTCTTGCCATGTTTTTAGCTATTTTTTCGCCTAGTTCTTACTCTTGAGACGAGTGAAATGTCCGCCATTTTTTCAAGTTCACAACCAAAACAACTCAACCTCATCCCCAGGACTTCTCGGTTAACGGTGCCTTAACCCGCGAGAACGCCGCATTTTTGACGTCATTTCCCCGTTAAAGTCAAAATTATTCCAAATTTCGTCTTCAGTAACTGGTTATGGTGAATTAAACGTGTGCTTTTAGCCAATCAGAATCGGGAAATATTTTGAATGAATAATACTACACATTAAAGATAGCATGGGTTAGCTTCATCTTCGCCTGCAGTTATTGACTATCACACCCATTTTTTTTTACTACAATTACATGTGTAGGAGGGTCAGATGGAGTGAACACGGGACCTATGAAACTTTGGCTACCCTTCCTTAACAACACCAACCCCATTTAAATCTCAGAAAATTTTTTTTAATAAAAGAGCACTGGGTTCAAATTTACTCCAACCAAAAGAGATTAACTAAATCTCACCTTCCAATATTTACAGAGCCAGTGCTGAAACCCTCCCTCCCGAGCTACACAATTCACCTCAATTCTCTCCCCTTCCATCCCTGACATTATGGGCCTCCCCCCCCCCCCGAGCTTTGCGAGGTTCTGCGATACACGCATTTCTACTTTTATTAATAAATGATCGGTCAAAACCTGCAGTGTATTATGTATTGAGCAGATTTTTCAATTTAAAGTTTGCCAGCAAGATATAATCGTTTAAATGAGCAAAATCTGTCATCCCTGAAATTAACGCCTTATATCATTTTATAAAAGCGCTCTTTTAGAATTCCACTCAATACATAAGACATTACAGTGTACCAAGTTTACCCCTTCGCAGTACCAGCTCGTGAAGTTTTGTATCGGCGCGGAATTCTTGGACAAAACATTGTCGGGAAAAGTCAGATTTTGAAACTCGAGAAAGTGTCCCGACTAAAGCCAAGTTTCAGCCAAAATATGGTTAATTACATTCCGCGCTTTAATTTTGTTTATAAGACCACATTTATACTACTTTACGTAGGTAAAACATGAAGAAGTAACGAAAAAAATTCAAAGTGAAGAACGTTTTTAATTAGAATCACCTGCGCATGTCAGAGACGAGGCTTCTCCGTAGATTCCGATGTTGATTGGAGGACAAGTTTCAGATGAATTATACCCTACAGGATATAAATACAGTTTTGTTTAGTGTGTCATTTCTAAAAGGGACACAGTCAGCTGATGCACATGCGCATTAGATACCATTTCTCAGCTGATTTGCATATCACAAGACGCGCGTGAGACAGAAAGTGAGAAGCGCATCCAGAATACTCCAAACAAACCTTTTAGAGTTGAACTTGTTACAAGCCGAAATCGTGATTATAGATCCTATGCCATATCAGAGCACTCATTCTTTATATGCCATTTATATTGAGAATTTACCGATGGATTTTTCCAGGGAGAGCCAAACATCTACGAATACTTCTGAATTCGATCATCAGCGGAGATAAGAAATGACACGGAGTCTGCATGAATCATTGTCGAAGGTTCACGGTCGTGAAAGCTTGATTTTCCAAACATATATAACCTTTTCCATCGATTTTCGAAAGATACATATAACGATTATTTGCTTGCCAATGTTATTGATTCATTTCTTTTGTTATCTTGGTAAACGAAGGCGATTTCTCCCACCCGGCGCCTACACGTTTCTCATTTCTTCTTTTCATATTCCTTTGGATACTGTTTTTAACCAAATATGATAAAATAATGTTAAAGGATGAGTTAAAGTTTGCTCAAAAAGAGGTTTTTGTTAAAGATCGAGGATCGAATGAAACACTAGGCTATCATGAAGTGAATGAGCCTGAAAGGTTTTGGTACATCTCTTTGTATTAAAGGGACACAGTCAACTATGGGACTGCGCTGACCTGGACACTACTTTTGCCAGTTTGAAAAGCGTTTACCTTAACCCGAAATCAAATATACGCGTTGGATACATCTAGAAATCCGCTTGAATCTTAGGTTTACGCCAGAGTTGATTTTCCCGATTTGGTATAACGAATCCAGCTCATTTTGGTACCGGATTCGTTTCTCAGTTTACACGCACATACTTGAATTGTCAGGGCAAAACGCGGATAGCACACAGAGGAAATCGTACCGGTCTAGTCGCGTATCGGAGGTTTTGAATCGGGAATACTTTGTATCTGATTAAAGTTCAATCTGCATATGTTCTGAAGTTTAAAAAAATTACCAACGAATACAGTTACTCTTTTCGGCCTGCGATCATTTGAATTAGCGGTAAAACAAAACTGCTTGGTAACCCTTCCCGAATGAATGTTCTCGGATTTATCGACTTATTTTTACAGGTTGGGAAATTGAATACGTTTCATCATTCGATACAAATTTTCCTTTTCATTGGCCGAAAAGCCCACAACCTGACCTGCAAATAACTGCCTACAAATAATGGTCTGGTCATGGCTGGAAATAATATTCTGCTCATGCACAAACGCAACCAGGCTTTTCTCCTTCTTGCGATCGCTCTTGCGTGAAAAGTGGCAGATCGCTTCGCTTCCAGAAGATATTCATTAAAACATAGGCACGTTTTACGTGCATGAGCTATTTTGAATGCTTCACTGTAACAGTATCGGCAATCTACTGTTTTAATCCTAATTAAGGCTGTGTTTTGTGCGAAATTGGGTATTGCTGTACGTTAATGAAAACGAGAACCGCTGCACATAGCTGATTCGATCCTCATACTATAGATTCACTTTTCTTTTTCTTTCCTTCTCACATCTGGTGCAAAATAGACAAATTGTTAAAGTACTATGAGTATCAACTCACCAAAAGTTGCTTAGAGAGAAGAATCGAAGGTTTCAAGGTTTCTTCAAGGTTTTAGATGGTTGCATCATCACTATTTACGAGGTTGTCACGTGCGATTCTACTTTAATGAAGGTGTTATAAGTTATTGCTTGTTAAAAGAAAAGAGTCTTTGCTTAACTTCGAAAAACTAAAGATATCTTCATACGCTCAAGTTACTAATATATAGATTTAGCCAGGGGTAAAAGCGAAGCTCCTATTAATAAATTTATAATTTAAATCAAACAATGAACTTGTAATCCACAAATCAGTTAACTTAAGGGCACATTTATGTGACTTTTGAGAGAAAGGCTAA
This sequence comes from Porites lutea, assembly GCF_958299795.1. NCBI lineage: Eukaryota > Metazoa > Cnidaria > Anthozoa > Scleractinia > Poritidae > Porites > Porites lutea. The sequence goes on from NC_133204.1 coordinate 18,803,232, forward strand.
GTTATTTTCGAGTGAAACATCTTACATCGAGTTGATAGCCTTATATGTACACCCAATAAATCAAAAACATCTTCGATCACATTCAAGAGCCATAATGGCTCTTGATCACAGTAGATTAGGCCTCGAAAACAAATTCTTGGAAAAGAAAGCAGGCCGAATTTTTTTGCGTTCCACAGGTTTACTTTACAAATATACCTCGATTTTTGAAAACCGGGTTAGCAAAAATATCAACTCAATCTACTACTTGACAATTTAAAACAACAAAACTCATTCAAAGGCCGATTAAGAGCCTTTATTGGACAACGGGCAGTAAGTTAATGGTCCCTAGAAGCATTCCAACGAGTCCAAATTTAAAATCACCCAAATTTTTAGAACATCTATTCAGTAAACTGACTTCGCGAAGTTTCAAACCGGTGTCATTTCAGTCTAGAAATTTCTAGAAATTCTTTTTGTACTGCAACGAAAGAGTGCCTGGTTAAGGCTTACATAACAACTTAAATAGTTAGCAAAACAGTGCTTTTTTCGCGATCCGATAAACAACAGGATTCCGCATGGAATAGACAACAAACTGAATGAAACAGTGCACAAATTATCACCTTCTTATCCGCAGTGCAAAAACCGGCCTATGGTGCAATGCCATTAGAGCCCGCTGAAACTAGACGTAGATCCAATTTTCCTGAGTCGGGAGTTCCTTCCAAGGTACAGTTAGCTAAGCTAAACACCGACGAAACAATACTGATGGCTGGCACAGAGTATTTTGGCGAAACCGCAGTTCAACCACACAATCACACACTTTCAAGGCACTTAAAGAAAAAGCAATGGTACACAGAAAAAAAGCAATGGTACACAGAAGACGATTTCTCAAAATCTACTCATCAAAATTTTGTGATATTTGGCAGAACTTTTACTTTTATCGTATTGTAAATTATGAGAACTTTAAAATGGAAGTTGAACAGATGAATTTTGTGACACATTTAATAATTACACTGCAATTATATTTTTGATTATCTGAAAACCCGTCTGTTAAAATTTGGTCAAATAAGTTTCAAATGGTAATGATTAAACATAGTAAGCTGTGTGCAAATTTATAGGAAAAATCTAATGAGCGAATTTTATGTAGACTGAGCAAAAGTGAAATTTTAAGGTTGTAGTCAATCGTTCATGTTGCCATGGAAACTAAAAAAACGTCAAATTTTACCTGTCAATCGAAATCTTTCATCAGTATGTTCTTTAGTTCCCAAATTTCAGCTTGTGAGCTGCAACCTTTCTCACGCATTGATTTGGCAAATGACATATACTCACAAACTGCCAAAACCGTGCTCAGCCACCTTAAGCCGGCCTCCCGGTGTTTGCTTTTTTCAAAGACGAACTCTTCTCCTCGAAAAAGAATATCCCTCAAAGGTTTCTTTCTACAGCCAAATTTATAACTAAATATTCTTCGGAACGTTTTCTCTCTATTTGAGGTGAGAAAATATATCTGAAGGCCTTTTAAAGCTCTGTAAGCTTATATCAAACCTGATACTAGATCAGGTCATTGACAAAAATCTTACAAACGTGCATAAACTTGCCGCATAAACTGTGATCGACTTCATGAAATTAGATATAAAAAAACAAACATCAAATACAATAATTACTCAGGCTTACCATTTGAGATTCAGTTCCTAAAAGCTATCAAGGACGGCCACAGTTGCTTGAGACTTTTAAACCCTCTAACGCATTAAGCAAGGTGAAAAACGAAAACGATGCCATCCGAAATCGGATTACCGAATTTGGACAAGCGACGCATTTCTCAACCAAAAACCCAATAAACAAACCAGCCATGAATAACAGAAGACTCTTGATAGTAGCTGTATTTCATTTTGTACATCCAGTGGAAAAAGACGGTTAAAAACATCACAAGTTGACGCAAAACTCTCAGCTTCAGCTGTCAAAGTAAACAAGTTTCAAGATGCTGCATAAATTTTCTGCATGAACTCGCCTGTCAAATTTTGACCAATCAGAGCACAAAAATTGGACGTAGAGCGTGACAAGCGCGTGACCATGGTAAGAAAAGGTCTTCCCCGCCTGTATTTTTAAAAAACTCGCTTAAATTTTTAGCGTCCGAGGTCGGTTTGAAATCAAAATCTTAATAGTGCGGGTGATAGTGATATAAAGACAACATATTTCATATGAAAGAAAATCGCTCAAAGTTTTCTTTCTACAGCCAAATTTATAACTAAATATTCTTCAGAACGTTTTCTTTCTAGAAAATATATCTAAAGGCTTTTTAAAGTTCTGTAAGCTTATATCAAACTTGATACTAGGTTAGATCATTGTCCTAAATCTTGCAAACGTGCATAAACTGTGCATAAACCGCATAAACTGTGCTCGACTTCATGAAATTAGATATAAAAAAAACAAACATCAAATATAATAATTACTCAGGCTTTCCATTCGAGATGCAGCTCCTGAAAGCTATGAAGTACGGTCAGAATCGCTTGAGACTTTTGAACCCTCTTACGCATCAAGCAAGGTGAAAAACGAAAACGATGCCATCCAAAATCGGATTTTCGACTCTGACAAGCGACGCATCTCTCAACCAAAAAAACACTAAACAAACTAGCCATAAATAACAGAAGACTCTTGAAAGCAGCTGTATTTCATTTTGTACATCCAGTGGAGAAAGACGGTTAAAAACATCACAAGTTGACACAAAACTCTCAGCTTCAGCTGTCAAAATAAACAAGTTTCAAGATGCTGCATACATTTTCCGCATGAACTGACCTGTTAAATTTTGACCAATAAGAGCATAAAAATTGGACGTAGAGCGTGACCAACGCGTGACATTGGTAAGAAAAGGTCTTCCCCGCCAGTATTTCTAATTAACTAGCTGAATTTGAAGTCAAACTCTTAATAGTGCGAGGCGATAGAGACATAAACACAACATATTTCATATGAATTAAAAAATAAAAATGAACTTGAGCCTGCGATCATTTGAAAACTAGAAACTTGTCAGCGGATAACTTCAAAAAAGTACTCGACCTCGATGGGTCGACACTTGAGCCCGCGATACGGTCAGGTGATACTGGTCAGCGGATACCTTGTTTTGACGGTTGTCGATTGATCCATGGATATTATACACTTATTGTTGTATTTCTAGACTTTCATTTCAACAGCGACAAAAGATAACCGGAGCGAACTAAAACAGTCGACTGGGTACTTATAAAAACACCAATTTAATTCTAAAAACTACTGAATGAATGATTTACAAAGTACTTTCCTTATATTATCTGCATGATTTTTCTCCACTAGCTGCTGTTTCTCTTCTGGTATAACTTTTAAAATCGTTGCTTTTTTAGCTTGAGGCTTCGTGTTAGTGTTGTTGTGTTCATTCACGAAAAAGAAAACTGGCAGTGTTTTTCCCTTCTTCTGTGACGCCACTTTCCACCATAATTTGATCACCTGCTGTAATGTATCCCGAGCGGGGGAACATTGCTTAATGTATCACGATCGGGATACATTTGATTTTAGTTAAGGACACGTGACCAAGAATCAACCAATGGCAGTCCCTGTTTAGTTGAGTGAAAGTCTAGGAATATAACAATATCCATGATTGATCACCACATTGATGTGCAATCATTTTACCCTCGGCTCCCAAAGCAGTTAAAAAGTGTGAAAGTAAACATTGGTTTTCCTGTGGTGCGGACGGACGGACGGGCGGTCGGTCGGTCGGTCGGTGTACGGTCACGTGATTACCAAATTTTCTGAGATGGGTAGATTTCCTTAGCTATGGGGCTCCGCCCACGCGCGCGCTTCGCACTTCTCCGCTATCAATTATTCTCATAAATACGTGCGTTGTACCGTTTGCGATAGCCGAGTTAGGTCAGAAATGTCTTAAAGCAGCATCTACAATAAAATATTAAGGCGCCGAACTTTTCATGAGCCAAACCTAATACACTGAATTATGTACATAAAAAGTTCGGCGTCTGAATCAGTTAGTAACGCCTGTTTCAATTTGGAACGGCTCAGCCGTTCTTTTCGACTAGTCTGGCCGAGAATTTCGCCTTTCGGGCGACTCTGGAACGGCTTTATTCAGACGCCAAACTTTTCATGTACCGAACCTAATGCATAAATTATTATGCCTTTTGAACTTAATTCAGCTGTAATTAAGATCGGCTTCTGAATCAATTCAGCCGATCTAAATAATTTGGGTCGGCTTTAATTCGAATCAGGTTCGGCTCATGAAGAGATCGGGGTCCGAACTGGACCTTAAACAGCTGTATCAGCGTACACAGCGTTTGAATCATGAAGATATTTGATGTAATGCTTTTAAACACCGGTAGCCGTAATAAAAGACGAAAAAATTGTGAAGAATCAAGATGGCTGTCTCAAAGTGCCCTTGTTTGACCTTAGCAATGCCATGTTTAACAGATGCCAAGATCTCATTGGTTCCTAAGCATCAACTCATAGTACCTTCAACCTTATTGGCTCCTGCAAAAAACATCCGAAGATACAAAGCCACAAAGATACATACGCTCTCAACACTGACATATGAGCTATTTTTTCAAAATAGCTCAAAAACAAACTTGATGATCGAATGATAAAACAATGATAAAAGTTGGTTATCGCAAAATATCGTGATTTGTCAGTGGCGAGCAGATCTGGTCGCCACTGACAACTACGATATTTTGCCAAACTTCTTCGAATAATCGTTAATTAGTATCATCCTAAATGGAATAAATCCGGAAAAATTTACGAATGCGGAAAAATCTCGTCTGGTGTTAACCGAGCTTTGTTCTCGTTTAGAACTATTAGACTAGAGAGATTCCTTGCAGTTTACTATCTACAATGGTAGGCGCTGAATGCAAGTTTGACATTGATAGAGTGTTTGGGTAATCGCGGACGTCGATTTCGTCTCGCGTTTTCTATCAAATCGTTGGTTTTTCATGCGAAATCGTCGCATATCAAGAATTGTTCTGCGTGGTAACGCTACTACCGAGCTAAGTGCAAACAACGACCAAGGAAACATACTTTTTGGCAGGTTAAGTTAACGTTGTCAGACTTGATTGGAATGGCAATCGCAATCGTCTCCGTAACCTTTAAAATCATCGCTTCATTAATGGCTACCGTTGCTACTTTGATTTTGTCGGAGATACCCATACAGAGGATCATAGTTCAAGTTTCGGGGATGAGGATCAACACTTTCCTACTCTTAAACACTTTATAAAGAACTACTTTAAATGATTACCAGCACAAAGGTCTGTAAACTCAATCTGTAGGTCATCTCCTTCTCCTTTAAAAAGGCAACAGAAAAACAGTCTTAACTACAACATAAACAGGATATTCGGTGGTACAAAGTACCATGTGTGGTTCTAAAGTTTGAATCTCCTGTGAAATCCCTCTACTTTAATGAAAGTTATTTAAACCGAGTAATTTCTCTCAATGAAAAAATCATCAACTTCGTCTATCAATAGCTTGAGATCATCATGCAATCAATTCAAATTTTCACTAATGTCTCTCAAAGCGTTAGCTTCCACTCAATGAATCGCACAGAATAGAAGCCAGTGTAGCAGTAGTTTTGTCCCAACGTCTGTTTACTACACAATTTAACTCTATTATGCATTATTTTAATAAATGTTTACCTCTATAGATTAATATTTGTTAATAACCTGAACAGAGGTAAAACTCAGATCGATTATGACGCTTTAGGTTCAAGGATAGGTGCGACTTTGGCTACAACCCTTGATCGTAACCAGGTGATTTTGTCACACGTTTTTCAGTTCTGCTAGTTGCTCGATCTTTAAAAAAGTCATGAATTTGAAAGTTTTAAAGCGTTCTGATAAAACAAAAACAAAAAACAGAGACTAGTGTTTAAGTTATAAGAAATAGGAATTCATTTACTCTTGGCCTGTAAGCTTACCTGCGGGTCCAACTTTTTGAGTATAGTTATCAGGTCCTGGCACATCAGTTATTCTTGACGCATACACAGACACTGTTCCGTATTGTGGAATTATCTAATAACAGATTTAAAGTTAAACAGCCTTGAAATCCCAGTACTGGACACACTTGGATCAAGTAGGTTCAAAATGTTTCGAACTTTGGAAAAATATAACATTATTTCAAGCTTGTATGATACAAAATTGGATCGGAAAAAGGAAAAAGGAAGACCTCTTACATCGATATATATATTCTCAACTCCAAAGAAGTGCTCTGCCGATAGAGTGAAGAATCGAGCCTTGTTAGGAGAAACAAAAGCCACGACTTCTGTGGTGTCACCTGTGTTGGTGAAATTAAGACCCATGTACACTGGTGCTGAAAATAAAAAGGTCAAAACGTTATATGACACTCCAAATTTCAACTCCACTAAGTAGTACAAGATGAAAAAAGGAACAGTTTTTGGCAGTTTTGGCCGTGCACCGGGAACCGTACAATAAGTTAAAAACCACGCTCAAATTACGGATAAGTATCTGGCAGAACAGAGTTGCGCGGACGTTTATGGCAGAAAAACAACTTTCAGAACAGGAGCCAGAAAAATCCTGTCAGAGAAAACCCAATATGGAAAAAACACTCGGCAGGAAATCTGAGTAAGGACTGTTTCAAGCCCTAAAAAGCCCATTCTACGAAGGCCAAAATGTTCGAACTTCCCCGGTTCGTCCAACGAAGGACAACAGACCTGAAAGTAAATATCCCAAAGCGATAAACATAAAATAAAATAAACGGCTGACGACCTAAAATAGTTTCCCATGTGACAAACATCTCGTATAGTCCTCCAAACTACTATAATAACAAGACGCTGTGTGAGCGTATATTTGGGCGTGGTCGTACTACGGGTATGATACTTTGAACATGCCTTATTGCAGCTAAAGAACTGTCATCATATCTTACCAGAGAAGACAAATCCTTTACTCCACTTGTTTGCTGAACCACACAGCTTATACAGTATGTCCCAATCCACAACAAAAATAGTGTCACTTCACGACAATGTTTGAAAATATGCACATCTTCAATGCAGACATGCTTGGAGCCAAATTACAACATAGGACTTAAGTGGTTACAGGCCAGAGAGTAAGGTTTATCTCAGCTCCACTGATACTGACAGATGTGTTTTCACACCCATCACTTTGTACAGTGTATTCCGGTTACTAACAAGGGCAAATAAAGTTCCTTAAGTCCAGTATCCACAAGGATTAATAAGAGAGTAACACATTGCATAAACTGCTATAGGGCAGCACTGTTTACAGAAACATTGGTAACTATTAACATTTGATATACTACAATTTTCAACATTGCTTGAGAAAAGATGAGGTTCAAAGGTGGCAATATGTACACCTTTAAGTTCATATATGTCCTCATTCCCATGTAGAGTCTGAAAATATTGTACTAATTTATGCATGGATGGTATTTCCAACAATACACATGTCCCTTCACTATGACTGTTATGATACATATCTCTAGCATGAGAATCAAATGCATTATATCCCCCAGCCTCAGTGTTGTAGATACCAACACCAATAATTGCCACCGTTAAAATGAATGAGTTGTGAGTGGCATACACAGTAGTGATGGATGTTACAAGTATAACTGTCACTGTATTCAAGGTGGAAAAATTGCTCAAACACTGTAACCATTCCTGGCAATTCTGTTAACATTGACATAGATTGTCTTGCAAGCAGTGACAGACAAGAATATAATTGAATACCAACAATCATTATTTGAGTCATTTCATCAACTGAAGTAATCTTTGTTATCTTACTGTAAATTAAAGCGTACAGACTCATTGCGACACATCGTTGTCCACCTTTTTCCCCAAATCCTGTAACATTTCCTGGACAGTATGGAGCATTAATTGTTTTTGCAGCATATACATAAACTGAAGGTCCTGGATTCTTCTCTATATCAGTACAAAGCTTAAATTGGCCAAAATTAACCTGGTGATTCAAACTGTTTTAAGCAGTATAAAATGGATAATTACATGTACAGAGGGGCAAATTCTTACTTAGAAGCCTATTTGGATATCTCATTCCACCTAGATCGCCTGTGCTCTGATGCTTGGACGACAGATACACCTTCCCTCGTTTACGAACTAGTTTTGGAGTTGCCCCTTAAGTAAAAACCCCACACTGTTACAGTTACTACTGTACCTGTTTAAGTGTAAACCTTTTGTACTTTTAACGTAACAATGAATTTCAGACGACAATGGTGTATTTTTCCGAATACTCTTCCATACAAAAAGTGTCACTTTCCGTGTTTTCTGTAACAAAGATTTTAATTTGTTCATTGGTAGTCTGCTAGGGGCATGACGCTAACCGGTCATTTCGTTCCATGGTCAGATCGTTGACATCGTTCCAAGTCAGATCGTTCTAATCAATAGTCAGATGCTTCCATAAAATAGTCAGTTCGTTCCACAAAAAAGTCAGTTCGTTCCACCTATGAAAAGTCAAGTAAATCTTTCTAAATTTGTTGAGTGAACTTTATCGAGAAGAAAAACGTTTCGTTCATACCAGAAGCTGATAAAATAATAATCGATCCAAAGTCGATTCGATCCATCCTAAATCGTTTGAAAACAAACAAGAGACGATTTCAACCAGCTACGGGCTTTAACACTTAAACCGCTGCTTTGAGAGTTTTTGAACTAGAATCGATCGATAGTTTTGAAAGATATAGCACAACAAGTAAAAGCTAAGCCGTTCTGAAGGTACAATATTTCGAAGCGCTTGTAACCTAAATATTTCTTTGCAGCGCCCGATTTATGCAAATTTTGAAAACAACGCGAGTTTCGAATTACAATCTCCATTTTATGGTAATTTGTCATGCCGAAAATATAATGACTAACCTGATTTAAACCAATGAAATCGTAAGTTCTGTTATAAATAAATTTCCCTCGACGAGAACTCAATTCAACTTCTTTTATTTCCTCCACAACACAATTTTCCTTCTGTACAACTAGCTCATTACCTTTGTCGTCACCTCGCTGCCATCAAAACACTCTAACACAAAACTTGCTGATAATGCAAAATCCCGATGCACAGCATCGTATGAAAAAACACAACACGCAATACAAAAACAAGTACATTAACCGTCACCCTGCTAAACAAAATTGAAGAAGAATTGTTGCAGTTATCACAGCAGTTCCAAAAGAAGGATCAGTCCCGGGAGTTTTGGTTTCAATTGTTGACGATCGTCTCTTCCTTCATCGGAACAGATTTTTATCACAGGCAACTCGCTGTGTTCCGCAATGCAAAATCAAAATCACTATTGTCACACTGATAACCAGCTACACAAATCTTACGACTCTCAAACTTGTTCAACATTCCTCTATGCAAACTCTTATCCATTTTACACGTACACTCCTGATATTCCGATTTGTTATTACGTCTGTAGGGTTCATGAGTCTTTGATGTCATTGAATGTCTTGATAATTTCCTTTGTTTTTCTTTGAGTTCGCGGACCAGCCCATTCCGAAAACACTCAGTGTTATTTTTTAGTGCGGGCCTACCGCGAAGAGTGTGTGCATTTGTAAGTTTAACCGGGAATAACATGATTGAACAATATATTAACAAGTTCCTCGGAACGCCGCGGCTAAATGTTATCCAAACTGCTTCTCACTGCTGCTTCGAAAAATTTCGGATCAAACGATATCCAAATCGTCCCTTATTGGATTATCCCAGGGGGGGCTGGCAGCGAGGTCTGGAACCGAGTTTACATGATCGCCCCAGTTAGGAAATTCGGCCGAGTGAGACTGAGTACAAATTTTCCTTGAAAACAAATATGGCGGAGAATGCATGGAAGGACGATGAGTTTTTGCTCGGTTTTAAGTTTTCCCGCCTACAAATATCAAGAAAAGGTTTCTATGAACTTTTTTAATGGAGCTTTTGGACATCAGGAGCCGTGATATATGAACAGTTCATGGGTGACTTCACTTAACGTGATTCGGGATCTCGGCAAGTTCAGTTATTTTTAAGCTTCGTGAATTTTCGAGCGACCATCTTGCTCCATCTCTTATATTTTTCCACTTACGTACAGTGGTTTTAAGACTCTCCTCCTTATCTTAAACATATGCTACGCGCACAATATATTGGTATGAGTCTTGCAACAGTCATATGCGAATGTTCATTAAACCACTGATTTTCTACTTCGCTGTTCGTAAGTTTGTTTGTGTACACCGTGAGGCAAAACAAATATTTATGGGCGTAAATACAGAATAGGTGGTTTTCACGTTACGTCATCGCCGCCATGCTGGTGGACGGTAAACAAAAGATCGCTCATTAGTTCGTTTTGTTTGTCCACCAGCATTTGTTCATTTCACCATTGTTATTTGTGTCTCCCGAGATTACATGAAAACCACCCATACACGGCCAATTTAGTAAACACCAGGGTAAATGTTCCAATCACTTGGCTTCACATATACTGGGTCTGTCAGTATAAGCTATTTTTTAATATCAGAAGGCTGGGAGGGGTTTACTGAACCTTCAAAACCTTCACTGGAATGATAATCAATAAATTTCCAACCGCAATAACGTATTTAGTAGTTTTGTATTAGATAGTGACTTCGGTTTCAAGTATTTCCTTGAAATTGTTGGTACAAAAATTACCCTTTAGTTATGAATTATACTTGAAATGATTATAGTGGTTTAGTGTAAGAACAAGAGGCTAATTCAGTTGCTAATAAGAGTGAGTACATTAGGAAAGAGTATGCTTTGAGAAAATCCCTCAAAGGACTGAAGTACAAGAAACAGAAAAAAGAAAACTGAACGTTTTGCAAAGTTTATAAAGAGAATCAGAACGGGCTTGAAAAATATACAACTTAAGTTTATTGTTTGTGTAAGTTATGAATCTGATTTACAACTAAATTATACAAGGTAAAATTGATTTTTTATCAACCATCAAAAGAAGCTATTTTTGGGCTTGAGCCTTATGCTCTCAGCAGTTCTTCCTACTACACTACCCTTGGCTTATTCGGCCTAGATGGGTATGTGCTGCTGATTTAGGGTGGTGACCATTTCACTCTTTAGAGTTTTGAACAGGTGTCTGTTTGGGTTGTGAAGGTTGAAGAAGAAGCGATCTATAGAGTACAGTCTATTGGTACCACCATCCCCCCCCCCCCCCAAGTTTTGCCATGTTTCTAAGGTTAAAAGCTACCTTAATTCTGTATGTTAAAGGAAATGAATCAGGATTATAAAATAAGGTCTCTTGGCTTAAAAAGGGTAGGGAAATGCACAATGTGTCCTACTACCCATACTCTCTTTCAGTGTAAGCCCAGGGAGGTGATCTCACATTTTAATTCCCTTTTACCACTTGTTGTAACAGCAAAGTCAGTGAAGGTTTATGGTCTCTGAAAAATATTTTTGCCGGTCTCAACACAAGTTTCTAACTGTTATTGTTGACTGCAAATAATATTATCTTAATAATCATTTTACATATTTTTCCAAGGCATCCTATGGTGTTTTCAATATCCACTAGTACAAGGCAATTTTTAAGTTGAGAGGGTTTACTTTGATTTCATCAACAGTAAACTACATTTTTACACAGACACAAACTAACCTGGCAGGTTGATGTCCAAAGGTGTAAAACATTACATGCAACTATATGGCAAAAACTGATCTCAGTGGCCAAAGGAAAGGCAAAAATAGAAATGTCACCATTTTTTAAATTTTATAAATTCCCTTTGAAGCATATTTAGCCAGATGTAGTCCCTGTCAAAACATGCAAACTTGAACATTTATTTTCTGACCTTAGCCAATCTTTTTTAAACCAAACTCTTGTTCCAGTAGGTAGTGTAGATTTTGGAATAAAATATTTATAATTTCTCCCTCTTTGTTTGCAACAAAACAAAAAACAATTGAACGAGGACTCAAACTGAAGGCATTGTAGTAACTGCTGTCATGAAAAGAGAATTCCAAACACACAAAATAATTACCCTCTCATTTGCCTATATTCATTTCTTAGAAACTACGGTAAAGTTTAAAGAAAATCACACGAAGATAAGAACTTAAGCATATCAAGAGTGAATGATCTCTTGGCAAAATTTATTTAACCAATTATTTATTTAAACAACTCTGACAACTCTTCTACTTGACCACGGCCACCGCGCTTTTTTTAAAATCACAAAGGATTAATTTTCGGCCTTTCACTTGAAAATATAAACTCTTCCGACATACGCATTGGAGAGTTGGCCCTTCTTCTAGTCTTGTGGGTCTTCTAAACAGAAACACAGCTTGAAAGCCTGTAGTGAGCCAAAAGGTCGGGCATCGAGGAACATGTACAATGACTGTTCACTGGTCTCGTTCTTACAAGGGCACCCAACGAGGATATAGTTCAAAACCACTTAACATAGCATTGTTGAACGTATTTTAGTGTTCAAACGGTAGATATAGGCATATTTTTATCCCCTAAAAACTTTTCATCTGTTCGGATTTCCTAGCTGAAAGTCTAGTGATCCGAAAATTATAGGGATAAAAACTTACCTTCTCGAAAATTTCAGCCAGGAAAAGGCTCCCGAAAATTCTAGGTGGCCTTTTTTAGGGTCAAAATCCGTTAAAAATGAGTAATTATACCATTTTGTAGATGTTCGAAAATCCTAGGAGAGACAGGCTAGCAAGAACTTTTACAACAAATGCTCGGAAAATTCTAGATCTCAAATCGTCTCCCGAACAGATATTTTCCCGAAAATTGCCGTTGGGTGCCCCTGTTCTTAGCGTAGTAAACCGCATGTAATGGCAAACGCAAGACCAGAAGATAGGAAAACGTAAGCTCCACATTACTGCGGAAAAAATCGGTTACAGCAAAGAAAGCAATGACTAACAGGACCAAAAGCGAATTCACTTCACACTGTCGAATCGCTGCGAAGACGAACTCCTTGGTGTTGTTGTTCCCAGCCCGTTTCGCGCATGCTCGCTACAGTTCTCGAATGATTGACAGATTTCTTAACTGGGGCGATCATGGAAAGTCGAAAAGCGGCAAGATCAAAGGCCGTTGCCAGCCCCCCCCCTGGATTATCCACTCGACCTAACAAAATCGACCAATCACAAAAAAATGGACATAAAATAAAGAAAAGAGCAAATTCAGATGACCTCTTAGGAAACATGCAATTAAAACTGTCTTTCGATGATTGGTGCATTTCGATCCTCTCGTCAAAAAAATGTCAGACGTCAATCATCTTAGCGGACCTCTTAGGAAACGAAAGTTTTCTTCAACGGGTTCAAAAGGTCATTGTTTATGGTTTGTGATTGGTGGATTTCGATCCGTTGTTTGAGTTTCTGTGTTTCAAGGTTCGTTGCTTGTGATCTTATTGTGATCAAAACCCGACGTTAATATTCCAAATATTTTTGATAGATTTCATCCCTGGACTTCAGACTTCCAAATTTCGATGAGGCAAAAATACTGAAGATTCAGATTAAATTTGGAGAATGTAAGAGTGCGATTAAGTGCCGTGTGCAAGCAGAGCTTTCTTTCTTACATGCCTCTTACCGTGTACAAGACGTTCGCATGACAGACCTTCGCCTCGCTTCGCTTGTTTACTTGCCTTGTTTACGTTAGCACGTATTGCGTGCCTATTGCACATTTGCGTCAAAACAAGCCGTTTCCATTACTCTATTTGGGCCACGCCCAAATAAAAATAACTAAGATAGTACGCGCACTCTGATTGGCCGAGAGGCGTGTTCACATGAGAGTATGTGAACATGGTTGTGACGTAAGATGTTTTGCTGTGCGGGCGGCAATGACGTAAGCACGATTTTGAAAAATGTTTTGAGTTGAAAAACTTGACAAGTTTACTTTATCTACTCATTTCCTCGTCGTCTAAAACTTGTAAAATCTTTAGAAACATGCTGTGTCAATTTGCTTGTGTTGAAAAATGATCTTAAAATCGTTCGCGCGATTTTCAACAAAGCGAAATTTTGTATCCCAAAAAGGCCATTGTATAAATACCAATGAAATTCCAAACCACAGCAACGGTGATCTTTTCACCTGAGAAAGGTAACTTGTTATTTTCACGTTGGGAGATAACTTGTTATTTTGACGTGTGAAGTTGCCATGTTATTTTCACGTGTCAAGATATCATGTTTTCGTGTGAAAACCCAGCTGGAATTTCAATGATGTTTAGATAAATATTTTGTTCTCAGTTCCTCCCAAAGCTTGAAATCATGCGGCGTCCGATCGGTAACTGAGAGATTAGGCTTTCTAATTAATTCGAGAACCGATTCGTTCTTTTCTGAAAGATCTTAATGTCTCTTAAAAATTGTTACTACAATCAACTCCCTTTATTGTGGACACTGTAGGGACCTCGAGTCAGTGTCCTTATTAGCGAGAGTCCGTAATTGGGGGGGGTTTATTACAGTCAAACGTCTGTAATTTGTTTTCGCAAGGGATTTAGCTGCTGTCCGTTTTATCGGGGTGTCCGTTATAGCGGGATGTCCGCAAAGCGAGAGCAGACTGTATATAATGGCACACTTACCACTGCAGGCTTTCCTCCTTAGTGCCTTTACCAATTCGAGGAGCTTATCAAAGCTCTTGGCAGTAAAGACGTGTCTTTTTCCGTCGGTCGCAATGAACTTCAACTCATTAGGATTGTACGCACCAACCCCCACAGCAATTATCGTAAGGTCTAAAATGAAACATGTCAGATTATGGCCAAGCACAGTATTTTTTGTATTAAGAAGAGGTCTTTCGGCTCCCCACAAAATTGAGTAGAAGCCTGTATGGTGTGTAAATATGGTATGGTTTGGTTTGGTATGTTATTGCCCCCCGCAGGGATTTCGCCCAGAAGGCGAAATCCCGAGGAGGCACTCTAGTAACTCGCGCGTATATTAAGGAAAGTACTTACGGTTGAAATGTACAGTCATACAGTCAATATAGAAAAAATCTCGATTTGCTTGAACAGGGGCCGCGAGGAATTGGTAGGTAATGATGACGTTTCTACTGTTTGCGCCCGCAAGTACGAAATGGTTAGGATGACGTAAAGACAGAAAATCCCGAAGACACTGCTCAGGTAGATTTTGTGATATTTATTGTGCAGTCATACTTCGATACTCTTTTGCGTTACGCAGTGACATTCTTTTGAGCAGTTGTTTTGAAAGTTATGGACCAAAAGACACTCGTTAAGCGCTGATGAAGTTATAAGGTGCGTTTAACTGTGTATATACTAGTAATAGTTGACACTATAGCTGCCCCCGCTCTGTATATAGTATTCTTGCTCCTTGTGTAGCTCTTTGAAATAGGCCGATTCATAATGAAGATGTTCAGACATATTCCATACAATAGGTGAGATAAATACGGGAAATAAACGCAAGGTTCCATGCACAGTTTCGGTTCGATTTACACAGCTTTGATCAAAACATGCTCATTCTCAGTTTCAAGAATAGTTTATTCTAAACCATAAGAAAATATTTAATTAGAAGTTTAATTTTTCGCTATTTCTACTTCACTTTTTACATTAAGTTCATTTCATTTGCCGGAAAGTAAGCCTTAGAAATTAAAAGGACGTTTGATCAATTCACAGTCGCGCATTCTAGTCTTATTTTAAACTTTATAGCGGAAGGACATCTGTGACCAGGGAATAAGTCAGCACAGAATTTGACGGTTGGCGAATTTCTGTAATCGTCCATCGTTCTGCTAGTGATAAGCTAGCCGTTGAATCATTCGCTCGTCTTGCTTGTTTTGGGCCGAGTCTTATTCCGGTCAAAGAGAGAGAAAGAGTGTCTGGCAAGGTTCAGCTGAAGGTTTCCAATCAAAGATTTGTGAACTCGTGTCTGGCAAACTCACTTAGTGTCAAAATATACACTGTTCTACGCACCTTATAACTTCATCTGCGCTTAACGAGCGTCTTTTGGGCCATAACTTTCATAACAACTGCTCCACAGAATGTCACTGATAACACGTAACGCAAAAGAGTATCGAAGTGTGACTGCACAATTAATGTCACAAAATCTACCTACTGTTACCCTGGGTGCAAGAGACTTTTCATGCGCGGTTTCCGGTTTCGGTCAAGTCGAAGACATGTCGGCCTGCGGCCGACATAACCTGTTGTAAGCTGTTCGTTCGGGATTTTTTGTGTTTTACGTCATCCTAACCATTTCGTACTTGCGGGCGCAAACAATAGAAACGTCATTATTACCTACCGATTCCTCGCGGCCCCTGTTCAGGCAAATCGAGATTTTTTCTACATTGACTGTATGACTGTATATTTTAACTGTAAGTACTTTCCTTAATATACGCGCGAGTTACTAGAGTGCCTCCTCGGGATTTCGCCTTCTGGGCGAAATTCCTGCGGGGGCAATAAACACTTGGAAAGTTTGCTAGACACGAATCTTTGATTTATATTGGAAACCTTGCCAGACACTCTTTCTCTCTCTTTGACCGGAATAAGACTCAGTCCCAAACAAGTACATTGTAGGACGAGTGAACAACGGCTAGCTTATCACTAGCAGAACGATGGACGATTACAGACAGTCGCTGACAATCAAATTCTGTGTTGACTTATTCCCTGCTCACAGATGTCCTTCCGTTATAAAGTTTCAAATAAGACTAGAATGTGCGAGCGTGAATCGATCAAAAGTCCTTTTAATTTCTAAGGCTTACTTTCCGGCAAATAAAATGAACTGAATGTAAAAAGTGAAAGAGAAATAGCGAAAACTTCAACTTCCACTTAAATCTTTTCTTATGGTTTAGAATAAACTATTCTCGAAACTGAGAATGTTTTGATCAAAGCTGTGTAAATCAAGCTGAAACTGTACATGGAACCTTGCGTTTCCTGAATTTCTGTCACCTATTGTATGAAATATGTGTGAAAATCTTCTTTATGAATCGGTATATTTCAAAGAGCTACACAACGAGGAAGAATACTATTGACCGACAATATACAGAACGGGGGCAGCTGTAGTGTCAACTATTACTAGTGGTACTTTAACGGAGCACCATGAGTAATCAAATTTGGTTATCTGTACGTCTAAGAAATTATTCTACGTTGGCCCCTTCACGTTAGCGAATCTGAAATGTCACTTTTTAATTTGGACTCCAAGTCAAATACAATGTGATTAACTTGATATAGGACATTCTTTTTACGGTCAATTGACAGCTGTCAAAATAGGATAACCGCTGTCCAGTGTTACATGCTTAGGCGTACAACTAATTGAGTTGACGTTTGTTTAAAGTTTTCCGCTGACCTGTTATTGGTTTTTAATTGATCACAATCTCAGGGCCATTTTTTTCGAAGGAATTCAGTTTCTTCTTGCTTATGGCGAAAATTGAATCACTACAGAAAGAAATTTATTTAAAAAATTCGCCGCGAGAGCTTCGTTTTCAGCCTTGGCTAAATCTTTCAAAAATGTTAGATTTGATCAGGAATTCAACAATCACGGAGCGGAGATCATTTCACCGTATACGACTCTAAAAGAAACCTGATCTATTTGCTGGGTGTGTTAGTGGAAGCACAGTGATTAAAGTGGAATGGTTATGAAACCCGTTAGACTCCTTTCTTATGTATTTGTTAGCTTTTTCGGACCTGACCGTGCACAACGTTCAATAGCATTCCTATCATTTTAAACTCACTGACAAAAAGAAACACGGCATTAATTTATCCAGTCACAATTTATGAAGCAAATACAAAGGATTGTGCAAAGACAGGCAGCTTTTAACATAAACTACAGCACCGTTATTTTCAACTTTGATGTTTGCCGGCTTTCATGACCAGTCTCCCCTACTAACTATGGTATGACTCCGGAATGACGAACCCAAGCCAGAACCTCATGAATGAGGCTAGATCTAACAAGCGTCAGATAATACTCTTTAAGTGATAGGACATGGCAGGAAAGAAGCAAACATAAAAGCAATGTTGAAAGGTTACCTGGTATATTATTTTTCAAATTTTTTACGGCACGATCCAAAGCCGTTTTGTCACGGTCGTTTGATTTTCCATCTGTGAGTAAAATGACGATCTAAAGATAAAAGTAGCAACAGCAAGACAAAAATCGTTGAAAGCGAAAAAACACGCTCAAGATAAATAATAATAAGACAATCTCCGCTGTCATTAAGGCCTGTTTCAAACGTCGTGCTACTTCCGTGCTTAGCTGGCTCGACTGCAGCATGACACTAAGACGACTTAGTTTCAGACGTCGAATTTAATTCAGTCGAAAGAACGGCTGTTGCCGAAAACAAAAGACAAATAAAGAAACGGTTAAGCAAAGTTTTAAATTTATTCTAACGTATTTATAATTTACGAATTGAGTTCGGCACGGCGGTAGCACGACGTTTGAAACGGGCCTAAGGTCTTTTTGCTGTTGAGTGTGGTCACGAAATCTTCAAGTAAATTCGTTGAAAAAAGACAATACTGTGGAACCGCTACTGTGATCCATTGTGTAAATGAAAGGAAAAAATGTACTCTACCAAATACCGTTTAAAACACGAGATCTGATTAAAGATTTCTCTTTCTAGCTTCTTTACATTTCCTTGCACAATAGTTAAGGGAATTTGGGAATATGAAGATAAAATCCTCTAGCCGATGCATTTGCCTTGTCTCGTCACATGTCTGCTGATTGGCGAATCGATGTTGAGAAGTTAGGTGACAATCACTTTTGGGTGTTGCAGGGTTAATACTGCCGAAAACTACTTTTTTGTGAGCGTATATTTTATTTCCCAGTCAGCTGCAAAGTTTGCCTTTGTCTTCGAAATTAGCACCTTTCAAGACAATCATCTGCATTCCAAAGTAACGTACAACTTGGAAAACGATTTGTAAAAAAGTTGACAAGTCAAAATGGCAGCGGCGTAGTTCTTTTGCTAGGGAAACGTTATTTCTATTCCAGAATAGTAGCTAGGCTACGGCGAAATTGCCCCCATTGATTATTACCTGAACCGTTTCCTTTTTGCTGACTGGATTATCAATGGCAGGTCTCAGCACATTGTGATGAGCAGCTTCTAGAGCCTTTCCAGTGAACGTTTGGCCTCCTAGGATAAAAAAAAGTTCACTGTAAAAAGCCTTTTGCAAGGCTTGGGACAATCCTTAACACCCATTTCCTTGTATCTTCGACGGCAAAGGCCTACTAGTTGTTAACTATACTGTGTTGAGGAGAATCAATCATGATACGTTCTACAATACGTTCGATGGAGTACATAATACCTGCTTCCAATCAATGCCAGGCTTATTATTCAACGAAACAGCTTGCATAAAGGAAAAAGCGTTTCAAATTATCTTTCAAAACCAGTTTTCATATTATTCTAAACGACACACTGAATAAACGAAAAAAAAGGAAAGAAAAACCAATCCAGCAACTATATCTGAATACATATGTCCAGTAACTGCAAAAATAGTTCTCAAGGGAGAAGGGATAGTGTTATCTTTGGTATAAAAATCGGGGAACAGAAGATCCATGCACAAGCTTAATATATCGATTCGGTTTGGGCAAATGGCAAACAAAATTCACGACTGGTAAATTTCGTCCCGGAATCGCGCTTGCCATTTGTACAAATCAGTTCCGTTTGCCAAAAAAACGACTGCGAATGCCTGAAACTGACATCAAAGACGGCTTTGATGAGATGGAACACAAATTCCTTTTGGAATATCCGTCCGGAAAAGACTAGCCTGCGAATACAGCCGTTTCTCATAGCTCCTCGTTGCCAGGGACGTTTCACCAGAAGGAACGTCAGCGACTTAGCGACAGAAATTCTATACTAATGACGTAAATCAGTGTTTACACAAAAAATCCTGTCGCATGGGGTTTCAAATGCAAATTTGTTTGATTTTATGTTTTTCCTGGTCGATTGTGGTAAAGTTTTGTGATCTTTTGCGAACGAGCTCTAGCAAAGCTCTAAAGAACAAAATATTCTGGGAATATTGGCTGTTTTGTAGTTGATTCATCACGCTTACATTTGACCTTTGTAGCCTTACGTCTTTTGTCTGTCGTTCTTAAACATTAGGTAAAACAATATAACTACTACGTCTACCAATCGGAGCTCCTAACCAGATTCCGGACAGATTTTACGTCATCAGTATGGAATTTCTGTCGCTAAGTCGCAGATGTTCCTCCTGGCGAAACGTCCTTAGCGGCGAGGAGCAAGGGAAAACGGCTGCATTCGCAGGCTATAAAAAATCGGACTACCGTACCTTTTCAGATTTTCCTTTGTTCCTGGAAATTTTGCGCTGGAACGACCCAAAAGGTCGTGTTTCATTTACTTTCCAACCGGATTTTCCAGAAAGTTTTTGTAAATGGTGAGCGATAACTTGAACTGTGGAAGTAGATACTTACTATTATATTGGAGTGTATCCACTGCACACATTAACCTGGTTTTTGAGCCATAATTATCGAGCGCCACGGCAAGTCTAGGACTGCTAGAGTACGTGATAATTGCCACGCGAGATTGTACTGGAGAAACATCAAACGCTTCAATGATATTCCTGGGTAGCAAAAGTTAGAGGCGTTAACGGAAGAGTTGATGTGCATTGCTGTGATTATTGACTTTAAGCCACTTTTCAAGGTAATCTTATTAGAACTAATGATCTCGATAATTCTATAGGTGATGAGCTAAGCGTCAAGGTAATGACGACTTTTATTTTGTCGAGGTTGCAATCTGGAACTAAAACGAAATTGAAACAAACAAACAAACAATTAGTTGTGAAAACTAAATACATTGACACATTAATAAAGCTTTACTTTACTTACTTTGCTAAACAAAATAAAACACAGGACAAATATTTTACAACTTTAAGGTGGCTGATCAATGCATATGTTATGTCCAAACTTTTTTCTAGATTAAGAAAATTCTCAGTTTCGTTTAATTTTGTCTTTTTTTCCAATCATGATGCCTTTGAGACACAGGAAAATATACATCATACTATTAAATTCCAAACAAAACAAATTTGAGACAGAACGTATACCTCAGCTGACCACTAAGAAAAACTAACTAAACTAACCTTTATATGACATTAGGTGCGGTAACACTAGCCGTTTTACCCATGGGCAAATGGCTGTTGCCCACGGGCAAGCAGCTTTTGGTGTGTGACCGATTTTTTGACCACGTAACCACAAACAGGAAAGTGACCAAACCCTTAGCGAGCCCAACCCGCCTGTCTCCCCTTGAGGAAAAGATCTAGTGTAACCGCACATATTACAACCAGCTGGATCCGAAGAAAGAAATAGGAATTGTATAATATTCTATCTTGAAACTGGAGAAGGCGATTAGGAAGAGGCTTTACAGATGAACGATTTGAATCACTTGTGACGTCAAAGGTCGTAATCACAGAATCACATTATGTAGGTACTTTTTTACCAACCTCACAAACTTCTTTTCCTTCTCGTAGTTGTCAAGTCCAATGCTTCCCGACTCATCCATAAGAAATACTATGTTCGCTGGAATTTCGCAATCTAAAACCAATAACACTTAACGTTACAATGCAATACGTGCAACATTAACGTAGGGAATGGTTCAAACTCACGGTTCATGTAAGGGTTGTACAAATTTTGTATACCGCAAACACTGACTTTAGCCCAGCCAGCAGAATTAACGACTTAACTGTAATAGCATTAAATCTGAACACACGATTGAAGCATAACTGCATCGTGCTTTAACCAACAACCGACATTTAGCGACAACTGAAAAAAAAATGTTTACTTAGACAACGATCACAGTTGCACGGGTTGTCGAAACATCAGTCAATCTCACCGACTGCCCTATTAAGCCGGAGGATCACATCCAAATTGTTTACGAAATGTAATGAATGGCAACGTTTACCAAAATATGCATAGAAAAGCAAGGAAAAATTACCAGACGTTTCAAGGGTGCTGCCTTTTCCTCAGCGGTTTAAAAGCAACTGAAACTTTAAACCACCGAGGAAGAAAGAGCACCCACGAAAATCAATGTCAACCAATTCGCCAATTTGGTATTGCCCATAATAGGTCTTGTTTGCACCCCCAGAATTTTGCATAACAATTGTTTTCAATTTCTTTTAAGTATGAAATTCTTCCCAAGAAAAATAAAAAACAATGCTTATGGAAATTTCTGGGTTCAAACATGGTGTATTTTGCGCAATGCGCACATAGCAAATTTCGAAAAACGTATTTTCTTTTTTTCTCTCTTACCATCCTGATCTTCGTCAGTACAAGTTGTATTCCATTTTTGTCTATCTGCAAAAAAAATAAAATAAAATGGAAAGAGTCAAGCAGTGTAATGACCCTGATAGCATTTAAAATAATAAAACAACGTAATGATCGCGGAAAAGCAACAGTTTTTACGCCTAAAATTTGGAAATACTTCGTCGAAAATTTATCGCCGAAGAAAATTGGCTAAACAATTATAGTAATTATTTCACCTTCTCAACATGTTCTGTGAACAATGTATAAATACGGCAAACACAAATGGATGGAAAGGAATCTTCTAGATAGATTTTTATAAAAAGATGAAAATTATTGACTGCTCTCCCCCTCCAAAAAAATACACCAATCTTGAGCGTCAAATTTTAGCTTCAATTTCCAAAGACAAGCGTAAGCGACTAGAGGACTCCTCGGTCGTTCTCCCTTTCGTAAGGATCTTGGCAAGTAAAAAAAGAAGGGAGAGCTATTAGTCTACTAGGTCACTTAGAGAAAAGTTAGTGTTGAGTCAGAGCAATTTAGCAGATTAAGAACCAACCAATAAATGAACAATTATCGCCTACGAATACGGCCGTCTCTCGTTACCCCATGGGATGTTTCGCCCGGAAACGTCGGTAGCGGTGAGGAGCAAGGAGAGACAGCTGTATTCGCAGGCTAGGAAAAAATTTCTTACCAAAATACAAGTAAAACTTGTCATTTACATTCCTGGCAATGTTCGAAATGTCGTTTTCCTTGATGTTAGTGAGTTCCGAGGTATATTTCTTGTAGTACGCGTGCGCGAATCCTTCAATCTGCCCAAGAAGTACCTGGTCTTCAATGTCAACTAATTCTTTAAATTTAGCTTTTCTTCGGCATTTGGCGTATGACGTATCATACAGAATTCCTATGTTGTTAAAAGGCAAATTGCAGATCTTTAATTATTAGGTTAATTAATACGTAGAAGACCCGTAGAAAGCCATTCGTGGAAGCCCTACCAATAATTCTTTTTCTTTCTTTTATTTTACCACTGCTTTCCACGTTGCAACAGTTAAAGAGTTGATTCATGGTTCCAGCAGCTAAATTTAAAGTCAGAAATTTTAAAAGCCCTCACAATCTAAAAATTACGTCTTAAATTTGATCCAGGATTACAACTTCCAAAGCATGTTTTCTAACTCTTCTGTAATTATGTTTTGGAAAAAGCACATTAAATTATTTGCAAATTCCACAGGACAACCGTTTTCGTCAACAGAAGGTTAATCACCGTCATATGGCTAGAAACCGACAAAACCAGTTTAAACTTCAAAGTGGAAGCACATGGTCGTATTTCCCCGTATTAAAAAAACACTAGTAATAACAATGATATGAATAGTAATCACATTTATTTAACACTAGAACCAAAAGCAGTATTGCCAATTAGCATTTAAAACGTACCTGACCCATAATACATCCTTAATAACTGACCCAGACGAACGCCTTTGCTCTTCCAAGCAGGTACACCATATCCCAACAGAAAACCATCAATATCACCTAATATTTGTGCGTCAGTTGCCTTAGAAACCCGGCCTTGGTTTAACTGATAGTCCTCTGGGCATGTCATGTTAGGAGACCAGAATCCAGACGGCCCAAGCAGATTGGAAGGACCAGAATTCGAACTGACTAATGCGCTTACAGCAAGATCGTAAGCAATGGTTGCAGCGTACAGGTTGTCTACAAGTAACGGAGCTCCAGCGGTCCACTTGTTAAGGGACATGCTCTGATCTCGAACCAAACCAGCACAAATACCTGTGACCACGTGACCCATCGCTATGGTTTCCTCGCCAGGTGTCAATACCACGCCCCCCTCCCTACCAGAGTTTTCATCGAAGCTATAGGTGACCATTTTAGTCAGGACGCGTTTCTCTTCTGAATTTAGCACACCATCGGGGAGAGGGTTTTCTTGCCCACATAGGATGTTAAACAAATCATTGTTGTAGCCAAGCTGACGGACGTAGTTTACGATCTGCTTCAAAGTATCGCTACTGGTATTCGTGTGGCGTTCAATCTTTTCAACGAGCTCGATAAAGTGGTCAAGTGTGTAGATATCGTAGATTATGGGTATTGAACGCTTGAACCTGAAAGCAACGTACAGCAATCAACAACTACATTTAAGGGGTGATGCAACCACTGAGATCATGTCATAATGCTGTTAACCTGAGATATCGACGCCATTTGCGATGCAGGTTAAAGAGTAAGATAGGTATGATTTTTTTTTATTTCAAATCCTGTACTTATTTACACCCAAAACGATTTTAAAGAAAAGGATTAACATTGTATTCATTGTATTAAAATCGGTCGCGAAAGGAACGTTTGTAGCACAGGGAAGCTTCAAACTTTTTTTTCTCTTGTCGGACAATGGAGATTTGTTTGACGGGACAGGGGCATGAAGGCGTTACATAAATGTCTTCGTATGAAGTCAAAAGATTTCTTTCCAGCTCTGCCGTTTACATTATTATGGTCTAACACACCTGTCCAGAGGAATGTTGTCATCTTTAGTAGCTGCCGAGTCGATGTTTTCTGAAGTAAATACAAAATTATCATTTGCTTCTTTCGCAAGAATAAATAATTGAATGTCCATTAAGAGCTTTAACCCTTTTTCTTCAATTACTTTGTAAAGATCGGTACACACCAGGCGACAAGTTGCAGCAACATGCCGTGTACTGGCGAGTGTTGTGAAAATCTTTGTTGCAGCAACATGTCGCGAAAAATCAAATCAGACAGAATTTGTGGGACTTGTTGCGGGGACAAAATTCTGTTGCAGAGACAAAGATTTTGACAAAAATTATCCAGTACACACGACGCGATTCACGAAGTGAATCGATGTGTCGCCGCAACCTGTTGCTGCAAATTGTCGCCTAGTGTGTTCTGACTTTTATGATCACGAAAATTTGCACCTCGAACCAATATAAGCACAACTATCCTCCCATTTTTGGTTCAGTAAGATGAACTTTGCTGCTACGGTATGAATATTTAATCATAAACGTTTCAATGAGAGCAGTTTTGATCGTTAGCTGATTGTTCACATCTACATCTACATTTTCCCCTCGCGTTTTTTAAAACGAGGAAGTTATTTTGACATCAGTTAAGTTGAGACAAAGGAAATACGCTACCGTGAAGACGTTTCCAGGGGAAATTAATTATTTTACAAATTTAGCGTCTGACTTTGGTGCAAAACTTGTGAAAGTCTATATTTAACAAACTGACAACAATTTTCCCTGGTCTGTACTTTTATCTACCACAGAAATGACGTCAAATTGTTCAAAACTCAAGTGGAACACTGTAAAGTTTTGAACATTTTAACGTCACTTGTAAGGTTCATAAGAGTAAAGACCATGGAAAATGGTTGTCGATTTGTTTCTTACAACACCATTGACATCCATTTCCATTCAAGTTCCTTGGAAAATCGTGTACGTACCAAAGAGAAAAACGTATTGCGCCGCCATCTTGTCATTTCCATTCGCTGTGCACGTGTTCTCATCGATCACAGCTCTCGACCAATCGATGTGCAAAAAAATCGCTCTGTTATTGTAAAAACCGGTTTTCAGCTTCATTCTTTTGTCAGACTAAAAATCCTTAAATGTTAAAAACGTTCCTAATTTATTGCTGGTTTAGATTTTTCAATTATCTTTTTACATTTTGAAAAGCTACGTTAATCTACTTAAGTCTACTTACCTGAGAGAGTATAAACAGCGAACCATAACACGTTGATTAAAAGAAAGACAATCAAGTTGCCTTTCATGGCCATCTGAAATTAAGGTAACAAGACATATCACATTTCGATCGTTCTTCAGAAGTTCGTTTACCCCCACGCCGACGAAGGACATTACAATCACCTGCGTCGTTAGTTTCTCTTTAGGGAGCTTAGACGGCAACGAGAAAGGCAAACAAAGCAATAGGTTTAAAAACCAAAGTAACAACACTACACGTGCATCACGCTTTTTGCTACATTTCTTTGCCGTAGTGACGACGTGAACACTGGTAAAACTGCCTAATTTCACGTTTCGTGGAGGACGTAAACACAAGACAACGACCCTCGCTTCTTTTCCTGAACTTTGATACAGTCCTTTAGAATTCAACTCCACAAAAATTCGCCAACATTCAAGAGAATTAACGAGATGGAATAACCGCGAAAAACTTTAAAGCCGTGGGAACACACTTTTTAACTGGAGTTTTCTTAGCTGTCACCTTCGTTGTTGCACAAGCTCCTTTAATCAAAAGCAGACAGGAAAACACTACATTATTACTGCTATTAGTCGCTTTGTGTGTTTTTTGAACACGTTTAAGTTGTCCTCAAAGCTCTCACTCCATACAGCCATCATCAACACCATACAGTCTTCTAAGTGTTTATACTGTTTATTTGTTTGTCTTTTTCGTTTGTCTTATACAAACAAAACAGGCAGTGTTTTAACACATATTTTCAAGGAGAATTCGAGGAATGAACTCGTCACACATTTTTAGCAATGATCAATATATAATATCGTAGATATTTTCTCGTAAAATTAAGCAAACGAGTACTAGGCCGACTATCGGACTGCATACTCCGCGGCAATAAATTTAACATAGCGCGTAACGCGCGAAAAGAACATTTAATCCTCTCGACCTTGAGAGAGTTTAAATTAAATTATAAAGAATAATTTTTCTTCAAAATGCTAACAGAAAATGATAAAGAACTAAAAAAGAGATGTATAAAAGTTGTACGTTCTTCACTGACAACAATTTGTCCACAGACTACATCATTTGTCTTGTATAACTGACACGCGGCGGGTCAGTTTAAACCAACTGAAGGTTTGTTTGTTTATTTGTTTATTTATTTTTTCCTCCATTTATTTAGTTTACAAGCCATTTATATTGTATTACAAGATTTGAAGATGAAGATGCTATTTGTAGAATTAAATATCAGGTTACAACAATAAATGGAGAGGGCAGGATATAGTTAAACTAATTACTTGCCCTTTGATTAAATTACAGTTTTATTTAGGTTAAAAGAGAAAAAAGGAGAAAGGTATAAACCCTATAAACTATGAAAAATATATGAAAAATATTCAAAAGAGAGGAAAAAAGAAAAGCACATACACACACACATACAAAAGACATTGAGAGTTGGTGTGGCGATGATTAATACTGAGCAAGATAATAGTTGGAACGGGGTCTTTTAAACAATTTTTTAGTTGTTTTTTTCACGTATAGATAAAGGAATATCATTCCGATCATAGCATCCTATAACTATTGGACAGAATTTTCTTAAATTTATTCTAAAGCTACATATTGATTTGGTACCAAAATATCTTCATAGGTGAGATAAAATGATAATTGGTTAAGAATGCATCTCTCAAAAATTTTACTTAATGCTGAAAGAACTGATATGGGGCGATAGTTATTGCATGAGGAACGAGAGCCTTGTTTAAAGATTGGTATAACTTTGGCAATTTTCAAGTTATCAGGAAATATGCCATGTTTAAGTGATAAATTTATGATATGTGTCAGCGGTCGAAATATTTCAAGTGCAGCAGAGGATAATAAAAGCGGGTGTACCTTATCATAGCCAAATGATTTCTTAGTAGATAAAACTCGATTTCGTTTACTTGAGCAAAGCGAAAGGTTGATTTTTTCCTCCTCATATAGACTGAGAAGTGGCGATCCGCTTTAGGCAATTTAGAAGCAAGTTCAGTTGGAACATTGCAGAAGTACCTGTTAATAGCATTTGATATTGAAGATGGTTGCTGGAGATTTTTGTCCTTAACTTTCAGATTGTCAATATTCGTGGATGGCCGCTTTTTATTGATTGTAAGGTTAACATTATCCCACATTTTTTTTGTTTTTGTGGAGTCCTTAAGTACACTATCGTAGTATAAGGTTCGAAGGGCTTTATTAATTGAAACGACCTTGTTTCGATAAATTTGTATCATTTTTATGATAATAAATATTTCGAGTTGTCAACCATTTTTTATAGAGCTCGTTACGAATTTTCATTGATTTTCTCAATCCTTCGTCACCCAGGGCTTGTCGGACTTATTTTTTATATTAATCGATTAAAGGACGGTGCCCACTAATGGGAAGTATTGTTTCCCAGATAATGACTATGTGAGACAGGTAGGTCATATCAGGGGCTATTGAAATCCAAAAAGAAAACTGGGGGTAACCACGCATTTTTCAGAGATAACTGCGCTTCAATATGGAGAAAACGCTGAATAGGCGTTTTTTAAAAAAATGATGTTGTTGTTTTTTCCCAAAATTTCAGAGTG
This sequence comes from Porites lutea, assembly GCF_958299795.1. Classification (NCBI taxonomy): domain Eukaryota; kingdom Metazoa; phylum Cnidaria; class Anthozoa; order Scleractinia; family Poritidae; genus Porites; species Porites lutea. The sequence goes on from NC_133204.1 coordinate 18,831,541, forward strand.
TACACGTGAACTGGCACAAATGCAATGATAATTGTAACAAGGTTTCAAAATAGGCAACAAATGATAACATAACAACTGCTCTATATACGTCTTTTTTTGAAATATCAGCACAACCGGGAAGTTATCAGCAGTTACCCCTCTCGACGCTTTTGCCTCAAAAATAGTGTAAACGACATTTTCCCCGAACCCAAAACTGATCGTTTGCTGAGTAGGCTTATTACTTTCATTTGGTAAGATAAAAAGTAGGGGTTACCACGCGTTTTTAGAAGTTGAATTGGTTGGTTTCGACCTTAACTTAATCGCTTTGGGGGTTCTTTCCAATTTTCCCCATCCCCTCCGCGGTCAGTTTCACTATTGCTTCACTCAACGCGGAGTACTCTGGGATATCCACAATGGCTGACAGTCAACAGAGAGAAAACAGAGAAAACAACAATACACGGAGGAGAGCAAAAACAGAAAGAGAAGCAGGACATTTCATGGACTCTAAGGAAAACAAATTATACTATTTCATTCAACTGGAGCTTCTTCGTCTCAAACATTTTACAAAAATGTTTGGAGAAGAGCAATCTCCAAGGTTTTAGAGAGATTACTTGTGGCGCTCATAGAGTAGTATGGCGAGCTCAAGATCCACGGCCGGGGCTGTAAACAAACTACTGCCGTGTAGTGGAAAATAGTCGACAGGGACTCTAAGACAGGTACCCCTTCAATCGTTTGCTTACCTGTACATGTCCTCAAGATTTTTGAACTGTAGATGTAATATGGATTGTAAACCTTCTACCGTTTTTTTATCATTTTAGCGGGTACCTCGATCGAATATGTTATTAAACTTGCATACATTCAATGAGCTTATATCTGTGCTTTGCGCTTTCAAGCTTTGCCACAAGTGTCATATGACATAAATGATTTGCATAGACTCAAGTTCCATACAGGAGCTCTCTTTTAAAAAAGCTGAATAGTGTGAAAGTAGTTGTACCGAATGCGTTAATGTACCCTCATATACGCACTGGCCTATAATGATCATTTTATATATTTCGTTTTGATTTTTTTTTTTGCTGTAGCATTCTGTGTCATGTTTTCACTATTTTTCGTTTCTAAATGTTAATTTTAGACTTAACAGTGTCTGTTAAACCTAAGAAAGTCTTAGAATGGAAATAGCCAAATGGCAGCTATGTCTAAATATCCAGATTATGTGTGGCGTGAAATTGAACCTTAAGAAATACTATCTACACGACAAGCTGCCAATTAGTCAATAATTTCAATGCTTAGTAATGCCAAAATGCTTAAATAACAATGGTAATAGTAAAAAGCATAACAATTTTTTATCATTTTTTCCACGATGAAAGCGTTTCCTTTGCGGTCCGCAACTATTTTGAAGCTGCGATTTCAGCAATCCAAACAATCTTGTGATAGTTTTTTTTCTTGTTGTCCAACTAATAAAAGCCTTGGACTCTCAATAAAAGGGACATCTGTATGTACTCGAACGCTTTAAGTCTATCTTCTGGTGAATAATTACATAACATCTTACAAAATTAAAGAAATATTCGGGAAGTGTTTATAGCCGATTAGCCGATAAAACGTGAAGGACGCGAGTGAAAGGTAAGCTTGCAGTTTTTCGATTAACGGGAGACTTAGAGCTATTTTCCTTCTGATTTACTGATCCTTGCCTATTAAGGAATTTTTTAATACCCAAGCCCTAAGCGTAACATCTTGAAGCAAGAACTTTTGATGTTTTACAACTGACTTCTGTTTGACTATAAAATGTTCGGTCAGATCGATCATACGTAGAAATAGCAAAATGCGCATACTTCTTCGGTTTTCAAAGAACTGACAAGGTAAATAGAAATTATTTTTCATCTGTTAAAAAACGACACATCTTTACCACAAGAAATAACTAAAACCTCCCAGACTTACAGGAGACAAAACCAGTTCGCGTCGCGCGCGACTAGCTTGGCATGCGCAGAAAATGTGCGCAGTAACAATAGTGGGCACCGTCCTTAAGAGGTGCATGTGAATTGCTAATGCTATTAAAAGTATGAAAGAATCTACTTAAGCTTTCATTCACGTCATAGCTCTTGTATACTGGTGTCCAATTAGCATTCCTCAACGCTTTTTGAAAAGCAATCTTGTCAAACCTTTTAAAATCTTTGATTTCAATTTTATTGGGAAAGGGACTTAGCGTAGGGTCATAAGAAAGAGTAAAGACTGGTAGATGATCAACTATTTCTTTAGCAATGCTACCACTAGTACCTGAAGACACAAAGTTAGAAAGAATGTGGTCTATACAACTTGTTGTTGACTCAGTTACTCGAGTTGCTTCGAGAATCAACGGATTAAAACCTTCTGAGTGGATCAAGTTGAAGTATTCTTTTGCTATTGTCCACATGACGAGTGTATTGATGTTGAAGTCACCTAAGATCAGACACTTTCTCTTAGACAAAAACACGGAATGTAGAACGTTTTCAAATTCATCAATAAAATCGCGTTGGGACCCACTGGAATAACGCCAATAAGCAAGTCTTGTGTGTCAACCCACATATTTTCAACACCAGCTATTTTTAAATCATTTCTCAAATGATATTCAAAACTAACTCCGCCACCTGCAGAAAACGTGCGATTGTCAGTTATTATATTGTAACCTGAGATTTGTGAGCTGCTTATGTCAACTTGGGGGGTAATCCAAGTTTCAGAACACGCAAACAAATCTAGCTGGAAGGGAAATGAATTCAAACGGTGACATAGCTCGTCGAAATGCTTGCTTAGGCTTCTTACATTTAAGTGAAGCGCCGAGAGTTGAGGTTTGACAACATGGAAAAGTTGATTAAGCTCTTCTAAAGTAAATATGCCATGGTCATTAAAAGACTGAAGATTTAAATCTGGGTCATATGTGTCGCTTGTCATTTACAGTCACAAAATTAATTTAAATTTGCGAAATTTACTAACGTAAGTACGAGATAATAATGACTACATATTCTGACCTGACCATGAAGTTATGTTTTGCGATAGAGAGCTCCATCTATGTAAAGTTTTCCACGCGCGAATCTAGGCTTTTTACCATTTTCAAATGCCTCCTTCATTACTTCCTTTAATTTTTTCTTTACTTCACGATCTTTCCAGATTTGGTCCTCTGTAACCCAAATACCATCCTCATGATCACGCTTCTTCTGGATAACATTATACCTCTGTGGACGATAAAGGAACTTGCAAATAATTACTCGCGGCTTGTCGTCATTTCGAGGACCAACACGATGCGCGTTTTCAATCTCCGGCTCCATATCAAGCTGATTGGATAAAATGTTACGGACTTTTTGGACACAATCCTTGTCAGTAGATTCTGGAACGTTGTGGAAACGGAGGTTGTATTCTCGAGAATACCGCTCAAGGGACAGCAGTCTTTCACGCATTCCCTCAATTTGCTTAGCGTGTTTTTGAACGGAGCTTTCCATCTCGTCGACTTTACACCTCGCCTCATGAAGCCCGCCCTTGAGTTTTTCAAAGCTGTCGTTGAGGGTCTTAAATTGGCTAGATATTTTATCTAACGCTGTTTCATTCAGCTTCACTTTAGCTTTTAAGTTTCTGACCTTTGCTCAGTTGCCCAAGCGACTCTCGTACAGATGTTTCGAAGTCTTCTTCTTCTGAAACTTCTGCCTGTTGCTTCTGTTTTCCTCTCTTAGTTGCAGACATTGTCTACATAAGGATTTTGACATGAAAAGTTAAAATGGAAGAAAATTTGAAAAGAAACTTTAACTTAATTTCTCTTCAACACGGAGCTTTAAATTTCGCGGCCATCTTATTCGGCCAGCGTTCGCTGGGTTTAACGAATTCCATTGTTGTCGGGAAAGAAAATGAAGCTGCTGCCGAAATTTGTTATCCTTTACAAACCACTAAATTACAGCAAAAGTATCAAACTGCGTTATCCTTGGAATAACTGTACAAAAATATACAAAATGACAGTACGCACAGGTACAAAAACGTAAAAATACAATGCCCAAGTTCGAACTATCACTCTTTCAACTTTTTCTTTCTATGCGGTAGACTGTGACAGGCATAAGAAAGATCAGCGTGTCTCAAATAATCGAAGTTTTTTTTTCCTCTGATCCCTGAGATTTCAGGGCAGAATACGTTTTTTCTTCTAACATTCATGTGGCTTTCTGCTTAGTGTTTGAATATCTATTTCCGTCTTAAACTAGTCCTACTACCAAAGAGCAGGCTCAAGTTTTGCTGTTTACCTCGCAATCAGCAAGTTGCTGCGATGCCAACCCGCTTGCTCCAAATCAAAGGGTACTAAGACCACTGACGATGACCACTGTTAGTCAAAGTCGACAGGATATATTTGAAGAACACAGAACGCACCTTTAGACGACCAGTCTTGAGATAATATTCTGCTCCGATAAACCCACTTCATACAAAAAGATTCTAAATCAAGTTGCGTTTTTAAAGTAAATATTTACATACTGATTGTTTGACCCTGTGTGACAGTGAAGACAGAAATGGGCAATTTGATGAGAGGTGATGACAACGGGTCGTGATTGGCATTCCCAGAGCTTTAAGCGCGGAGCGAACTTTTTCCTGTGGCTACAAACTGGAGGTGGGAAAGAAGATCGAAAATGGGGTGGGGTAAACTAATGTGGAGGTTTCACCCATAAATGAAATAATCAACCATAATAAACGTGCCGGGTCCTACCACACCAGACCAGAAAACCATGCGAACGACTTTGAGAAAGTCTACCATAATTGTAACTTTGCCCATAAAAGTAATTAAAATCAACCATGAATGTAATAAATTAATATCCATAAATGTTATAACCATAAATAACATAATCTGCTTCACCAAATGTGACAAGCATGGAAAATCGTATGAAAGCGAGTAGATTTCGTTAATTCTATAGCCGTTTCATATAGATAACAATAATTCTGTCCGAAAATGCAATAGGTCAGTAGACCTTCCAGGCACAAAATTGATCAGCTTATAGTTATTAGTTTTGTTTTTGTTTTGTTTCGCGGTGGCTGTTGAGCAAACGACCAACTGATTTTGTTTCTCCAGTTATGAGCACCCAAACATATCCAAAGATCAATTTCTTGCGAACGCACAAAAAAAAACTGCTTAAGTATTATGGAAAAACAATTCAAAGTAGATAGTTGTTTAATGAGGGAAATTATTTCCAACACACGGATGACGGAAGTAAATTTCTTCACCGTCTGTTAGCTGTGTTACAAGGCCGACGGCTCGAAATTCTTTGAACATTTGCCCGCCGCATGACCCGAGGTACATAACAAGTTAGTGCAGCTCTCAACTGCACTGTGAACCAGCGTTGTTAGCAAGATTAAAATCAAACACTCGTTAAAATAACAGAAGTAGTCATCTTCAAACAATAACCTAAAAAGAAGAATGTTATGTTTTCTTTTGGTTCATTGTGAGTGTAAACGAAAAACCGTTTCACTGTTATGTGCAGCCGAGCTACATCTATGTAGCATCGATGCGAACACTGACGGGAAAATATGTGGACAGTGCAGGAAAGCCGTAACAGACTACCGAAAATCGGGCCAAAGGTTTTTATGTAAGTACGATAAATTTCAGATCGTATCGTACTCAAAATGTAATCGTCTCAAAATGAAACATTTCTAATTACAGCTAGTTGGAAAGTTTGCACGAGGAAGGGGAAGGCCGCCGCGGAAGAAAGAATTTCCTCAAAAATGTGCCGCTTTGGATCTTACTCAAGACGATCGAAAGAAATTAACATCAACTACAACGCAAACAGTGGAACGAGTTGCTGATGCCGTCGACATTAGTTCCCGTGGCATGTTAGAAGAAACGTATTTTGGGGATCCCCTTCGTGGTCCCATGGCGATACCTTAATGACAGCAGGGCTATTTGAAGACGTAGCGGACCACATGAAGCAGCTATCAAATTGCAAAACGTAAGACTCACAACAGTTTATAATCATCTTCTCTTTTATTAGGGAGGGAAGGGGAGAAATAACACAACTGCCTCCAGAAGCACACGAAACAATATTATACTAGAAATAAGTGTATCGCAGAACCTCGCGAAGCTCAGGGGGGGAGCCCATAGGGGGTGGTAGGACGGGAGAGAAATAAAGTAAATCATGTAACTGGGGAGGGCGGGTTTAATATTGGAAGTTGAGATGTACTTAATGTCCTGTCGATTAAATTTGAACCTAGTACTCTGGCTCTAAAAAGGATCTTCTGAAATTTAAATGGGGTTGCTGTTGTTAGCGAATGCTGCGTAGGTCCCATCCACCCTCCTACATGTGTAATTATGGTCAAAAGGAAATGGAGGTGATAGTGGATAACTGCCGACTAATATGCAGTTGCATTTGCTTAAAATAAAAGCTCACCCTTAAGTGCAATAATTATTTGTGAAATGTGTCAGTAGAAGTGAGACAATGGCAATGCTAGGAGATTATTGTTTGGCAAACTACAGCTATAAAAGTGTTTGCACTTGTTTTGGTACATAATCACACTTGACAACTATTGTTTGTAACAGTTAAGTGCAAACATAATCACTGAAATAGAAAATTACAAGTAGCAATGTCATTGGGAACTCATCCTATCGATACGACCTGGAGTTTGCCGGCACTCCCATTGATATTAACAACCATTTAAAGATCCTAGGAATATGTTTAGATAACAAATTATCTTTTAAGGAACATATAAGTATCATGCTGAAGAAAGTATATTCCAAGATAGGCGCACTTCGCCGCCTTAAGCGTTTAGTACCGGCAAATACTATGTTGCTTCTTTACAAGAGCTTTGTGTTATCACATTTTGAATACTACAACTCTTTACTTTTGGGTATAGGTAAAACACTTAACAAGAAACTGGAAGATGCGAACTATTATGGTCTACGAACTATAATGAACATGGGGAAAGTACCGATTATGAATCAATTCTTAGGATGGCAGATATGAACACCTGGGAACATAGACGCATAGAACAATCCTTAATGATATCTTTTAAATGTTTCAAGGAGAATGGTCCAGGCTATGTAGCCAATGTATTCAAACCCCGAGTTACACCATATAATCTTAGAAGCAATGGTCTGAATGTTGTTCAAACTTCATATAATAATAGATTCCTTCATGGTTCATATGCGTACACGATCTCGCACATCTAGAACCAGTTGCCATCTGCTGTAAAAAACGCACCTAATGCATCATCCTGTCGGAGATTTTTAACTAAGTTAAATTTTAACGGCTGTCAATGCAGCAATTGCCTTTGACCCGATTTATTTTTATAGATAGATGTTATTATTATTATTTTTTTTAATTTAATTAGTTGCTATTGAGATATTAATTAATTAATTTTTCTTTTATATTGTCAAACACTTTTATCATGAGCCCGTGGCTCGGGGGATTGGGAGACCACCCCCTGTGTACCTGACATTAAACAAATTATCTTATCTTATCTTATGCAGTTCATGAGAATTACTAAAGTGATCATGACTTATGATTATTGAATGCGTGGGCACTCACCAGAAAGCATTAAATCCATGTAAAAAGTGACAATTTTTTACCACTTAGCAAAGAGTTCACAGTTAATTTGTGTGCATTCATAAGAAACAAATCCCTATGCAAGAGTGAATTTGTATGAAATGTCCACAAATAATTGGAAGGTGATCAGTTTTTTCATTGGTCTCCATTCTAAACATGCATGAGCTTGTTGAGACAGTGCCGGAGCCATAGATTTTCAATTTTTTTCCTTTCAACAATTCAAATGAACACTTTCCCTGTATTACACACATTTATGGTGGGAAACCCTATATAAATATCTGCTTGCATGTTGTTTAATTTCTCGAAACAATCTTCATCTGGCAATGGAACAAATGTCTTATTTCTGTGAATATGTCACCTCTGTCTGACTTCTTTGAAAGAGTGTAATTTTATGAGTGACCCGTTAAATTTTTCCTAACAGCGAGGAGGATATCCGAAATACAGATGTTATTTTCGAATAATATAGGAACAAAAAATAGGAGGCCAGCAATAACAAATTTTTGTCATGTTTGACTTAAAAGACACAGCTGTGTTTACATATAAGGCTGCTTAGTATAGATACATATATTTTACTTGTGAAGGAAATTGAATGAAAATTATAAGCTTAAACGAAAAATCTTGCTCAGTAAGGATTTTGTTTACAAAATGTAACGCTTCCCTACATGTCACACATTATCGGTGTTCTAAACAGTTGATTGTAAAATAAACGGCTTACCGTAAAACGGTGAAAGGGCTGATGGGTTGTCGTCAAAGATAATCCTGGTGTCGATTTTATAGATGGTGTAATTCTTGCTTCCTATCGTTGTATCGAAGAAGATAATTTGGACTGTAAACTTGCCTCTCTTTGGTTTCGTTGCGAATTCTATTGACCGAATACTGAAACGTCGGCAGTCGGTGTTCCCTCTCTTCGTCGGCTTCGTTTGCAGTGTAACTGTAGTATTTTGTTGCTAACTCTTTACATATTCGTGGTCGCTAGTAAATGTTGACAGTGTTTGCCTTCCTGTCAGTGTAAAACGCAGACTGCGGACTGCAGACTGCAGACTGCGGACCAGGGGTAAAATGCAGACTGAGTGTAAAATGCAGACTGCAGACTGAGAGTAAAATGCAGACTGGGGTAAAATGCAGACCGAGCATTAACTGTAGTTGTGGAAAGGTTTAAGGGTCAAAAAATCCCGCAAATACATGTAAACGAACACTTACTTGAAGACATCTGCTTTCACAAATCCATTCAGGACTTTCTTCTCTAGAACGTTGTCGACGACCCAAAAACATATAATCGCAATCTTGAACCTTTTTTTCCGTCCGCGAGACCTCACGCTTCAAGTTTAGACTCGAAGTTTTCGATATACGTGACCAGGGACGGTGAATTGTTACAACACCATCATGTTTACGCTGAAATGGAAGCTGCTGACCCAAAGTACTGTACAGGAAGAATTATGGCGATAAAAACGGGAGTAAGTCATTCCAACAACAAAGAAAAGATGCTCTGCAGGAAATTTGGATGACCTTCTATGAAAGTATTGCAAATCAAGGTACGCAGACTTAAGCTGTTTGGATGTTCATTGGAATTTCTGGCGAATGTGCAATTCACTTCGACTAGGAAGCGAAGTGTGTAACTGATACCGGCTAGCTATTTCACCGATTTGAAGAAGAAGGAGCACAAATGTTTAAAAAAGTCTACAGTCTTTATTCTGCATTTTACCCCAGCCTGCGTTTTACTCTTAGTCTGCAGTCTGCATTTTACACTCAGTCTGCATTTTACCCCTGGTCCGCAGTCTGCAGTCTGCAGTCCGCAGTCTGCGTTTTACACTGACCGGTTTGCCTTCGCTGTGCCGTTACTCGCGCTGAATTTAAGGTCGACGTTCTTACTGTTGCGGAGTTTTGTTTGTAAATCTTTCCCAGCGAGGATTTCCAGCCACTTGTTGAATCCACCGTTGTTGAGTTTGCTGTTCTCTTTTATTTGCCTGAGATATTGGGTGGTGATTCACCGACCGTAAACATTGTTATAATTCACAGCTTCAAGAAGAAAACCCAGAGCTTTGTCGTCGATGGCAATCGGTTTCCTGGAAACCCATAATGCACTTTGACGTCACTACTCTGGATGACGTCAAGGCGGACACCAACCAACCTCGATAGATTTATAGCAAAAGGAAATCACGCTGGCCTTGCGATGCTTGTAGGATACACGCGCGCTTCGCGCGCGACGAGATTATAAACCTCGCGGCTCGGCGCTTCGCGAGGAATTATCATCTTATGGGGTTGCGACTTAAGGTTGCTCCGTAATTAATACAAGAGCATTTAGCTGTGACAAATTTTCCGTAGACAGTACATTGTAACTGTCTACCAATTTCATAACAAGAAACCGTAAAATTCCGAAAATAAGCCCCTCCATGTATAAGCCCCTCCAAATAAAAATAATACAAAAAAGAAAGCGTTTAAAATCAATTCCATCTTTAAAGTTGACAACCAAGAAATTACGGATCCAGTAGACATCGCTAAAGAAATTCACTCGTCTGTCTCTCACCGCAGTTTTCTCTCTGGTCACTTTTGTCAATCGGTGTTTTTTGATCCAGTGACTCCAAATGAGCTATCGGAAATTTCCAGTGCTTTTCGACCAGGTAAGGCAGCTGGCCATGATAGAATTCCCATTTCCATCATAAAAAAGTCAATTCAAATTATAGCCGATCCTTTAGCTCATATAATCAATTTATCTATCTCTCATGGCATTGTTCCCGACCAAATGAAAATTGCTCGCGTGATACCACTCTTTAAAGCCGGTGATCGATCACTCTTTACGAACTATAGACCGATCTCGATTCTCCCTAGCTTTTCTAAGTTTCTTGAAAAGGTTGTTTATAACCGTCTTTATAATTATTTAAGTAAACTAGAAATTCTATGTGATAATCAATTTGGCTTCAGGAAAAATCATTCAACTTCGTTAGCATTGATTGACCTGTATGAAAAAATCTCCCTTGCTCTTGATCGTAATGAACATGCCGTTGGCGTTTTCCTCGATCATTCTAAGGCCTTTGATACCGTCGATCATAATATTCTGCTTGACAAACTCGAACACTATGGTATACGTGGCGTAGCTCTGGACTGGGTTAGAAGCTACCTCTCCAACAGGTTGCAATTCGTTCAATTTAACGGTCAATGCTCTTCTCCTCAAACTATCTGTTGTGGTGTCTCCCAGGGATCTATTTTGCTCTATATTAATGATTTAAATAACGTATCGACGCTCGTCGAGCTGATTTTATTCGCTGATGATACTAATTTATTTATGTCCCATAAAGATCCTGTCTACCTGGCAGCCTCACTCAATTCCGAACTTAATAAATTATCCACTTGGTTTAAGGCAAACAAACTCTCCTTAAACCTAAAGAAAACAAACTTTATGTTATTTAAGCCTAGACAGAAAAGGTATCATTTTCCAATGCAAGTATGCATAAACCAACAGAGAATCGAACAGGTTAAGGAAACGGTCTTCCTCGGTGTAGTCCTTGATGAAAATCTGTCTTGGAAACCGCACATTTCTCAAGTAGCTCGTAAAATCTCGAAATCAATAGGTGTCATTAATAGAGCAAGATTTTTTCTACCTAAACCGTGTCTAAAAACTCTTTATTATTGTTTAGTTTATCCTTATCTTCATTATTGTATTATTGTCTGGGGATCTACGTACAAAACCAATCTTCGCCGTCTTGTCTCTTTGCAAAAGCGAGTTATCAGAATTATTTCTAAATCAACTTTCGATTCTCATTCAGACCCTATTTTCAAAGAATTAGAGCTACTAAAACTTTCCGATATTAGACAGCTAGAATTAGGTAAACTTATGTTTTCTCTTAACCATTCTCTTTTGCCTTCAAAGTTCAACAATTATTTTTCTTTAAACAAACAAGTCCATAGCTATGCCACTAGACACGCGAACGATTTTCACCTTCCTTCTTGTAGAACAAACATTCGTAAATTTTCTGTTAGTTTCCAAGGACCTACTTATTATAACACTATAGAAAATGATATTAAAGAATCTAATTCTCTCTACGTATTCAAAACGAAATTGAAAAAAAAAATTATATATGAATTATTAGTTATAAATCTTGTAGTAAATAGTTATATTTCTTCACATGTCTGATATTATTTTTATACTTATTGTTACTTGTACCATACCTTATATTTTGTCAACTCAGTCTATGTAATTAGTTAATTTATACTTACCTTCATTGTATTTTGCTTTCGATCCTGGCCTTACCGTTACTGTTAACTTTATTTTTACTCTGAGGGAGCCCAATGTCTATAAGCCTCATGGTTTCTTTTTGGGCTTCCTCGCCACTTTCATTTGCTTTTGTGTAACTGTCTTGTTTTATCGTTATTTGTATTTAGTGGTAAATCAAATAAAGTTACAAAGTTACAAAGTTACTACAAATATAAGCCCCTCAAACCGGTAACTCAAAAAATCCTCCGTTAAATCGCCTCTCCAAATATAAGCCCCCTGGGAACTTGTACTTGGAAAATTGCCTCAAATATATAGTAAGACAAAGAAAAAATGGTAGATTTATTCCCAGCTATAAGGCTAGCCCAATCGATTTTGAAACGCAAAATTTCCCTCTCTAGATAAGCCCCTCCGAATATAAGCCCCTCAAAAAGGGCCTTTGAAAAATATAAGCCCCGGGGCTTATTTTCGGAATTTTACGGTATGCTTTGTTCTTCGTTCATGGACGAAATTACAGAAACTCATCAGTGACAAGTTCTGTTCAATTTCTACATTACAGATGCACCACAGCAATTAAACTCAACTGATTGTGGTGTCTTTGTCTGTATGGTAGGTTTTGCTATTTCATCACCTTTTCAACGAACATTATTAAATGGAAAGCATTCATTATGCAATTCCATCAAAATAAATATGAACTTTTAAGTATTATCCATCAAACAAATTTCACAAATCACTACTGTTACTTATTAGTTTGCAGAGTACCTCAGCAGGGGGATAATGCCCAACTATAAGCAGGTATTAGAACAGGGGCACCCAACGTCAATTTTCGGAAAATATCTGTTCGGAAGACGATTTGAGATCTAGAATTTTCGGAACTTTTGTTGTAAAATTTCTTATTTCCCTGCCTCTCCTAGGATTTTCGAACATCTAGGATTTTCACCCTAAAAAGGTCACCTAGAATTTTCGGGAGCCTTTTTTCTGGCTGAAATTTTCGAAAATGTAAGTTTTGATCCCCATAATTTTCAGATCGCTAGACTTTCAGCTAGGAAATCCGAACAGATGAAAAAAAAATTTTTTTTTTTGGGGGGGGGTATAAAAATATGCCTACATCTACCGTTTAAATACTAAAATACGTTCAACAATGCTATGTTTAAGTGGTTTTGACCTATATTCGCGTTGGGTGCCCCTGTTAAAAGTTCAGACGCTAGACAATTTTCAAAAATAAAAACTACCCCTGTTTGGTTATCCTTGGATTTCAAATCTCAAACCAGAAAAAGGGTTTTGCACTTCCCCATCTGATTACAACAACAAGGAATGAATTAAACTATCTTTGTTCAGCTGTCCCCAGCTGGTAGGAAAAAGCCTTCAGAGGGCAAGGTATGTATTACAATGTAACAATAACAAGCTGCATGTCATGTAGTAATACATGCAAGCAACTACTGACATAGTTTAGGATGTCCTGCTAGGCGGTACTATTTCCTTAGATAATACAGGCCAAAAGGACAAGGCATTTTTTACGAAAAAAAACCACTCCTGTTTAGCTACCCTGGCCTTTTGGAAACCTAAAGAATGACCGTTTAGCAATAAAAATCCAGATATGATATGCCTCCTAACAAATGTTGCTAAAACTCAGGATGTCCCGCTGGACGGTACCTTTTCCGGTAATAACGGCCAAAAGGACAGGGCCACTTTTATAAATAAAAATATTCCTATACAGTTATCCTAAGCTTTCTCGATCTAATCTCCAAGCAAGCGAGACTGGATGCCGCTGTAAGCGCGTTCTTGTCTTTTATCAAATCATGGCATGACGTTAAGGTCTCTAAATAAAGGCCCCGAGGGGCTGTCTAACTTTTTGTCTAGGATTACTCTGGCGCATCGTTTCTGTAAATTGATTACGTCTTGGACGGGCGGCTTCGGTTTTCTTCATGTCCCCAAGACAATAACCCCCGTAGTCAAGTATTAGCTGGATAATTGAGTTGTAAAACAAACTTCTCAGCTTTCAGTCACAGAAATTTATCTGTTCTTTTCAAAAGGCGAAGTCGCTTTCCTATATTCGATACCGTTATTTAAAAACAGTAGTCTATCTTCATGCCAGGTAGTTTAGTATCGGCTACAGAATCAAGCTGAACCTCAACTGTTCTCACATTAAGATTCCTGCCTTTCAAGCAGTTAGCCCCAAACTTATGCTGTAGACAATCGCTTGCAGGGACGAGAATCATAAGCAAACGCAAACGCAACTTACATATGAGCTTCTGGGAACGAAAACTCGAACTTACCCTATGGCTATGTGGAAGACGAGCTCAGAGCACTAGCCTAATCACCAATTAACCGACTGCTGCTTCAGCCACGAACACTGAGATACACTTTAGAAATCAGAAGTAGTTAATTATGTAACTGAAAAGGAAGCAGCGTACTTACCACGGAAACTGCGAGGTACTGTTCTCTGTGACACAACCAGCAGTGAAATGAATGTTATGCTGCTTGTTATCTCTAATCAATGGTCAATTTTCTGTACGAGTCATAGAACCGTGAAATCTCGACATTTTGACACTTTTCCAATCGTGAGGTAATGAACCGTTCACTCGCTAGATCATTCTTTCTGTTGACATTTGCTTGAAAGAACTATCTTTGATCCTAGCGCACTTGTAAAATGTATTAAAGATAAGAAGGCAGTCTTTGCCAAATCATTGATATCGTATTAGAGGATTATAGTTTTTGTTTGATATTAGTCAAAAGTAAATCAACTGCGGTAAAGATACAGTCCAGTTCAGAACATCAGGTTAAATTTTCAAAGCTATTCCCGGCGTTGTTTAGCATTGACCGCAAGAAAAGGGTGGGCGGTTATGAGTATTTTTAGAGTCGGGGGTATTCATTTTTAGTGCCAATTAAAGCCATCTGTGCATGATTTAAAAAAAAGCCATCGTTTATGATTTTTCCAAAAAACTGTTATCATTAAATGGTTTAGAAATGAATAAACTGACGATGAATGGCGAGATTCAGAATTTTAGACCAGACGTCACATTCCCATGCTCAGTTTATAAATAGACACGTCATTCATGTTCACTGAACTGGGAATGGACCCGAATGACGCAGGTGTTTTGTAGGAATAAACTTCCATCGTGGAAACAATCATACTGCTGGGCCGAAAAGTCCCAGGTTGCCGTTTCATTGACTTATTCTAGTTTTGGCTTTAAACTAGGGGTTTTTCTTACTTATAATTCCGAATAGATTAGCATCTCTGCGGTAGCAGTCACCTGAGTTTGACTTTTGGGAGCCAGTTGCATAAATCTCAAACGCGAGACACACCAGCTAATCCGTATTTCAAAAATTACAAATTATTAGCTACAAATGCTCTACTTTTTTCACCACTCTTATATAATTCTATCTCGTTCCAAATGCGCATACTTCTTCAGTTTTCAAAGAACTGACAAAAGTAAATAGAAATAATTTCTATTCTGTTGAAAAACGACTCATCTTTTCCACAACTTAACCCTTACCTTTAATACGCCGATGGAATGCAGACGAAAGTGGGTATAAAGCAATCAAAGAAGGACTAAATTCCCTCCAACTACTAGAAAATATAGCGGGAAGCGGCCAGAGAAGTCAGAGAAAGCGTTTCGTTGTGCGGAGAAGATCTGGAAAAGGTACTTGCAGGTCCTGGATTACTGAATTGGGGATTAAAATGAGGGATTCGTTCGAGAAGCAATATCGTATGATTTCCTGACGGTGGCGGATGACCGTCGAGTCAGAAGCTCGGGAATTCACGTAGTTGCTGATTATGTAAGCTTAAATGATTTTTATTGAGGGTCGCTGACTGGATTCAGCTGTACGTTGATGCTCTTCAGTCCTTCTCAATTTTCTAAACATTAGCCGAAGCGGGGTAAGTCTATTTTTACTTAAGCACAAAAACGTGTTAAGGTCGACACCGATCATTCTATAAATTCTCAATAACTGCCAATTGTGTGAAAGAGTAATGTTCATGGAGAATGTTGATGGAGATCACTATTTCTTAAACCTGATCGCACTGAAACAGCTCAGTTCAGTCACAGTTCAGTTTTTAAGTGTGGAGCGTAGTGGATTTTTTTACACTGATTAAATCTGTGAAGTTAATTGTTTTAAGGGTATGAGGAGTGTAACCACATGAATCAGATATTTTTAGTAAACAAAGTAATTGCACTATTGAGCTTTGGTCAAACTCAGGTGGTTGTGAGTTTTAGATTTGATGTTTAGACTATCTTTTTTGTGTTTTTGCGGTGACTTGAATCTCGATTTGAAATGCCTGTATTTGATTTTTTGTAAGTTTAATGATGAGAATTTGTTCTTTAATTAAACTCGAGTTTTTTTTCTTATGTCATGATTTAAAGGTACTTGAAGTTATCCATAACTTGTGATCAGTAATAGACGGTATAATTGTTAAGAACTTCCTTGAATGCATTTTAGTGTTGTTGAGAGAAGATGGTGATGACCAGCCTTTAATTTTACAAACAAAACTAATCCTAAAGGAAATATTGATGATAGTGCATGTCCAGCATTAAGTAAAACAGTTTGCCCTTCCTGATGCAGCAGAGCAGCTTAGCCTTTTTAGGCTGTGGCTCTGTGAGAATTATATTCTCCAGGTGTTTCAGAGGGAACTAAAAATGAGCTTTCAGATATTGTTTGAAGCCCTGTTTAGCATGTTTGGCCTTTCTGATGCAACAGAGCAGCTTAGCCTTTTTAGGCTGTGGCTCTGTGAGAATTATATTCTCCAGGTGTTTCAGAGCGAACTAAAAATGAGCTTTCAGATATTGTTTGACCCCCTGTTTAGAATTAAGTAAAAACTTTTGGCCTTCCTGATGCAACAGAGCAGCTTGATATAAACTGGAAGAAGTAAATAATCAGAGGATTTGGTTTATCGATCGAGGTAAGTATAAAGTCAGTAACGGATATGCCATTGCTGTGACCGCCACGGCTACTCGTGGTGGCCGGAGCTTGGACGCTTTTACTTCATTTTCATTGGCTTTTAGTCTCACCATTTTATCGTTGCAGTAATTTTCCTTGTACAAAACATTTACATTTATCATCTTGTATCATCTAATGACAGACATCCGCAAGCTCCTAACTAATAACTCAGGCGCTACAACTAGGAAATATAACTAGGGTATCTAAAAGATAGAAATGCTGCGGCACATTCTGTTGATATTGGAATTAGTTAGGCATCGAGACTTAAAAGAATCGAAAATGACATTGAATGTCCTATTTACATGCTGGAAAGTAACAATTACTATCCGTCTATAGAAAAAACTCGTGGGAACGTTGTTTAGACAATGATCAAGTGGTTATCAGGTCTGGTTTTCCCACAGTAAAATGTAGGAAATGATAGAAATTCAGATTGTTTGTCCATATATTTAATGCACGGTGTACTATTTTTTCTCTGGAAACACAATACTTTTCTTGCTGTTTATTGCACTTAAATAAATAACAGTTATATATGATATATTTATAGAAAACAACAACCCAAAAAGTGGGAAAAAAAGAAAGAAGGGAAAAAAGAGTTTAGTAGGGCTTGAACCCGCCACCTTCGGGGAAACGCGACTACACCTGACCACTACACCACGGAGGCTGATTACCTAACTGTGGGGAAAAGGTTTTGATTTACTACCTTTTCCAGGAAACTTCCGCCGGTGAGATGCTCGAGCCGCATTAACCGAGCTATTAATGTATCGGTCAAATCGAAGCTTCAACATCCCCCCGGGGCAACCCCCCGGGCATTTGACTTTTTTGAAAATTATTGTTCAAATTCCCCCCTACCCGGGCCAAAATGCCGTTCAAATGCCCCACACTAGGGTCCATTCAGGTGATCAAATGCCCCCACCCCGGGGACATTTCACAGGCACATAAATGACAGAAGGACGGCAGAAACGCCTTCAGTTGTCGAACAAAATCTTTATAAATACAGCAAATAATTCACATTCAATAGAACAAAAACTGAGAAACACTGTTAGCGTATTTACTACAAAAAAAATTCTCGTGCAAAGCGGCGGAAATCGCTGCTAAAAGGTCACTGAATGCTCAGCTTTTCTTCATGTGTCATGCAACATAGAAAACGTTCTATAAAAAAATCCCACCTAGTACATCATGACCATTCATCGCTCACCTTGTACATGGGGCAGGTCAAAGTAATTGACCTCTGTTGAGCTTTTTATTGTTGCATTGAATCGCCGGTAATAGGTATTGTATTTCATTGTAAACACAACTTTTATACAAATGTTCATATATTCAAAGCCTAAATCCAATACTAAAAATATTAAAATTTAAATATCTTCAATATGGCACAAAGCTTGTTTAAGCCCTTTCTTCGTAACCAATTGGTCACAAAGGCACAATCTTTTCCACGAAAATCCTCCAACACCGCTTTCCCCATGATGGCTCGCCACGCCACGCCAGAGATTTCACATGAAATCGAAGGTGCAGTTCACATTCCCCACCCCTAAAGCATGGGGATCAAATTCCCCACTCCCTGGAAGACTGATAATCAAATTCCCTCCTCCCCGGGACGGCAAAGGTGTCAAATGCTCGGCGTTTGCCCGGGGGGGGGGGGGGGGGGATGTTGAAGCTTCGATTTGAGCGATACATAACAGTAAAAAAAACAATGTAAACCACACATTCCATGGCAATGAATGAATGAAAGAACATAATTGTGCTTTACAAAACATCCATTTTCGGCTCATACAGGTTCTTAAGAATAGCATGGCATGACACTTTCTCACTTTCACATCACCTTCTAGCGAGCTGGAATTTGTATATCCCTCGTGTTGCGGAGTCGAAGAGCAAATGCTCATCTTCTCGTCAAGTTTAACGTCTGGACAAGTCAAAGGCTCTTGAATTAAAATCCAATCCCCAAGTTAACCATCGTACTCATCTGAAAGACTCCTGCATGTCTCAAATTTGGTTAAGACCTCTGACCGTGCTGTAGAAAATTTGCCACAAAGAAACCCTGAGTCTGGGCAGTGAACGATCGATGCACGCTCTCAACCACCGAATATTTGAGTTGTTCGTGGCGCAATGCATTCTGGTAAAAGGTGATGAATTCGAGAATTCGTTTCACCTTATATATGTCCTTAAATTCTGATTACGTTGCTGAGTAAAAATAGAAATACAATAAATAACAACACATAACAGCAGTACACTGGCCCGACTTGCGCACCGCAGCCGTACTCAAAGCCGTTGGCTTTCGTTACTTTTAGGGAACTGTAGCAAAATGAGTGTACACGACAACACGGCGAATGTACGCGCCAAATGTAGGAAAAAATCATGAATGCACACGCCAAATGTACAAAAAATAGGGTGTTACTAAACAGAGCAACTAAGTAACGAGTAACGGGATAAAAATTCAAGAGGTTAAGAAAATAAATAAATAAATACTGAGGGAAAAAAAACCTAAAAATGGTTGTAATATCCTAATAATGACCTTTCCCAATCTCGAAAAATATCTGTATTTTAAAAAGTGCTTAAAACAATGACGTCAGCCTCCCACCCCTCCCTCCAGCAAAGTTGAAGGTATACGTCACCTGGCTACGGCTGTTATTTGCAATTGAATAATGCCTATCCAAAAGATATAGGTTATTTACTACAGCCCAGGATCGGGAAGAATATTTTAAAAGTGCCGAGTTAGTTTGATCCCGCTGTATACGTTGTGCTTATTGAGATCATGAAGAAAAGGTACAGAAAGTTTGTTTTGTGACGCCTTTTTTTTTTAGACAAGATATGGGATTACCCTAAGTTTCAAGGTTTCAATGAGAACAATTGTGATAACTAGTGTATGGATTAATTAAATTTGTAAGAAGATTGATTAAGGACAGTACTTCTTATGCCAAATGCAGGTCCCTTTTTGTAGTCGCAGGATGGTAAAAACCGTCTGCAAGTGCCACCTCAGCTCCTAATAGGTCCTAATATAAGAGATTGATCATAAAAGCAAGTCTAGAAGACACGATCATTCCTTTCCCAAAGGGACCATAATTGAGAGAAGACAGAAGTGGGAACGAGGGCTCTTCTACTATTTCAATCTCTTATCTTAGCTCAGGCGTTTTATATAACACACCAATATTTCTTTAACGTTTGCCACAATCGTGACCAGAAGAGGAAAAGTACCAGACAGAATTCAGCGCTGACAGGGGTGTAGCTACCTTTAATTCAGTAAGCCCGGGCTTAACAAATTAAAATTTGGCTCAAAATGAGTTCATGTAATTGCATGCTATCAGGGAGTGAAATTGCAACTAATACAGGTGCCAATGTCTGTGACGATCATGCAAAATGACACATATTTCCCGTAGGAAACTCTGTCGCTGGCGAACGCCATCTTGGTTTTCCACGTAGATATGTAGGGGTCTCTTTGCTTACTTTTGATTACCTGCTACAATCATTTGGGTTCTTGTTTTGTTTCGTTTATATTTTTTTATAGGGACGCAGGACTTATTCGACTCAATGGAATTGGCAACCACTTTGAAATATTAAGTAGCCAAGTGGATCCTACCAAAAAAAGAGTTAATTTCATGCCCTGGCAGTAACTATGTTTCGGTTATTCTGCATTGATTGATGTTAAATGCAACCTCGAGCAAGCCAACCCACTTGAATGTTTCTTTACTTTACCTTAATTGAAAATCGATCTAAAAACTAGTCTTCGTCTGCAATTTTATTTTGCCGCCAATATTCAAATTTCAGGGTCTTTACATCGGAAGGTTATTTTTAAACATGAGTTTTAATTGCTTTTAAACCGGAGGAAACGTTCACTATAATTGACTTTTGGAAGGTAGCCATGAATCCCGTATTTTCGACAGGAGTTAAAAGATATTGAAAGTTAAGCAGGAAAGGTAATAACCCTAGGAGTAATAAGCGAGCAAACTGTTTCTAAGGCTTGGCATTCGAGTTAGTTGATAACCGTAGTAAGGGCCTAACAAGCTTCTATTATTTTAATTTACCTGACAATTTACCAAGAAATGAAATAATTGTGGCAATAAGAAAGAAAATCTGTACCTCGCCTTCCTTCATGGCTGCTCCTTTGTCCCCTCGTGGCTGTGAGAAAATAACCGATTGACCTACACCCATCCAAACCTCTTATTTCATTGGTCCCTATGACCTCCACTACCTTTTGTTTTCAGGGATAGGGGGATTGTTATGTCACCATCCCTATTGTTTTTGCAGCCAATCACAAACCTTGCTTGGAATAGGTGCAGGTCGGCCCAAAATAATAGCCGTAGGTAGGTGTCTTTTTCGGCGTGAAAATACCTTCGACTTTGCTGGAGGGAGGGGTGGGAGGAGGATGTCGTTGTTTTAAGCACTTTTTGGAATACACATATTTTTCGAGATTGGTAGAGGTCATTTTTAGGATATTACAACCACTTTTATGTTGTTTCTTTCATCAGGATTTATTTTTTTTATTTTTTTAACCCCTTGAATTTTTATCCCAATACTCGTTTTCTTGTTACTCCGTTACTCGTTACTGCGTTACTCTGTTTAGTAACACCCCAAAAAATGAATCTTTTTTAGTTATTTTCAGTACTGATTATTATCGCTTGAATAGACGATAAAATGGCTGAAATCTAAAAAGTTAGGGGGTGTTCACGTGAGAAAACTCGCACCGGCACAAGTTTCATACCGGAGTGACGTTTTGATTTCGTATCGCGTTTACATAATGACTAGGTCATTTCATATCTCGTTATTTGAAGATACACTTCGTGTTGATAAAATGCACGTGTGATTCAAAATCGCAAACATAACGCATGCGCTACCTGTTCTAGTCTACTGGCAGAACAATTTCACACCGAAACGGGAGGGCGTTTCGCGTTTGCTTAATACCGTTGCGAGATTTCGTATTGGAGTGAAATTCTTGCCCCGGTACAAGTACATGTCACGCCGCGGTGACTCACGCCGGCGTGACATTTTGTGGTGGTATCATGTAAACAAATATAGAGCCATGAGAGCGAACTGGAGTGAACTCGCTCCTGGGCGAAAGTCAACCCCGGTGTCATGTAGACACCCCCTTACTGAAG
>NC_133204.1:18868280-18875780 GCF_958299795.1 Porites lutea
GCAGATATAAGTACAGGAGCCCTCCTTACAATCTAGTTGTAAAGCACGTAGACAGGACAGTCACGGGAAAAAATGACTTTACCGGACAGTTAATCTACAGCAGGGATTTCTCGAACACATATTACCACTTGGCAAAAAGTCACATCCAACGCAAAAATCCCACGTTCTCTTTACATTTCTACGGACCTATACCTTCCAGGTCTGGGCGAGGAACAACGTGCCATACTACAGTCTTGTGACTTAAAGCTACTGGTTCAGTAGAAGTTTACAGTGACGGCAGTTTGAGTCGAGAATAACTCCCGATACCCCTCCTTACTTTTCTTTGTTTATGTAAATGAATATACGTTTGATAGTGTTTCAGTTCTAAGTAAGACGCCTTTTATTCAAGCGGTTTTTTTCACACATGTAGATCGTCACAAATGAAACTGACAGTACTGATCTGGTCTTTTATGTCAAACAAAGAGGAAAATCAAAGTCTCTTTTGCTTAAAACTGGTATATGTTATTCTCACTTAAAAAGTTAATTTGGGCTCAGTCTGCTACAAAAGCCTTTTGACATCGAAAGGAGCTACAATCGTTATAAAAACTCAAAGAGTGTACTATTGAGGACTCCCCGGAATTAAAGTAGGATTGATTTCTAGCTGTTTTTCTCCGGTGCGATCTCCTCTCCCGAACAGTTGCTGGTAATCGAGCCTACTCCGTAAGGCAATTGACAAGAAATGGATAGAACAAGGAAAGTTTTTTTTCACTAACAGGTTTACCAGCCAGTTATCTTTAAAAATCACCAGGAATCTCACGATATTTTTAAGCATCCTGTGACTGCAAGGCATTTTAGCCAGGCCTTTGGTAAACACAAAAACTAGCACCAGCTTGTGGTAACAAAATTTTTCAAAGCGAACTGTTTTTTTTTTCCGCAAAAAGGCCCATTCATTTACACGCCCAAACGAGTAGACGGCACGCCACGCCATATGGCATGCCTCTTTTCGAGAGTATGTTCCCTTCGATAACTTAAAGAACAATGGACCATTTTAGTAGAACTTCTTATCCGAAGACGAAGAAATTAGAAAAGTTCTCGAGGGAAGTGAGGGGTTGGAGTTGGAAAATTTTTTTCCTTTTCGGCTACCATTTTCTACCATTAGATCCCGTAATTGTAATACCAAGAGTTTTTGAAACATGACAAAGTGACGAGATTTAGGACTGTATATCCTCCAGTGATAGCTGTCCTGAGATTAATGGCCTCCCTCAAATAATACCCTCCCCCCCAACTTAAGGGAAACTAATATGAAACACCATGGAAAAATATCTCGCTAGAATCGCTTTATAAATTCACATTAAGATGTAACACTGTACCCTCTAGACGTTGTTATCGAGTCCCACTGAATGGCAATGTAAGGCAGATTCTTGTTGGTAGGGCCAGAAATTCATAATTCAAAGTACGCATTCTTGTTTTACATTTTAATTTTTAATTTTTTTTTACATTTTTTTTTTTGAATCAGTGTTTTCAAGTAATGTGTTCTGTTCGTGGTATTGGTTTCCGGGGTGTTATAAATGTAATTCTTCGAAAACAAATTGGGATGTCCCGGAGCTTTTCTCTATTCCCCCCCCCAACCAATAACTAGAAGATGTTCACGCGCCATTTGTTTTTTAAATTCTTCTCTTTTGTTTTAATGACATTGATTGCATCGATTATTACCTTTTCCAAAAAAAAAATGGGGAAAAAAAGAATGTTACCCTCGACATGGTACCCTCGCGTGGACATCTCCATCCATATTAGTTCTACTTGTTGGGTTGGGAGGGGGGGAACAGAACACGTTACCTGATAAAGGGAATTACAAAATAACAAATAAAGGATATGCGGCTAACCTAACCCTTCTAACTTTTCCCAGTTTTTGGCTAGGCGGACCGACCCATCTTCATGAGATGGAGGCGATGAAAAACGAAACATATTATTACCGGGGCCTAGCCGAAGGCTGGCACCGGTCATAAAATGCAACGCGTTTCTGTGTTTTCAAAGTTACATTGTTAGGGATATATCGCTGACTGAGATATATCGCTGGCTCGTTACTTTTGAGAGTGTTCGCTGAGATCTATCGCTGGTTCAGAAATTTGAAGTAGGGAGCAACAACTGAAACCATGCAAATATTAATTCGATTAGTTTGCACACGGAATGGTTTAATGCGACTATATTTACCACTTATCAATAAATGAGATCCCTGTCTATTGCAAAATATTGTTACAGTATTCATCCTAGCTATGACAAAGCTTGGTCGACGTAGAACTGTGTACACTACGACAAAGCAAAAATCTTAACTTATTAAACTTGCATGCGCCAAGTTTGTTAATGCGTTTCAATACCTTACAATTCGCACTCCCTACAGGAAACTTCGTCAAATATTTTCCGAGAAACAATTAAAACTCATTAGGAGGAAGTCTATCACTGCTTTGACTTATGAAGCAACAAAACAAAATATTTTCAAATAACCTTTGTCACGCAATATTTACGTTAGCGAGATGCGCAAATTCTCAACTGTTCAAAATGCGGGATTCCCTAACATTTTGTCTTTTCACATTATTCATTAGACGTTGATGTAGAATTTTTATGTTTTTCTCCATGGTATTCTTAGCTACTTTGGATTCTTGTTGCTAAGAAATATCTTATTATTATGTAATCGATCTGAACACGTGAGAAAAACTGCGTAACTTGACAGCCTAGGATTGGGAGTTGACTCATGTTCGAATATATTGAACCCTCATCCATTTTTCTGGAGTTTTAATTACTAGGACCTTTGCTGCAACGCAGTCATTCGTTCTAACACACTCGCCATGCGAACAAATTACTTTTTCCCTCCTCCTCCCCTTGCCCTTTCCTCTTTCCTTATTTGCATTAAACCATTGCTAGGGCGTTTTTATGCCCTCACCTTTACTGGACATAATTGTTTACCTTTGTGATTTAGAAGTATATTGAAATAATTCAAAGAAAATTAGTTATTCATTAAATAGGCCTAGGGCCAAATATTAATTCGATTAGTTTTGGAAGGGAATGGTTAATGCGACTATATTTGCTACTTATCAATAAATGAGATCCCTGTGTGTTGAAAAATATTGTTACAGTATTCATCCTAACGATGACAAAGCTTAGTCGCTGTTGAACTGTGTACACTACGACAAAACAAAAATCTTAACTTATTAAACTTGCATGCGCGAAACTTTGTTTGTGCGTTTCAATACCTTACAATTCGCACTCGCTACAGGAAACTTCGTCAAATATTGGCCGACAAATAATTAAGACTCATTACAAGAAAGTCTATCACTGCTTTAACCAATGAAAAACCAAAAAAGACTGTTTCACATAACCTTTGTCACGCAATATTTACGTTAGCGACATGCGAAAACTCTCAACTGCTCAAAATGGGGGATTCCCTAACATTTTCTCTTTTCACATTATTCATTACACCTTGTTTTCATCTCTAAAGAATATTTGCAATAAAAAAGATTTTCATGTCGCCCGACAAACTTGTTGATGAAAACGACCCTTCCACGTGGGTTGCCAAGACAAAAGTGGCCCCGGTAAAATTCACGAAGTGATTCTTGTTTTATTGAAAGTTCGCATAATTGGTCTGCTTCGATCTGATCGCTGTTCGTGAATAAAAGCTCCCCTTTTCATGCAAAATAGCAAATAATCGCTGAAGCCGTTGTGAAGAAAGTTTTTGCGCAGACACCTCTGATTTCTGTTTGCAATAAAGATGTGTACAAAATTAGTTTCGCCACATGACTTCCTATTATCCCACTGCCGCCATCAACTGCGCCGATAAGTGTTGGTTTTGCGTTCCTTTTGTGTTTCAGGGTATTTCAAATTTCTGCAGTGATACACTTTTTAAGCTGCAGAGCATAACGTTGGTAATTGAAGGAGTTTATTACTGCGGCGCGACTCGGGCAATAGCATCAACCATCTAAATATTATCAGTCTAGCTACGCACCTACGTACCGGAAATCATGACCTACGCACCTACGTACCTAGGTCACGATTTCCGGTGTCGGTGATTATCGATGACTTGTATTTTAAAATTTCATGGCGAGTTTCTACTTCATTGAAAGCACGACAATTCGGTCGCATACAGTGGGATAGCTTAAAAAACAAGAATTGGTGAAATATCCATATTCAAACTACCCCACTGAACAGTCAAGAAAGGCAGAGAAGAGGCAGACGTGACTGAAATATAAGCCGAAGCGGGGGCACCAAACCACAGTTTCCTCCTAAGTGCATTGAAAACACTTCTCGCTTATCCAGAGTACTTTCAAATCTTTAGAAATGCATTCTAAGAGGCGCTATAAAAGTTGTATCTGTTCGGTCGTTCTAGCAACTTTAATCTTTTCGAAACCACTTAGGGCCTCAGTATTATTTTCCCGAAAATTTTAAATGCAATTTTAGGTTTTACGACAGTGAGAATTTTTCTGATTCCTCTCTCCACCGCATTTTCGACTGCGAAAATTTTAGATTTCCTTTTTCTACGAAAAAAAGGCTAACTTGGGGACTGAAATGCGAAAAACTAAACCCTAGAAAGTTGTTGGGAATTAACTAGATAAGCTACGAAAACTGTACATGACTGTACATGAATGGAACGGCCGTCTAGGACATCTAGAAATTTTTAGTAACAGAAAATTGTAGGCAATTTTTGCTTCTCCGAACAGATATTTCACAGAAAACAGTCGTTCGGTGCCCCTGCCTAAGCTCTATGACATTTTTTTTTAGGCACAACCTGTCTTCCTTCACAGGAAGGGAGAAGGTTCTTTACTTTTAAGCGAATTCGAATGTCCACGTACTATTCTGATTAAACAACAACAACAACATCACATTTTCTTTATGGATGTTCCACTCCCCCCCACCCAACAACTAGAATTCTAATAAATTCTACTTATTTGATTGCATCGATTATTACCTTTTCAAAAAAAAATTGGAACAAAAAATGTTACCCTCCCCCCTTGACATGGTACCCTCGCCCTCGACATGGAACCCTCGCCCTCGACATGGAACCCTCGACCCTTGACCCTCGACAAAAAAATCGATTACCTTTTCAAAAAAAATTGGAAAAAAAATGTTACCCTTGACCCTCGACATGGTACCCTCGCCCTCCACATGGAACCCTCGACCCTCGACAAAAAAATAGACTCGTTACACGCTTTCGGCGATGCAAGCACACAGGGAGTAGGAACTAACGTTTACGCTGTGATACAACAATCAAGTGGAACTATCCAACGTCTGGTGGCAGCCAGGGGCCGGCTAGCTAAACAGGGACTTACAGTGCCTCGCCTGGAATTGATCTCCGCCCACATGGCAACAAACCTGGTGATTAATTTGAAGAACGCGTTAAATGACCTACCCAGCCCAAGAGTCTATGCCTGGTTAGACAGCACAGTTGCATTACACTGGATTGGCGACAACGGAGAGTACAAGCAGTTTGTGAGTAACCAAGTTGAGAAGATTCACCAGCGCCCTGAGATCGAATGGAGACATTACCAACACATGATAACGCAGCTGACTTAGCAAGTAGAGGAGGAGGAATTACTAGTCTATGGCTGAATGGGCCTGAATGGCTTTCGAACAAGGAAAATTGGCCCGCCAATCCAGTGACGTCTGCGTCAGCAGCCACAGAGGAAGAAGCTAAGGTGATCAGGGAAGTGCTTAAAACCAGCCAAACTAAAGATTCGGTTGATGTCATGGATCAGCTACTGGAGAGGCACGACCTGCGCTGCGTGTTGCGAGTGAATGCCTGGGTTGCAAGATTCATACGTAACTGTCCTTTGTCGAAGTCTGAGATCAATAACGTGAGACGAAGATGGATATTACTAGTACAGCAGCGGGATAAACTAAAGCCTCACTTCGAGCACACACAGTAGGCACTTAACTTGCAGACCAATGCCAGTAGTTTACTCGAATGCCATGGGCGAATTCAAGGGAAATACCCAATCTAATTGCCGACAAAAGCTGTTTTTACTTGGAAGTTAGTTCAGAAAGTACACTGCGAAACCCTCCACGGTGGTGTTGGTTTAACAATGGCAGCAGTTAGAGAGCAGTACTGGGTCCCCAAACTACGAAGTTTAGCTAAATCTGTGCGAAGTGAATGTCATGGCTGCAAGAGATTCACTGCCACACCAGTTACTGCCCCAGCACCAGGACCACTTCCTGAAGATCGCACTGCTGTTGGAGCGGAATTTGAAGTTGTTGGAGTAGATTTTGCTGGACCCATCAGATACAAACGGAACAAGAAGAGTGAGAAGAAGGCCTACTTAACCATTTTCACCTGTAGCCTGTCTAGGGCCGTTCATCTTGAATTACTACCAAGTCTGGAGACCGAAAAATTCGTCGCCTGTGTGAAGCGCTTCATAGCTCGCCGAGGCAGACCACGAGTGGTTTATTCAGATAATGGCGGCACCATTATTAAAACTAGCACGTGGCTTCGTCCGCTACGCAAGGATGAGCACCTCCAAGGCCTTCTTGATGAGTATGAAATCAACTGGAAGTTCAACTTAAGCCGCGCCCCATGGTGGGGTGGGCAGTTCGAACGCTTAATCAGAGTGGTTAAGTCAGCTATGTACAAGGTGATTGGGGGAGGTGTACTAACCTGGGACGAACTCAGTGAGGTGCTGCTTGACATGGAGACTCAGATAAATCATCGGCCATTGAGTTATGTTAAGGACGACGTAGAATTGCCAATCCTCGCCCCCTTGAGTTTCCTGTTCCAGCCCACCAACCAGATACCAGAACAAGATACATGGTGAATTGGAAAACGTGGGAAATACTTGAAGACCTGCAAGGAAAACCTTCGGAAACGGTGGAAAAGAGAGAACCTGGCAGCCCTACGAGAGCGTCACAACCTGACCCATAAAGAAGCGAAATTCAAGCCTAAAGTCGGAGATGTGGTCATCACCAAAACTGATAGCAAGAATCGGGGGACCTGGCCACTAGCCATAGTGAGTGCGATCTACCCCGGGGCAAGATGGCATTATTCGTGTTGTTGAACTCAAGACCACACACGGTACAATAGAACGACCCGTTCAGCACTTATACCCACTAGAGATTGCCTGTGACAAGGATACTGTTCGCGACACATCCAAGGATACGATTTCTGTACCGCTGAACTGAAGCGCAGCAGTGTTCAGGCCACGACGAGACGCTGCATTTGCTGCGAGAACCAGGATCCAAGAACTGAATGAACTTGAGCTCGATTGAGCACGGAACACAGACATCTTTTATATAATGTTTTTTTTTTTCTTTCCTTCGCTAGCTACATAAGAACGCGACGAGAACTTTGTTTTAGCCATTCTTATGTTTATCTCCTCCGGAGAGAAACAGGGGGTGGGTGTCGGTAAGCTTTACATTGTCTAAGAGTTATGTTATCTTGACAATAGCTGACAAAAAATGAGAGTAATTGACTGCTGTTATTTTGCGTGATATCATTAAGCTGTTTTTCTATTAGTAATTTCCACAGACATGTCCGGAGAT
>NC_133204.1:18878280-18913280 GCF_958299795.1 Porites lutea
CTCACATACTGTCTAGAGTGATGCATGCACCTACAACCAAAAAGTCACTTTACAAGCTCAATCAGTCTCTCTTCCATGAATGGGCGACCAGACAAAGCCATTTTGTGAAAACGAACAACTTGGGTTATTCTGATGTGAAGTATATAAAATAATTCATTTTTGAACTGCGGTTGTAGATGAAAGTGAAGAATGATCATCGCAGTAAATTTTGCAATTTAAGCAATTGGAAAGAAGAAGCCTGAAAAAAAATCAGGGCTTCAACAGGATTCCAACCCATGACCTCCGCGTTGCCGGTGCGTTGCTCTACCAACTGAGCTATGAAGCCACACATTGGGAGCGCGGTCAATTGATAAACAGAATGACAAGCCACCTCGTTGTGAGCATAAAGACAAGTATCGTAGCTCTGCGATTTTTCCTTTCTTCAAGGCCACTGAGCAATTTGAGAGAATCAATGTTGATTTGAAAGGGCATGTACAATAATGAAAACAAATCCTTGCTGATGGTGGTTTCATGACTAGTACTCAATTTTATCTTTCCAAGTCATGACGCTTCAAAAACAACTGTTATCAAGTGCCTTACTTTACTTTTGTCGCTTCTGGGAATGCCAGCCTATATATACTGATGCCCATTGTGATCACAGGGCCTCCTTTATGAGTGAAGAGATAGGCAAGTTTCTAACCACGAAAGGATTAGCTGCAAGTAAGACAACAATTATTATCAATTAATGCTAAACTTCAATTACAATTTTTTTGCGACGCTGTTTTGCTTAGCCTACAAATAGTTTATGAGATGAAATAAAGTTCAAATTAGTTTAATGAGATAAATGAAAAAGAAAGGCCAAAGGATTTTCAACAATGAAAACGCGCAGGGAGTAAAAAGGCTCAGTTAACCTCTTTATCCTCTCTACTCTCCATGGCTGCTAGATATCTTTCATCAGTGCGGAAAAGTTATTGACAGCTCGGCCGCTTCCAAAAACTCCGCCCAAAGTGAGACAAAATGTCTCACTTCCCCGAGTTTGTCTAGGCCTCAAAAACTTTCTCGGACCACGTGACCTGAAAGGCATCGGCCGCGCATAATAATGAGGCCTAAGGACTAGGCAAGTCCGTACCAGCCAACACCCATCATACAAAACACTTCACAATCACCCTCTTTGCCTCGTGAACAGCAGCAGGTGAGAGAAGTAGCAAGGTTTGTTCCGTTGTTTCACGTAAACTGAATTGTTGCTTTCACAATGTTTCTTGAGTCTAATAGGAAAATCGGAGTAGAAAAGTTAATTGCCATTGTTAAGTTGTTTTTAATGTCGATAAGAGACATATTCGAGATGCTAAATTCACGAATCGAAAGGAATACACTTTGTGCACTGTTCAGCAGGCATGTTCACTGTTGCGTCATCAGTTGTGAACGTTGAGAATTCAATCGGAAGACCTTCCCCTTACAGTTAAAGCAAAGAAAAACTGCCGTTCAGTTATAGCTAAGCTTTTTGAAGAGAATCCTTTAAGGTTGTTTGTATCCACTGCGTTTCACGAGTTTTATGAGATTGGTACAGTGACGATCGAAGCTGGTCTTCCGTGCAATTTCTCAATTATTTAATGTCTATTCCATCTTATTACTTTTCAGTTAACAGTCAAGCCAGTCAATCTTGAGCGGTGTCGGTAAAGAACAAGTACTAGTAAGTACCGAGAATACATATATCCTGAACTAGAAGTATTTCTCAAGTTTCTGCAATGAAACTCCGCCATTCAAAAAAAAAAAATAGGGCCTTTCTTTGCTCAGAGCTGCACGTGTCTATGACTTGAAAAGCCATAAATTTTAGTGCAAGGTTTTATAGTGTCTTCTTCCTGCACAAAAAAAATCAACATCTTTCACTGGAGTGGTAAGCCATTTTATCCATATAGGAGAACGATTTTTTACCAGCCAATTTCTGGGTTAAGCAATAACAAAGGAAGAAGTTTTTTCTCATATAAGGCTCAGGCTCTGTGGATTGAACTGCCGAACATTAAAGAAGCTAAATGAAGACAAGTTTAATCGTATTAAATGCTCAACTTCAATCTTGAATTATAGTGAATCTTAATAATAGAGATACTTGAATATCGTTTCCTTCGACTTTTAATTTATAAGAACAAGATGGTCGAGTCAATAGTGCTGTAAAATGGTGTTTGAGAAAAGGAGCCTTAATTTGCTGGTCTAGCTTAGCGTCCGCAGATTTTGAGTGAAAATTCGCAAGCTATAAATGGTCCCCCTGTTGACAAATGATCGCCAAATACAGTTTATCAAATATCAAAAATCAACTCAAAGATGTATGTAAAACATTTTCGTCGACTTCTGGTTCCTTGGACATGCAGTTGAATAATTCGGTAAACTCTGATAACTCAGTCAGATGAGTCTCCCTAATGAAAGGTACTGTTTTTCGTTTCCTTTCAAAGTTCCAGTTACTCGGGCTCTTCTACTTTTATAAAAATGTCGTCCTTTGAAATCTGCATATTCATTTGAATTTGAAGCAAGGTGATGTTTGTTAGCTCAAGTTACACTCTAGTATATGTGTCTACTGTCAGCGTTACTTATTACACTCTCGTGCTTAGGTCTGACTTATAGCGATGGTTTTAGCTTTTAGCCTTTCTTCTGTCTTAGCCTTTACAATGTCTTATCACTTGCGAGATCGTATTCCTTGTGACTACGCAGCAATGCATGCGGGGCAACATGCTGATGATGACCATGATGAATTTCACGACAGTTTTCAGTACCAGCCACTACCAGCTCCGGTTTTGCCCTCTACCAGCCAACTTCAGCCCTCCAGTAATCCCTTTTCGGGGACTCAGACCAATACGAGTGCCCCAAATGAAGACGTAGCTGCACTAACCGCCGAGATTGCACGGGTAAGAGCCGAGAATGAAGCTCTGGAACGCGAGACAGAGGTGGCCCACCTGAAAGCCGAATTAGTCACCCTCCAACAACGGAATGCACAACTACAAAAGCAGAAACAGCCAAGCTCAAATCGTACCATCAAGACCCTTCGCGCCAATCTGGCTCTCACTGCACGCGTCTGAAGAATTGGAGCGCCTAGGCTTTTCTTCTAGTGGTTCGGATGAGGAGGAGAATCCACCCACTCGTGGCTCTCGAGGTAAGCCGCGTTTGAAGTCAGGAAAGACTACCAAATTAACTAGTCGGGTGGTATTTCCCCAACTATGACCTCACAGCCAGTTAAGCCTGGCTTACGTGTCCAAGGACAAAGGCTATGACGAACTCAGAGAGTTCGGAGTTTTCTGTAGGTTACACCTCTATTCTAAAGTTGCCTTCAATCTCGGACTCGGAAAGGAACTCCTGACTCGATCACTTTATTGGTTTAATGTACCTCGTTATGCAATTCACCTGGCCGGCTGTTCGTGAGTTTCACGCCACAGTGCTCTTCGAAATCGAATGCGGTCGTGCATGGTGGGGTGATTCCTTTTCTGACTTAGAAACTCGTCTTCTCCAAAACTCTTTGAGGTCGACAGGGACTGCGCTCGCTAGTCGGTTGGGGGCACCAGTCTTGTTTTGTCGGGATTTTCAGCATGGGAAATGTGGGCGCTCAAAGGATCACTACGGCACAATTCGGAATGAGACCAAGTGGCTTCAGCACATTTGTGCTAAATGTTGGACAGTTTCTTATGTAATCGCCAAACATTCAGAGTATTCTGCTGATTGTCCCACAGAGAACGTCGTTTCGGGGCTCGCCTCAGATCAACCATCTTCTGTCACACTGCCTTCCTGACTCGCAACCTTTTGTTCTCAACTCGCGACCTTGACTGGACTCTAGATTTTCCTCTCTAGACTTTGATCGGTTACACGTTTCTCGACCTTTGCTAGACTCTAGACTTTCTTGTAGTACACCAGACTGTAATTCGTCGTTTGACTCTAGACTTTCCGCTTGTAACTCAGAACTTATCGAGACATCTCTCATTCATGGGTTTGGTTATTGTTCCCTGGAACCGCGGTCATTACATCTTGTACATTTGCATCATCGTGTTCTTGCGTTTGGTCAGTACAACTTTTTGGGCACCCGTTTACCAGTTCCTTCTTCACGTAATTTACCACTTTGGTGATCAATACTTAGAGACTATGATGATTACGCAGTTTGCGATTTTCTTGAATTCGGTTGGCCCGTTGGTTTGAATTATGCAAGTTCCCTTTCCACGGATCAGTTTTCTCGTAACCACAAGGGTGCTACGGATTTCCCTTGCACAGTGGATTCCTTTCTCTCACTTGAACTCGAACTTGGCGCTGTTATTGGCCTGTTTAATAGCAATCCTTTTTCGCGTCCGATCGTGATTACGCCATTAAATTCTGTTCCGAAACCACAGTCTTTTGAGCGGCGGATGATCTTGGATGTCAGTTGGCCCCCTGGGACATCGATCAACGATGCTATCCCCGACCGGGTTTATTTATCACAACGGTATTCCCTTGTTTATCCGACGATGCATACAATTGCGGAGCGCGTGGCCTTTGTCGGCCACGGCTGCTTACTGTTCAAACGTGACTTAAAACGGGCTTATCACCAGTTTCCAATCGATCCATTTGATTACCCTTTGTTAGGATATCAATGGAACGGTGAACTTTATTTTGATGTTGTTTTGCCTATGGGCCTCAAGACTGCTGCTATGGAGTGTCAACGTTCCACTTTTGCTGTATGTCATATGCTCTCACAGGACGGATGTTTTGTGGTCAATTACCTCGATGACTTTATTGGCATTTCTTCGCCCGACAAAACCTTCCGTGACTATGATACCTGTGGTTCACTTTTACGTCATTTAGGATCGCAAGAGTCTCCTTCGAAGGCTTGTCCGCCGTCTCCGGTACTTACTTGTTTGGATGTCCAAGTCAATTCTCTTGCTTTAACTCTCTCGGTGACCCCAGAACAGCTGCAAGAAATCGAGACTTTGTTCCTTCAATGGACCACCCGGCGATCGGCTACGAAATCCGAGCTGCAATCATTAGTCGGAAAGCTGTCATTTGTTACCAAGTGTGTTCAACAAAGTTGTTTGCTTTTGTCCCGTATTCTTGCGCTTCTGCGACCGCTGAAGCACAATCATTATCACACTAAACTTTCTAAGGAATTTCACCAGGATATTTACTGGTGGTTACGTTTCCTCCGGACTTACAATGGTGTCTCAGTTATTCCTTTGTCACTCTGGTCGACTCCTGATGGCATTTTTAGTACGGATGCTTGTTAAACTGGCTGTGGAGGACTGACATCTTCGCAATTTTTTCACTGCGAATTTCCGTCTGATACTTGTTCAGTTTCCCTCCATTCATCACTTGGAGGCCCTGGCCATCCTTGTTGCCCGCCGTTCGTTGGGTTCGTCTTGGTGGGGCTTGCGTATTATTGTCCAGTGTGATAACGAAGCGGTGGTTAGCTCTCTTAACTCTGGTCGTGTGCAAGACTCTCTGTTAGCCGTTTGTTTGCGTGCTATTTGGTTTGAGGCCGCCTCACACGAATTTGAGTTACGCGCGACTCATTTGTCTAGTTATGCGAATCGTCTGGCTGATTGATTGTCTCCTTGGCATGTGTATTCTTCTTTTAAAACTCAATTTCTTGCCGCACCTGGGACTGTGAATTTGCAAGAAACTGCTGTGCATCCTTCCATATTTTCCTTGTCTGATGATATCTAATTTCCTTTCTACAGACCTGGTTTTGTCCAAACTATCTTGGGATCTCAAGAAAACATGCAAGGCTGCCTATGCCGCAGGAACTCAAAAGAACCATCGCACTCAATGGCGACCATATTTGTACTTTTGTTTACATTTTGATTTAGTCTTTTTACCCGCTTCTATTTGTACTATTAGCTTATATTGTCAATTTTTAAGCCAATCCATGACTCCCCCTTCCATTCGTAATTATCTCAGTGGGGTTAAGTTTCTTCATGTTTCTTTAGGGTATCCCTTTCCAGACCTCAGCACGCATAAAATTCAGGTCACCTTGCGGGGCATTGACAGGCTAGGTCAACATTGTCCACTCTGTGCCCTCCCATTACACCCCATTTGTTAGGTGTCCTCGTCAACTTTGGTTCTCATCTCGACCCTGTTGATGTCACCTTTTCTTGAGCATTTGTGTTTGGCTTTTTCCTTTTCGCACGCATTTCTAATTTGGTTCCAGACTCTCGGTGTCATATTGATGATTATCATTGCCTTCGTCGGGGGGACATCAATCCTTCTCATTTTGGTGTTTGTGTTAAGTTCTTGTGGTCCAAGACTAATCAATTTGGGAACCGTGTTTTAGAACTACCACTTTTTAGTATCCCCAATTCACCCCTTTGCCCTGTCCGGCAATTTTATCTCACGTGTGAGCTAGTTCCTGCTTCTAGTCGATCACCACTGTTTGTACATCGTTCTCGTTCAGGAATTGTTAAACCCATTCTAAAACGCCAGTTTGTTTCAGTTTTACATGCTCGTTTAGGGCCTGCCAAGGTGGGTCAGTCTCACCTTTTTCGTGGTCATTCTTTTCGTCGAGGGGGTACCTCATGGGCTTTCTTGGCTGGACTCCCTGGGGAGCTTATTCAAATATTTGGTGACTGGCATTCGGATGCTTATAAGTGTTATTTAGACATTTCTATGGCCCTCAAGCTTCAGGTTGCCAAGGGGATGGTTCTCTCCCTTAGCTCTTTCTCTTCCACATAGACCAATTGTTTGGCCCATTTTTGGCGGCGGAGAGGTTATTGTTCTCATTGGGCAGCCACCCCTGGCTGCGTTTCGGGGGTGGTAGTTGTTTGATTTCAATAAACCCTCTCTCTGTGCCAAACAGTTTGTCTCCGTGTCTTTTCTGATGTAGTTTAGTTACAGATTGATTTTGCAGGGAAATTGTTTTTGTTTTAGGAGGCCTTTCAAAACAGTTAATTTCCCGCTATTGGCGCTATTGGCGTCTTTTCGCTCACGTGTTTGTTAGCCCAAGTTACCTCTAGTATATGCGTCTACTGTCAGCGTTGCTTATAACACTCTCGTGCTTAGGTCTGACTTACAGCGGTAGTTTTAGCTTTCCCCCTTTCCCACCCTGGTTTCGATGGGCGGAGAGGTTATTGTTCTCATTGGGCAGCCACCCCTGGCTGCGTTTCGGGGGTGGTAGTTGTTTGATTTCAATAAACCCTCTCTCTGTGCCAAGCAGTTCGTCTCCGTGTCTTTTCTGTTGTAGTTTAGTTACAGATTGATTTTGTAGGGAAATTAACCAAAAACGGCCGCCTAAGGTTTTAACAAATCAGTTTCTTTACTATATATGCAGTTGAACACTCGGTTAACACAATATTTGAATTCGTTTATAGTTAAAGTTTTGCTTTCCTCTGCAACCTATAACACTATTACAATGTAAATCAAAGGGATTACCCCCAAAGTAAATATTCTAACAATCTCTAACCTGCAAATATTTATCCCTATGTCCCTGGTGCCATATAAATGAAGAGTCGTAATGTTACACTCAATCCATGCCTAAATAACCAATCATTGCACTTCACCTTTCCATGAAAACATATATATGTTCACTTTCAACTGTAAAGGGCGAGATAAGTTTATAAATAACAAGTTCCAGTCATATGGTTCCATCCTGCATCTGCTTTGAATGAACACCACAAAATAAAATTCATGCAACAGTATAAACAAAAGTTCTTTCAGCTTTGAACTTCCACGTTTGTAAAAAAGTTCTAAAATAATCTTCCATTCACAAGCAATGGCAGATTCCTTTGGTATGGAGTTCTACATTATTAGACGAACCAAATCCGTATTCAAACACAACCTGTTCTGGTCTGCATTCTTTTTAGAACATCCAAATTGATCTTGATTGATAATGTCAACTTTAGGCCGCTGATTGGCTGAGGAAAGATGTTCATTTCATCTAAGGGAGGGCTACCTTTAAAACAAGGAACGGGGAATTGGGGAATGGGAATGGGGAACAGGGAATCTATAAAATGGGGAATCTTTAAAACAGGGAATCTTTAAAATAGGGAATCTTTAAAACGGGGAATCTTTAAAAGCGGGAATCTTTAAAACGGGGAAACTTTAAAAGTGGGAATCTTTAAAATGGGGAATCTTTAAAACGGGGACTCTTTAAAAGCGGGAATCTTTAAAACGGGAAATCTTTAAAATTGGGAATCTTTTAAACGAGGAATCTTTAAAAGCGGGAATCTTTTGCAAATTCTGTTATAATCGGGGATGATTCTATAAACCCTTATGTTTGCTGATTATTGTACACCGAGTTATCTTTAACAGGCTGGTGTGAAATCAATTCTCACACATTTCCAAGTTCTTAGCTGAATGATTTTGAAAGCATTGGTCTTGAAAAAGTTTGCATTTGACAAAGGTAGTAGTCTGTTTCAGCCAATCAGTTGAATGAACTAAACACCCGCGCGCTGTCAAAAGTTGCTGTTGTATTCATGTTTTTCGGGTCTATTATTACTATACAAATTAAAATGCAATTATTTTTTTAAAAAAGCACATGACATCCCGGCCAATATAATAATCATTAAAGGTCTGATAATAGTCTTTCATGCTCTCCTGACCCATGCTGGGTTTTAATTTTAATTTTCCGACGAGCGTCTACGTCACTTTTTTATTCGAGCTTCCCCCAGCATACGTCCTTCAATATTGAGCGATCCGTCCCAAAATTAATCTGCAATTTACACTCTGAAGTGAGAAAACTGAATTTCTTGTTTTGTATTGTCTCTAAAATAAAAGAGCTTTTTGCGAAACTTTTGCAAAAAAATTGATTGCTCAATTTTTCTTGGCGGTCTATAAACTTGGATCAGGTTTACCTTAAAAACAGAATCGAACAGAACCGCCAGTTAAGACAAACTTAAAGCAAGGGGCACACATACACCAACCCACGGCCTGGATAATACCTCACGCATGCGCACAGCAATATCACCTGGGCAGTGACAGCCATGGACAGCAGTTTTGCCCTCATTGGGGCTCATCAGCATGGCAAAGCCGTCGGGTTCATGAACGGGGAAAATCCCCGTGTATCAAAGACCCTTTACTGCCGAGGCGAGTGCAAAGCACTGCTGTAAGCACCCGGAGCTCCACACAACACATGTGGGAACTGTTGGCTGGGAACTGCACGGCACTTCTCCCACGACATGCGTGGGGATGGCGGATCAGGAGTTACCCTGATCTCTGTGCCAGTTATTATTATTTTTTGTGCAGCATTTTTGCGGAAATATTTGTATATTTGTAGCCACTACGATTTTACCTCTACACTATGTGGAAATTTCAAAGTGCCTTTGAAATTGACAGTGAAGAAGACGCGAATCATTCGCTTTGAAAGCCTTCCACAATTTAAATGGAGTGATCTAGGGAAACAGGATGTGGTTGGACAAGGCTCATTTGGAGCGGTTTTTATGGTTTTCGATAGTAGTGGTTAAAAACCTAAAACTGGATTTATCTTTGGGACAATTTAATGTAGAACAAGGAAAACAACATATATTGCTGCTTTTATTGAAGGTCGCCCGAAACATATATTACGGTATGTCATTATTACATTCATGTTATATTTTTTACATGTTATAGATGATCCTTGAAATAATATGACGTCGTTGTTTCAAATTTGTAATTCACTTATCTCCATGTTGTCGTGGTTTTAAAATTCCCCGGGGTATAAATCCTTCATAAAATGGGTTTTCTCGAATTCAAGAAAATGTGCTAATGGTGGATAGCTGGAATATTCGGCTTCGAATGATTAATAAAGCTGAGATAAGTCCAACTTAACAAACAGTATCCTTTTGTTCTAAATATTTAAAGATTCCGGCTTTTAAAGATTTTCAATTTTAAAGCTTCCCGGTTTTAAAGATTCCGTTTCTCGAAAGGCCTGATAATTAACGGGCCCGGTAAGCTGTCTTCCATTGCAGTGAAGACATAAAAGATCGAGGTTCAATAGTTTTGCATCCAAAATAATAAACGATAAAACTATCAGTCAATGAAACAACAAAGTTACCAGGACTTTCGAGAAACGGGCCCCAGAAAACTTCCCGAAAATTTTCAGTTGCCTTATATATTTTCTGTAAGGTTGACCTGTATATAGCGCTCACCGTGCATTAACAGTCACCTTTTGTTTCCTCAGTTAAGCTCAAAACAGAAATTTTTTACTGAGACATCTTGGTATCCTTCAGGGTTGTTAGTAGTAAACCCCATAACGGCGTAACGGGTAATGGTGTAATGAGCCTTTTTTTCTGAAGCCCGATTTCTCCAGCTATTGAGCGAGATAAAAATCTTACCTAAATCGTTTTGTCCTAAAAAGAGATATCCTCATCATGTATCTTTGAGAGTACCCCCCGGGGGTACTCCCTTATAAGGGCTTAATGGGGACGTGTGGCAAGGCAGGGTATGTTTTTCGGGATTTTATCATTTTTTGTCTTAGTCAGGGTATCGATTTTATCAATTTTTGTCTTAAACAGGGGACCTTTTCTTGGACGATAAACAGCTTGTGCGTATGTTCTACGAATGTCTTAAACAGCATATGAAAAATCGGAATTCTGTCTTAAACAGGGTAGGAAAATTTCATTACGACTGCGGGAGAAAAATGGATTGAATAACCCATTTTAGATTTTACATTTTGTTTTCCTACTCAGGCCATGTGCTGTTACTCTAGAGGGAGTTTTCTTTCACATTCCGCCTTGTTCTCGTATAAAATATAAAAAGACAAAAGAAATTGGAAAGCAATACACACCAGCCGACAGTCCGGGCCACAACCAGATCTGGATATATGATGACGTCACCCACATTTGCAAAATGGCGCCTGCGCCGAGAAAGACGAGGGAAGGTCACTTCCTGGCTCTTTGCTGCGCCTAGAAGTGTCCTTTCTCCATACTAATTTGAGAGCTGTGACTTTAGACAATGAGAAATCAGGGGTGTGAAGAAAAAATGCCGTCCGATGAACGTTTTTGCGTTCTTGGGAGGTAAAACGACAGAACACGAGAGTTTTTCAGCTCAAAGGAATGCCCGACAAGGAGCCAAACATCGAAAAAAAGAAGGTGAGTGTCTTTTTTTGGACCTTTGGAAAAAAATTTTTTTGAAATCTTCATAAAATTTGCTTGTTGATAGTGGTCTGTTTGGTGTAGTGCAAAGCAGTTTCACATAGTGCTGTGCTTTTAAAGATGCAAAAGTCAGTTGCGCAGTTTTTGTAATGCCATGTTTATTTTACGTTACTTTGCAGTTGGATGAAAAAGCACCTTGGTTTTTTGGAAAGAAGATGCCGTTTGTGTGGGAAAACTTTCTCTAAAGTCAAAACTGTCCAGAACTGCGACAAAGCAGCGTTTCGAAGGGAACTTTTGAACTTCTTTGGCGTAGATATTGGGCTGGACTCCAGAGAAATCCGTCCACAGAAACTGTGTTCGGCTTGTAGGAGAGTCGTTTATCATTTAAATTCGGGTAAAGGGGGAAAGCAAGGAATAAAACTGTTTGTGTGGAAGGAACACTCCTCAAACGGCTATTGCCTGCAGAACCTCAAGACAAGGGAAGGCCTTCAAAGAAGGAATTATGCAAGAGTGCAAACCAGTGCAATTTTCGATTACTGAATTAAAATGTCAATGCTGACAATATAATAAGAGCATTGGTCATCCCTGGATAACC
The DNA here is from genome assembly GCF_958299795.1 of Porites lutea. Classification (NCBI taxonomy): domain Eukaryota; kingdom Metazoa; phylum Cnidaria; class Anthozoa; order Scleractinia; family Poritidae; genus Porites; species Porites lutea. The sequence goes on from NC_133204.1 coordinate 18,889,861, forward strand.
CTTTCATTTCAATGAAATAAATGTACATAGATTGAGGTACATAAAAAAATGCCTGTATTTTCGATTGCTCATATAATTTTTTAATTTATTATTTATTTGTTACTTTACTTTGCCTTAGGTTATGACATGCAAGGTGGAAAATGTGAAGAATTGCTGAAAATACCCTTTAAACAGGACACCAAATGATCCATCTTACAAAACTGTTCCATATTTCATAATTACAGTCAAACCCCATTGATGTGGACACTGAAGGGGCCATAGGAAGTGTCTATATAACAGAGGTGTCCATATCAAGCAGGTCCTGTTATAAAAGTAAAAAATACACTTTTTTATCGAAATACTATACCATCACACCTAACATCTTTAAACATCACTAAGTTCTTCTTCTGCAGACTGTGTCCATGAAAACACATGGGAGTCTCGAGAAAATCGATCAAAAATTATGTAACATTTACCAACTCGATTGATGTCAAAATGGTTTGTTATTGTTGTGCTCAATTCATTCATTTTGCTGTACTATGATGCTGGGAACATGGACATGACGTCAATTAAGTGAAAGGTTTTTTTACCCTACAAAAAAAGAAGTTGACTACAGCACACAATGGACTATAAAGTGTGCGGATTAGCGATGAGAATCTGTTCATTGAGGAAGAAAAAAACGTCCATTATCCACTTCAACAGGTCAGTCAGTATTAAGTGGGTTGAATAAAGAGGAAAATTAAGGGTTTTCCCCAGTGACCAAGGAAACTTCCCATAATAACAGGGAGTCCACATTAAGCTGGTGTCCGTAAAAGAGGGGTTTGACTGTATGATACAGGACAAACATAATCTAATAATAATAGAGGCTTAGTGCCCACTAAATTTTTTCGTGTATATGTATTAGTCCACCTACAGTGACAGGATATGACTATAATGGCATAGTTTTTACACTAAATCAACAAAACTCAGAAACCCAGGCATTGTTTGGGATACAAGACAGCCTATATTAATCATAACAAAAATAACTAAAAGTTAATATTTAGTATAAAAATAAAATGCTCCAACAAATACGAAAGACGAAACTAAAAAAGAATTAAAACAACCTCAATCAAATAATAAAAGTGATCACACTGTCCATGAATAGAACAAAATAAAACCCTACAGGGAAGGAGGGAAATGATTGCTAGTGCAACAAAAGTGAATGTTGGTACTATAATGCCAAGTGAGAATGTGACTAAACTAGAATTGTATCCGTCTGTAACCCATATTACAGTCGTGGTGTTCCTATCTACTGTAAAACTACTATATCCTAGCTAGTAGACACATGGTACTATGAAATCTCTCATGCCAAAAAAATACTCATGCTGTACTAGCCCTGCATCCCAATGTGACACCTTCCTTTGAGATTTAGAACCGCATCAGTCGTCTCAACTGATGCACCCCCTTAATAACAATAATTTAAAAGAAAAATTTTTTAAAAAAAATATAGAGATATAAATATATATAATATTTTCTTGTCTTGTGAAAAACCATTCTAATAAATATTTTAACACAAACAATACTAAAGTCTGCACATCTATTTCATTTGTCAAAGCTGTTTTTCAAAATACAATTACGTCCTCTCAGTGACTATTTAATAGCCATTAGAACAGGAATACATCCACTTGCATTATTTTCATCCGCAATGGGGTTTTGCAATTTGCAATAAGCAAAGACAAGTTCGTTAATGACTGCTTACGACTCTTCCCGAGTGCAATTTCTGCAAATTATATTTATTCCTTTGACCTTCGCATATTTCCAACATGTGTGACGATTCAATATACTGGAAATTTATATACAGCAAGAATAATTAGCATTAAGATTATCATTATCAATCCTTCGATCGAAATTAGATTTTAGCGTGTATGGTATTGCCCCCGAAGTAGAATAGAACAGACTTCTCCAGGTCGAAGCTGTGCTCACAGAAATTACTCCAAACAGGACTTCTTAAAACCTTTCCACTTACAATGTATCGCGGTATTCAAATTCCCTATTCTTCCAATTCGATCGCGCGTAGTCGTCGAGTTGTCTCTAGTCTCTTGAAATATTATCAGAAATCCACGGGTGTTTACAGAAAGCGTTCTCGATCATTAACTTCTCGATATTCGTAAATCGAACGCTATGACGCATAAAATAATCTCGATTAATTGGCTCCGTATTGCTGTTACTTTTCTTCAAGGTACATTCCACCCAAAGCACCCGACAGCTATTTGCTTCGAAGTTTCCCTGTTCGACATTTCTGTCGAGCTTAGTCCTTTCGCGGTCAAGTCAATGTTTTGGTTGAGCTCAGAGCCAATCAGATTGCAGGAAATTACATATCCAGATCTGGTTGTGGCCTGGACTAACAAAATGCAATTGTTTGATTTGAAAGCAACAAAGATCTTTTATCGGCTGTCAAAAAGCTAGATAAACTTTAACAAGTTGTTTATTCAACAACAAATTTCAACGACATTTATGGCTCTTCATTTACAACATTAACCAAAATCAATCAAAAATACCTGTTAGTGCAGGAAGATAACTTAACGCCAAGCACTCACGAATTCAAATTACACGCACAACTTATTAAAGCTGTGATACCAAAATTGCCCTAAAAAAAGTTACAAGGGAGACCTATATTCTTTCTTTTTTGTGGCTGTCAGCTATCAACCATTAATAATGTACTAAATGCCAAGATGCTATAAAAATTACAAACTAGCGCGATAAAAGTCAAACGCTTTTAAAAGACAATAGAACCGTAGTATGTTCATGGAACGACAATTCATCAAGAAACGTTATCATAGTATACTACTAGAAACAATTTTTTTTGTGTCATAAATGACTACGTCAATTTAATTACTAATTCAGCTTACGAAAGCTAACAACGAAACTGCCCTCAAAAAAGTTACAAAGCACAATGACAAGGGCGACAGACATCGATAATGTAAACCTGAAATAATCCAGTAAAAAGTACAAAAAAGCACAGCGTATAAAATTAGGCTATAACAAACTGTATCATATGTTCATGCAGTGATATTTCATTGCCATTACCGCCAAAATTCAGCTATCGTTACTTCGTAAATGGTGCCTCCAATTTTGTTTATGGTGCCTTCGTTTTCATAAATGGTGCCTTTAATTTAGTAAATGGTGCTCCCATTTTTTAAATTATTTTTTTAACGGTGCCTTCTATTGTGTTAACATGGTGCCTATATCTTATAAGTATATGGTACCTCTGTTTTGTTTATGGTGCCTCTGTTTTTGTTAAACTGGTGCCTATATCTTAGTATATGGTGCCTCTGTTGTCTTAAAAAATGCTGCCGCTGTTTTCGTAAATGGTGCTTCAAATATTCAGCAGTCTGGGAACGACGCTCTGGGGACTTAACCGAGGAAAACTGGGGCTCAGTGTCAAAATGGCGAACTCCTTAGGCTGTCTTCGCGGTCTTGTTACAGGAGAAATTGCAAACATTTGCAACAGTTTATCCCTTGAGCCCTCGGACGATTTCGATCCCCTACGTACATTACAGAAAATTGATCAAGTGGTTGTTGCCATCAACTTCTTGGATTCGGTTGTACGTTTGCCCGAGGAAGTGTACCTTGACATATCAGTTGCAAGACATATATTATAGAAAACTTGAGCTCAGCCTCAGTGCATACTCTCCGAATCAATAGCAGCAGGCCAGGACGTCCTTCTCATGAAATAAGCGCGGATCAGCTACAGTCACTCATCGACCTGCGATTTACAGTTCCACAGATTGCCAGGCTACTTTACGTATCCTCGAGAACCATTGAGCGGCGTCTTGCTGAATACGGCATCTCATCAAGGTCATTTTTGACTATCACGGATGAGGAGTTGGATGGCCAGGTTAGAGACGTCAAGGTTTTTCATCCTAACTGTGGGTCCAAGAATCTGCTTGGTTTCCTCGCTTCTCGTAACATTACAGTACCCAGAGAAAGACTGAGGCAGTCCCTGCAAAGAGTTGACCCCATAGGAGTATCTGTTCGCAGATGCAGAGCTGTTCATCGAAGTGTTTATTCTGTTTCTCGTCCTTTTGCTCTTTGGCATTTCGATGGCAACCATAAGCTGATCAGGTGGCGTTTTGTGGTGCATGGGTGTGTTGATGGTTTCACCAGAATCCCTGTATTTCTATCGTGTAGTACAAATAACAAAGCCTCGCCTGTTTTGGCTTGCTTTATGGATGCTGTATGTCAGTGGGGACTGCCTTCCCGTGTTCGTTGCGATAGAGGAGGTGAGAATGTTGATGTGGTGCAATACATGCTTGAAGGAAGAGGAACTGGTAGAGGTTCAGCACTCGTTGGAAGAAGCGTCCATAACCAGCGGATAGAGCGCTTACGGAGAGATGTTTTCACGGATGTTCTTGAACTCTTCCATAGGCTCTTTACGTCAATGGAACACATGGGAATTCTTGACCCCATATCTGAAGTTGATTTATGGTGCCTGTAGTTTTGTTTTGTTGATCTTATTAATCACAAACTGCAGGAATGGGTTGCTGCCTGGATAAGACACCCTCTGAGCACAGAACACAACCTGACTCCCCTGCAGTAGTGGGTGCAAGGTCAATTTGAAAATGCCATCTTTAACCCCATAGTTGCTGATGATTATGGCATTGATTGGGAGGGTCCAGTCAGCATTGGCAGTGAGTGTGACACTGACGTCCAAGTGGATACCACAGACTGCCAGGTGCTATCTTTTGGTGAAGAACTTTGTTGCTGATTGCATCCAGCACCTTAACTAGACTGGCAGGTGAACTCAATATTCACTAATGTTGCATGTTTTTCATTATTTTTCCTCGGAAGAAGAAAAGACAAAACTATATAAATTCCAAGCTAAATAGCCCACTTTGGAGTAGAGTGTTGACCTGGGTCGAAAGTGCCCCCTGAAGCACTTAGGGGATTGTTTGAGGGACACAAAAGCCAAGATCAGGGAACTCACAATTTTTCGTGGATCAGAAATACAAATATATCACACATAAATATCCTAACCCCAATCAATACCACATTTCTTAAAAAACAAAATGCCTTTTTGTCAGGACAAGCAACTCCAAACAATCCCATAACTGCTCATGTACCTTTTCTAGATTCCAGCACTCTTTTCCAAAGTGAGTTATGGAAGTAGAACTGACCTTTTGTTTACAATTAGCGTGAATGCTTGAATTAGCGCCCAGGGTGTTTATTTCATTTTTTTGAGTCAAGAGGGGCGTGCTAATTCAAAGGGGGGCGCTTGTTTGAAGGGGGGTGCTTATTTCCTTTTTTCAGAATTTAAGCCTCAAGATGACATTTTCCTTTGTTTCAAATGAACGAAAACTGCAACATTAAACAGGAAAAATAGAACGTATCTTTAAGCATGTACCAAAATTGGTGAGTGTGTGGTGCATATTCTTGGCTTTAACCAATCTGTTATAACTAAGTTCTGTCGCTATTCTATAGACCTTTATCATGTAGCGACCATTTTGCATTAAAAAAAAAAACATTCTGCCTGTCCAGCCTCGCATTGAAAAACTTGAGAGCAAGTTTAGACGGGCAAAATAAAGCTTTTTATTCTTCGGGGACTCAACATGGCTGCTGCATGAGAAAGGTCTATTGTCAGAGGAACCACTTGTCATCTTTAACATCTGACTGTGTGATGTCCTCAAATGGGTCATTCTCAGTGAGGTTTGTTGGGGAGGGGGGGGGGGGCTTATTCGTAGGGGCCACTTCTTCAATATTTCTAGCCAAAAGGAGGTCGATAATTTGAAGGGGGGCGGTAATTCGAGAATTTACGGTAATAACCTAATGTCAATGGTCCATTCAGATATAGTTCTGAAGTGCTGGTTTTCTAATGTTAAGCTCATAGAGTTAGAGTCATCACAAACAAAAATGTAATGTTTTCATCAGAATGGCCAACTACATTTTTTGGTTTAGATGAGGCACTTGTCTCGTCGATCTTCCCTGATGTTAGCAATGGCTGTAATTGCAGTTCATGTCAACAATTTTTGTACTAGTAAAAGATCTCAGCAACAGAAAATTACATTCCAACAAAAAAAGTTCAATTTTCGCATCTTTTGAAGTTTGGACTGTTGAAGCGTATATTAAAACTTCAAGACATGACATATACATGTACTTATTCATAAAATATTTGAAATACGGATAATATATCGTTTAAAGTTTAATTTAACGCTTTATCAGGGCCTTTAATGTCCAATTTCCTGGCGTGTGTTTTAGGAACTACCTCCGAGTGAATTGCTAACACTTTCACAATGATTCTAAGGGTTATTGCAATTACTGATGATAGATAGTCAGCAATTTAGTTATTTTTTCCAAATACAACAAGTTATATATTGGTTAAATTGCGAGTATTGTTCTTCCTTGAAACAAAGAAGATGGTAAAATTTTAAGCTCGGTGAACAAATGTGAAAGGTGAAATAATCAGCATGTCACGAGCTTGGGACAAACAAAAAATCTGAATCCCTGACATGATTCGAACCTATGACCTCCCGTAAACCAGGTGGGCGCTCTATCCACTGAGTTACGGAGAAACCACGGAGAGCGAGGCCATATGCTAGGTTCATATTTGACACGCGTCCTACATACTGCTAGGATCAGCTAGAGCGACCGCCCGGTTTCGGGGACTCATTTTTTCTCTGTCACACGCTCGTGACATGCTGATTATCTCATCTTTCACATTTGTTCTTCCTTCTTGTCTACCCACAGGGGGCTCCTCACATCCGATTAGGTTATTAAAGGGCCGTAAGGTAGCGATGACTTTTCTAAAGAAATACTGGACTTTTCAAAGGGCCATAGACGCCTATGACCCTGCAGAAACTTCAGTATTTCCTTACAAAAGTTTTGGTACCGTTCCACTTTTTTGACGGGTCCGGACCCAACTTTTTCTGTGGTGTAAACGGCCTTTCAGTCATGTTACTAGTCAGCACCCCACACTTGGAAAATGTTCCGCCGTCCATGAAGAAATTGGCATTCATCTGATTAAGGTTTGCCATGAAAATTGGCCGCTGCAAGTAGTAAACAAGCTGTCATTGTCAACGATGATGCAAAATATAAGTTCCGCTGTTGTAGGCACGTATTGCCTAGAAATTTCTATTGCTGAACAAAGGCTAAAAATTTGTAGATGGCTATCCCATTCACCTCATATTTTTGAAGTTTTTCTAGGCTTCTCTACGATTGTCGGAAGTTGGCTATTTCACATTTGGTCATTATTCGTAAAATTCTCATCGTGAGGATTTTCAGCTGCTATATTTGTGTCAGAGGTACAACAAAGCATTGAGTCTCCATAAAAAGCTCTATAAAGTTGCGTGAAACACTAGAGATTCTCTACTATGGATTCCCTTTGTTAAATATTCCCTATGATCCGATTCTCTAATTCCAGTTTTTTGGTGGGCTAAAAATAACTTGGTCACTTTTGCGCGGGAAATGACCTGAAACTTTTTTGCTCAACGTCTGTTCCACCACGTGCTCTACTGTATCAAGATGGCGGAGGATCTTGCTCAGGCGGCAAGGATGCTCTCTCGGGCGGCAGAAAGGTTAACAACCAGTATTGAGAGCTCGCCAAGCACATCACAGCCTGCAGTCGCTACAGCCGCGACCGATAATGGTCCTGGTAGATTTCAAAGAGAGTTGAGCACTTTATTTCCTCACCATTTCCAGCCGACCGGCAGTTGTAGTGCAAGCTTCAACAAGCCTCGAAGATCCATGAAACACAAGGCATCGCAGACTACCATTAAGACTAAGAGAAAAGAAATTATCCGTAAATTTGTTTGTCTCTCGCACAAAGAGCAGTTGGAGACCCCTGATGCAGAAGAGCAACGAGAACTGCTGATGGTAGGCCTTGGGGAAACAAAAATCTCTATTGCCGAAGAAGCCAGTGAATTGGAAATATGAGATCGGGTGTTGGAAAATTTCCCACAGCTACAAGCAGCTTGAGGCTTTGATCTCATGTACGCGGAGCCACGAAAAATCGACTTGCATGTCATCCCGCCAGGACCTAACGGTGTCACAATGAAGTACCTTGCGACATTTATAGGGCAAGGAAAAATTTTTTGTGAGGCCCATCCAAGTAGATTTAGCCATGGCAAGCGACACTCCCAAGAAAAACATGGAAATCCAGAAGGAAAAGTGAAAGCGGTGCGAGGCGATCCTGGATGTTTATGCTCTTGGAGAGCATTACGCTACTTGCTCTGGACAAGTCAACAGCGCGCAGGTAAGCCTGTACACCTTTTTCATAATTCACACTTATTTATTCTTTATTATTTATGATAATTATCCTTTCGTTTTAACATAAAGTTCTTTTAAATTTTGCACATGCTATCGCAGTCAGAGAGGCTAATTATTATTAATAATATCATAAATATAAAAGAATAAATGAATGTGCCACCATAATGAAAATTCTTTCCATTTGTCATGACAATATCTTTCCGTACTCCAAATCCTTATTTTGCAACCATGTGATATAACAGGTCGCCAAATATCAAATTATGTTTGTTGCCAGCAATTATTTACCAAACTATTAAAAATATTACTTTAAGGTAAAGGCCATTGCATTTAATATCCACCTCCCCAATGATATATTTATGAGGTGTTTTGTTCCTGAATTCTCTAGAAAATTATTCCTAGGACTACCCATATCACAAATTACCATTTCTTCTTACAAGCCCTCAGATAAAATTTTTTTTTTTTCGTTCTGTACTCCTCAGAAAATATGGTGATGTTATTTACAACCCCCTTTCAGAAAAGACACTTTTGGATTCTAGGTCTTCAGAAATTTAGTTCTTTACAACACTCTTCATCAGCAACAAAATATATCCACCATCCCTACATTGATGATGCTATAACTTCGCCTTTATCCCTTCAGAAATTTATTCTTGGTATTTTTTTGGGAAAACAACCCCCTTCAGAAAATCTTGTCTATATCAAGGGGTGGGGGGATTTAAAATGGAATGGCCCTAATTGAAAACATACACAGTCATGGCACTTGATCAGCATCTAAGTATGCTTTCAAAGCAAATAATCAACCACATTTGCCAACTTGACAATTTTGTGCTTTGAATGTGATGACGTTGTAGCAATCTTCTTCCTTACGGAAGCAGCAGGGACTTCATGATCACATTCAAGCATATCTGATTCAGTGAATTTATTAAACCCTGGCTAATGTGGTATAAAATGTTGGGAATTTGCAGAATAATCAATTAGTATAATATCCCTGCCATGGCAAGGGTACAGTGTAGCATCCTTTCCTCAACTACAAGATGCAGGAGGATATGAAATTATGAGGACGGGAGATAGTCTGAGGTAACCGACAGCCTGTTGTTTTATCCATTCCACCTGGTGGGTACACAGTGTGATACCTAAAATTAACTCTTGGTTCAGCCAAACGCTATTTAAGACCTTTACAAAAGGACTTAGTTCTCAAGTTTGATGGGACAAGTGAAGAAATGTCAAACCCAGGCGGGCCTAGGATATATTTATTTTACAGTTAATAACTAATATATTATTATAAAAATGTGGTAAGGGCACATTCTAATATTATTGAAAGAGGAAAAGTTAATAAGCTTTATCAATAGATAATAATAATCACTGTTGTCAAATAATTTCCAAGAGTGGGTCTTAGGCTTAGCATTATTGTGACTTGAAAATATTCCTGCCCACTCCATTGAAAATACCGTAAAAGCTCGAATTTGCACCCGGGGCGCTTATTTAATTTTTTGACTCGAGATCACGAAAACTAGACTGTATCTTTCAGCATATACCCAATTTGTGAGCGTATGGTGCATACATGTATTCTTGGCTTTGAACGTTCAGTTATACCTAGTTCTGTCGCTGTTCTCAAGAACTATTGTCAGAGGAGCCTCGTCTTTAACATCTGACCATGTGATGTCCTCAGATGGGTCATTCTCTAGTGTCTGTACATGTCATTATACTGTATACCATATATTTGGTAAGGAGGACAAGGAGGTGTGTTGGGGGGAGGGGGGGTGCGGGGTGCTTATTTAATAATTCTAGCCAAAAAGGGGGCGCTAATTTGAAGGGGGCGTTAATTTGAGCATTTACGGTATGTAATAAAAATAGAAATAATAATATTAATTGGAGTTCTTCTACAGATTCCTGTAAGCCCAAAGGTTTCTTGTGTTAAATGTCACCTGCAAGTCCCAATGGATTTAATGAGAATTATCAAGAGTCATGCAGTGGGGGAGGCAGTTCCAGTGGCTGGTAAAATTAAATTTTCCTCACTTCTTCTTCACAGAGGCATCATTTATGAAAACGAAAGCACCATAAACAAAATTGGAGGCACCATTTACGAAAGTAACGATACCTGAATTTTGGCGGCACTGGCACCCCATAGTAATGAACCACATTAACTGGCGTTACATGCTCGTTAATTGGTGACTATGAACGATCTGTATTTTCAGCCAGTTATTTCTCCGATTTCTTGACTGCACGTACAGTAGAAAGCCGTCTGATGAATCCAAACCAAAAATGCCTGCTCAAGTATAACAGTATGGGATTACCAGGCACATGGGCGCAAAGCTGTATGGGATCCTTTTCTCTTCTTCTTCCTTTTTTTTCCCCTAATATTTTAATTTCAATTTTTTCCTATCTCTTCATTGCATGGAAATGGCGGAAAATCAGTTTGCAGGCAATGAAACCGCTTGTTTCAAAAATTTCCAGCTTCACTGACCATTTAACGTAGCGTGATAACCGGTGCACAGACTGTCGACCAGCGTACACTTTCTGTTTTTTCCTTCCTTTAACCTATTTATTTCCTTATTATCGTCTTTTCTTGTCCTTGTCCTTCTTTCTTTCCTTCTTTCCGTTTCTCTTCTTTTTTGTTTTGTCTTTCCCTCTCTGTTTCTTTCTTTCTTGACGTGTTGGTGTTCCTGTTCCCTGTGTGCCTGGTGTTCCTCCTTCAAGTCGTACTTTTTTACCCGCATATATTCATATGTTACCTGTATGTTGCTCGTATATCGGCAGGTACAAAACGCAGGTCACAGGGCACAGGTCACAGGGCACAGGGCACAGGTCACAGGGCACAGGGCACAGGTTACAGGGCACAGGTCATAGGGCACAGAAAACGCAGTAAAAACAGTTAAGACACTCCATTAGGCTTTTTTGTTTTATTTCCGGTTACGCCACAATCAGGCATATGCTTGCCATCGACCATGCAAAGCCGTTTATTTTCGATAGCAAGCTTAAAAAGCTAAATGAAAACCTACCAAAGTATATCCCAGCAAAGATGAGGGAAATCTCCAAGAAGATCCTTGTGAGGCGAGCTCGGCTTCTTTGTAATCTGTTTCCTGTAGAATTAAAAAAAAAGTAATGAAAACAGAAATGATCAAAGCCACATTGCATATCCTATACATCTTCTTTCATTCGCGTAATAAAATGGAACAAAGCTCGGTCCTGATGCATGGACTGCTAACAGCGATACCGAACAAGTACGTTAGGTTTTGAAGATTATAGTTATATAAAAAACTTTCAAATTATGCAAACGGTCTTGGTCTAAAAGGTGTCACTATTTCGTAACTACGGCTAGAATCATACCATGTTTCCATTGCTCAACTTAATGACAACTTAAGTCTTAAACATCAATGTACGCAGCAACAAACCGAAATCGGCAATTCACGATTGCAGCACAGTCGATAGTTAGCGAAGTAGACGTGTGTTGATAATTCACTAAGTTATTTTTCAGTTCTTCAGTGGAACTGAGGCCAAAATAACTTGTCAGCAAGTGCTGTTTTCGTACCTCGAAACTCTGGTCTTCCGCCATGTTGCTTTCTGCACAGACGAGGCTATTTTCCGTTCCATTCTCCTCTCAGAGCCTCGTTCCAAGTCCGCTCGCGTGGAGCGAAGAAAAAGCCTCGTTTCGAGATCTCCAGAGAAGGAACTCCTCAAGTTCCAATACAATGTGTAACTTTAGCCATTTACTTGTTCAACCCTCAGTACAAAACCGGAAAGCATGGTCGATGGCAAGCATATGCCTGATTGTGGCGTAACCGGAAATAAAACAAAAAAGCCTAATGGAGTGTCTTAACTGTTTTTACTGCGTTTTCTGTGCCCTATGACCTGTGCCCTGTGCCCTGTAACCTGTGCCCTGTGCCCTGTGACCTGACCTGTGACCTGCGTTTTGTACCTGCCGCTCGTATATACTCATATGTGACTTGTATGTTACCCGTATGTACTCCTATGTATTCGTATGTCATCGGTGTGTACCTGTATGTAATCGTATGTTACTCGTATGTACTCGTGTGGTGTTTTAGTCACGATCCCTAGTCAACATGGACAGTATTTTGCCCCATATAAGCGAACCTGGGTCTCGGAATATGGAGTCAAGAATCCTGGGTTTTGGAAACTGGAATACAGTTCATGGAATCTGGAATCCCACTCTTGATTGCAATCCATAATCCAAGTTCTACTGACAAATACTGGAATCAAGTAACTGGAATCCAGAATCCGCACCCCTTTCCTTTTAACTTGAAAAATTGTTCTGAATCATACCCCCCATGCCATAGGCAGACAATACAATCGATCCCCTTGTATTCCCAACATATTCCCCTGGTTGGTTCAGGGACCTACCCCTAGCTTAAAGATGCAAGTTGATGAGATGTGCATTATGGTCTATGAAAATATATAAAGCCACCCTTTTTCATACATTCTTAACCAGTAACATCTGTACACCTTTTAATAATAATTTGCACATTTTTATATCATTACAGACTGTTAAATAAAGCACGTTTCAAGAACATTCAAGAACAAAAATTCATGTTCAAGTACTTTATTAAGAGAGTTCCATTTCTACTAATACCAATAAGAAAAACTGTTGCACATCTCAAGAATTCAAGGTTTACATTCTATTCTAATATGGTATTTCACTTGTAGATACAGAAGTAAACAATGGATAAAGGTACACATAGTATAATTTATCACCACAGAATCTGCAAACATATTTGCATAGAGGTTAACGTGTTATATATGAAATTTTGTGTGAATTTTATATCATCGATTACTAATTTTTTGCTTTTTCGGAAGAAATGTTTGTGGATCCGGATTTCACATTTTACTGGCTAAAAAATATTTTCAGAAATTATATTTTGTATTTCAATACAATTTTGTCCAGAGATTGGGAAGTTAGAGTACCAAATAATCTCTCCATAACCTGGAATTATAGCAACTGAAAAAATTACGGAAAACACTAGCTTCTATAAAATCAAAAATGATATTAATTTATAAAAGGATTCAAAACACATATATTATCACATATTTCAAACATCTCAGTCAACAGGTAAATAACGGGATAGAGATGATACCGTAATTGTGCCTGCAATAATATTAATTAATTATCTAAACTAAACGAACTCATTTCTTCAAAATACTCCATTTTCTACTCATAGTTAAATCTAAACATCACTTAGAAAACAAAGCCTTCATGTTACAAAACTGCAGAAAAAAGGATAAGCATCATTGATCTCAATCTCTTTTATCAATATAAAAAAGATCAGCATAGAGATAACCACTATCTTATTTTTATCTAGTAATGTGTTTATCATTATTTCAGGCCAAGCAGAGTTATATGTCAGTCAGAGTGGATCCAGAAGAGCTGCTGGTAAACTTAGCTTCTGATAAAATTTAAAAGACATAATCAAAACTACACAATAACTGTAGCAATAATTATTTACACCAACAGTAACTGTTTATAGATAGAACACTAATTAAATGATAATTGATGTCTCAAGTATCTCTACTATCTCAGAAGGAAAAGTAAGCACGTTCATGTGGAAATTAAATAGAATTGAGCAATCTACACACAGTTTTAAATGCATCATCATAATAAATATTTGTGATCTAAAGAACACATTTAAGTCCTCTAGGTCAATTTTCACATCCCTAGCATAAAAAAAAGCCTTAAACACAAATTTTCCAATTCTTTTTCACAGATACTGGGGTACAGACTGATTGGCGTGTGCTTCCAGGTAAAGTAATTTATCAATACTCCTTACACTTTTGCAATAATTATTACTATATTCTCCAAACAAGTATATACCATATTTCTTAGCAAATTCTGGGTCAGAAAATAGCTGGAAATATGACTGAAAGTCATTAATATTTACTTTGCAATAATATATTATTTTCCAACAGATTCTGGCCATGCCAATATTGTCAAAAGAAAGGTCCCGCGCGGTAAATATGAATTAAGTACAACTTGATACACATTAAGATAACGACATGCACAGTGATATATATGGTCATCTTACAAAGTCTATTGATTTCCTATACTACTTGAAATATTGAACGATGTGATGATAAAATTAATTAGTATTTTCTATTTAACCTGTATCAAACATTAATCTAATATTATCCTGAAGACAAAAAAACTGCTCTCAACTAACATTCGAGTTTGAATAGAGGGAAGGGAAAATGGTGCAGATTGTTCTGTTCTCTAAAGTTACTCTATTTGAGTATGAGTACAATGTCTCAACAACTTTGTTGCGAAGTGTGTGGGTCTTATTTAATTTATTGACCAGTCGTACTTGAAAGTGCTCAGAAAAAAACCTTGAGAACAAAAACTTCACACTCTTGAAAGCTCCTTCCTTTTACACTCATTGTTAACAATCAGCATTTTCTTTTTTTGATCTAAATGAAAGAATAGCCAAGGTATTTATTGTATACAGAAAAATAATTAATACTTACCTCTCAGAATCTTGTCCAACATTACATGTTCAAAATTGCCTTTCAAAATAGAAGAAAACACTAATAAATAACCACAAATAAATTTTTACTGCTATTGATCAAATGCATTTTCTGCCTATAGCTCTTAACAGAATAATAAATACCAAAGAGTTTGATGCAGCTTCGTGTGAGTATAAATTTTCCATACTTCTAATTACATTCACTCTAATCTTACTATTCTAAATTCTACATATCAGTTCAATTTCTTTGTGAAATCACATATGGTAAATCCTCTGTCCTCAAGCCTATTTGAGGGGGGAGAGGGGGGGCTTATTTAATTTAGAAAAGGCGATGGCATTTGTTCTCCATAAAGAACTAGGATACAGAGTGGAAAAGCTCATGCACAATAAGGTTGGAGGTCATGCATGCGAGAATCAAGAATCAAAATAATCCGAACTACCAGCTGGTAAATAATCCATCCCTGTATCCTACTTAAAAATTCCACTAAAACCCTCGATAATAATTCTTAACAACTCTTAAACAAATGTGTTGGATATGAGTTGGCTACAATCATCTCATATCCAACAAGTGCAAGGGGAATAGTTTTTTTAATTCAAAACACCCTCAAAATAAAAAGAATTCTTTTTCACTATTTCTACTACTATGCAGATAACAAACGATGTTGCAGACAGTACACAGAGAACAAGGTAATACTGTAACTACCGACCGTCATCAGTTTATTTTATTCTATTTGTTTTATTTTTCCCCCTTTTTTTTGTTTTTATTTGCATATCTGCGTTTTGGTTCGCACTTCCGGTCACATGATAGTCATGTGACCGAAGAGCACATGGTAGAGCTAGGCGCCATTTTTTTGTTGTTGTTTTTTCTGCAAGAGCAAACAGTTCTTCAATGTACAAGTACAAGTACAAGTACAAGTACAAGGACACGTCCACTGTATACTTAAAGTGACATCTTTGGTGCAAGTACAGGAAGTAGTATTCAGGGAATAAAATGCTTTAATCAGGGTTCGATTTGTGGAACTCACAGTTGAAGAACTGTTCGCCGAATCGATTGATGTTTGGGTTCTCAGGGAGAACACAGCTTCGACGAGTTTGAATTTCATTGATCGGATTTGGAACTTGCTTTCAAGGAAAGCACGGCATCAAGTATCTGTTATTTTTCGCATTTGCATTTGGATCGTTTTGTTCTCAGGGAGAACATTTATTTGACAAGAATTTGTTGTGATTTGTCGCATTTGGAACTTTGTCGCATTTAGTGGAATTGTGTCACATCTACGGATTATTCAAGCTTACGTCTAGTTCAATTCTTCGCGGAGAACGATATTTTAACAGGGATTGGTTCTTATTTACGTCTGGATTTGTTGCTCATTCAGTGTGTGGGAACGTTTTGGATCGTTTTGTTCTCAGGGAGAACATTTATTTGACAAGAATTTGTTGTGATTTGTCGCATTTGGAACTTTGTCGCGTTTAGTGGAATTGTGTCACATCTACGGATTACTCAAGCTTACGTCTAGTTCAATTCTTCGCGGAGAACAATATTCTAACAGGGATTGGTTCTTATTTACGTCTGGATTTGTTGCTCATTAAAGTGTGTGGGAACGTTTTGTTCTCAGGGAGAACATTTATTTGACAAGAATTTGTTGTGATTTGTCGCATTTGGAACTTTGTCGCGTTCATTGGAATTGTGTCCACGTCTACGGATGATTCAAGCTTACGTCTAGTTCAGTTCTTCGCGGAGAACGATATTCTAACAGAGATTGGTCTTATTTACGTGTGGATTTGTTGCTCATTCAGTTGTTTGGGAACGTTTTTTGATCGTTTTGTTGTCGGGAGAACATTGGTTTATGCGTACAATTTTCGTGTTATTTGACACTGCATCACTACTGGACCGGACCTAGTCTCACCCAAGGACCTTAAACTCCTGGGGGAATCTTCTATCCATAGCCTGCTGCCAGTTTTCAAGAAAAGAATAGATGATGCAGTTTTTCCAACAAACTGGAAACTCTCACGTGTTAAGCCAGTATTTAAAAAGGGAGCACCCACTGATATGAGCAACTTCAGGCCCATATCTCTCTTAAGTATCCCAGGAAAGATTCTTGAAGATATTATAAGCAACAGCATAGACAATCACATTGAAGCTCAGAACCTGCTTAGTGACAATCAATGGGGCTTTCGCAAGAATCATTCTACAGAGGGTCTCCTTCTTCATCTTACTGACACTTGGAAGTGGGCCCTAGATAATAATCTTAAAGTTGGTGTTCTGTTTATTGACTTCAGGAAGGCCTTTGACTCGGTGAACCATACCATCCTATTACAAAAGTTGAAAGCTGTTGGTATATCAGGAAATTTACTATCTTGGATGGGAAGCTACCTGTTAAATCGTGACCAATTTGTTCAAGTTAATGAAGTGAAATCAGACACTAGCTCTATCAAGTTTGGAGTACCACAAGGGTCAATCTTAGGACCCAAACTGTTCTCCCTTTATGTCAATGACTTTCCTGAATCTGTAACCTCGGGAGAACTTTACATGTTTGCTGATGATACTACCATATTTACCATAAGTGATAATATTGATACTATAACTAAGGCCATGCAAGTTATACTAGATCAAGTTCTTAGTTGGTGTGGTGCTAACAGATTGATTGCTCATGAAACTAAGTCAGAAGCCTTATTATTATCTAAACAAAGATTCATTGGTTTATTGTTGCCTTTGAAGTAAGGTGAAAAATTTATTGAATTAAAATCATCATGTAAATGTCTAGGAGTAACTATAGACAGTAATCTTTCTTGGCAAGAACACACTAAAAGTCTGTTAAAATCTTTTAATAAGAAAATAGCAGTCCTCAGAAGAATTAAATTCTTGCCATCATCCATTCTACAGACCATTTATTTTAGGACTGTACTTCCAAGTGTCTTATACGGAATACTAGTATGGGGTTCCTGCTCACCTGCACTAATGGATGATCTTGAGCGTGCTCATATACGAGCTTCTAAACTTATTTTTAAACTTTCAAGGAATTCGAATGCTGATCAATTAAATAAATTGAAAGGCTGGAACAATTTATCATTTTACTATACTAAGAGACTGTTAGTAGAAGCGTATAAATCCTACTATAGATGCAATACCAATGTTTTAAATGATCTAGTAATGTTAAAACAATCATCTCACTGCCTGAGGAAATCAACGAATATTGAATTTCCAAGTCCTAAATCAGAAATTGGCAGGCTGACTTTTAAGCATAGAGCTGCCATTGCTTGGAACTCACTTCCTGATTCGATAAAAAAAGTCTTCTATGTATGTATGTATGTATGTATGTATGTATGTATGTATGTATGTATGTATGTATGTATGTATCACGCTCGTTGCTTTGTGTGATTCGTTGCTTTGTGTGGGACGTTTATATTATTTATTTGCTATCAGAGAAAATATTGGATTTCTAAGGTATGTGACAATAGCCATCTTGTTTGTGTTTGGAGTTTATTTGTTTTGTGGCCAATAGTACAGTGGAGCAAAATGTCTGTTCGATCAGTGCCTGTTGATGACAAACTTGAACAACAAAATGTCCAGGAAACTCTGTCAGAGGGCAGACTTGGAACTCAATTAAGAAGAAGTTCCCGAGATAAAGTACCATCTAATACAGATTTTGAAAGTAGAACAGCTGAGAGGGCAAATACATTGAAATATTCCTGTGCAGGTTATGTTGCAACCCTCACGAGACTGCGAGGGAACATTCAAGGCATAATTGAGAACTGTGGAACTTTGGAGGACTTACAATTAAAGCGAGATTCGTATGAAGAAGCTTGGAGGAGATTCGTGAACACCCATGAAGAGTACATTGAATGTCTTGATGTTCTTGGTCGTTATGAAGAAGTTGAAAGGGCTGACGCTAACTACAAGGAGCAGATGTCAAAGAAAACAACATTTGACAATGAAATTGAAACATGGAAATTCCAAGTCACATCTAGTATTAAGAAACGAGAGAATGACTTAAAATCCTATCCAAGAAAGTCAAGGAAGAGTACGAAAAGCGGGTCAACCGGCTCAAGTTCAGCTTCATTAGCAGTGGCGAAGAAAAAGGAAAAACTTGCCCTAGCCCAACTGAAGACCAAGCAAGTGCTGCAGGAACAACAGTTACAGCGCAAATTAAGTGAGCTTCAATTTGAGAAGGACATGTTGGAGGCTAAGATGGAGGAAGAGCGGGCTAAAGCGAGTCTTAATGTGTATGAAGAGTTTGAGAATCAATGCAGGAAGAGTCAGTATAGGGAGCGTTTAGCAGAGTTTATACCTGAGGAACCCTTACATCCACATGGGAATCAGGCACAGAATGTGGCTCAGTCTCAGTTAATTGAGCCACACGAACAACTAGTACAAGAGCTTGCACCTCTGGAGCAGGTACCTGCATTAAGAGACAACGAGAGAATCATGAATTCACCTGCTAAGACATTTCAATCAGCAAGCGTTACAGTGCCCAACCCAGTGTTCTCAGGAACCGAGCATACAGTTTATGTTGATGAAGCTGGAACAGGTAAACATACAGAGCAACCGAATAACGCAAAGGACACTGAAGCATTGAGAAATCCACCTGTAAATCCATCAGTGCCAAATTTATCACAACAAGTACAGACACCATTAACAACCCACTTTAACACCAAAGAGTACTCACAATGGTCAACTCAGGTACCCTGGTCCCAGACCCCTGGTGCAGTCCCAGCAGAATGTTATATGCGAGAACCAGTATCGGTGACACCAGATGGCAGAGTAGAGATAGTACAAGCACTGCGTCAAGTTGTTTCTGCCCCAAGGATTGAGTACATGAGATTCGATGGAGACCCTATAAAGTATGTCTCGTTCATGCACAATTTTAAAACCTGCTTAGAAAAAGATAACCCTGACAACTCCAGGAGATTACAGCTATTAATCCAACACTGTTATGGCAAGGCAAGGGATGCCATTGAAAGTTGTGTGAATCTACCGGTAGACAAGGGATATTATGTAGCAAAGAGTACCTTACGCGGAAACTCTGGACTACCTCGCATCATAGCCAAAGCACATATCAAGAAGTTGGAAGACCTACCTCCCTTGAAGCAGGCGGATGGAGCAAGTTTACTTGAATTTGCCCGCCATTTAGATGTTGCCAATAGAACACTGTCAGGCATGGGGCCTGAATACGTCAGTGATTTGAACCACACAAATACGTTAAGGGAACTGAACAAGAATTGACCGTGAAACTCTCTAAGGTTATCCGTGAAGAATTGGATATGAACTTCCAGAAAGTGTTCTACTGGACCGATTCAATGTCGGTGTTGAAGTGTATCAATAACAAATCAAAAAGATTCCACACGTTCGAATCCAATCGTTTGACGGTGATAGATAACGGATCTTCCCACTCCGAGTGGTATTATGTAAACAGAGATAATAATCCTGCAGATGATGGCTCAAAGGGACTTAAATTGGATGACATGTTAAAAAATGATCGTTGGTTGAGAGGTCCGGAGTTTCTTTGGGGAAACGAGAGCCTCTGGCCAAGGATGGTTGAAATTCCAGCATTGAAAGATGACGACCCTGAAGTCAGGAAGGAGACTCAGATTTACACCGTTGTTGTTCAAAGTAAATACCTGGAGCCCTTAATAGCACGCTACTCGTCTTGGTGGAAGTTGGAAAGGGCTGTAGCCTGGTTGTTGTGGTACAAGGCGTACCTTTTACTGAAAGTTCAGCTGAGTAAGAGGAGCGCTTTAGTTTCGAGTGAATCCCAAGTGCAGAGCAGCGAAGTGCCATTCGTGAAATATGGCTACTTGAAGGTGGCAGAGCTTCAGGAGGCCGAGAAGGAAATCCTCAAGGAAGTACAGCAAGTGTCTTTCCCTCAAGTCATCGAGGTTCTCTCATCAGCAGGAAGTTGCGATGCAGATGGTTGTGTTAAAAGGGTCCTTCGAAAGGCAGGAATGGCGTTGCATCAGCTCAACCCACGCTTAGAGGATGGTTTGCTGAGGGTTTGTGGCCGACTAGCACTTGCCCCGGTTCCTTATGAGAAGAAATACCCTATTATCCTTCCCTACAAGCATCATGTGACGGATCTGATTATCAAGCAGTATCATGAGAGTTTGGGTCACATGGGTCAAGAATGTGTTTTGTCTTCTTTAAGAGAAACATTCTGGGTGGTCAAAGGAAGGTCAGCAGTACGACGAGTGTTAAGGAGATGTATAGACTGTCAGCGAAGAAACACGCCCGGGAGAGCAGTTTATGGCAAATTTACCTGAAGAGAGGCTAACCCCTGACAAGCCACCATTCACATTTGTTGGTGTCGATTATTTCGGGCCGATTGAAGTAAAGCAGGGCAGATCCCATGTGAAAAGGTATGGATGCCTATTTACGTGTTTGACAATGCGAGCGGTCCATATAGAAGTGGCCCATTCTTTGGACACTGACTCAATGATAAATGCACTCAGAAGATTCATCAGTATTCATGGTTTTCCTGAGCAGATAAGAAGTGATCGAGGTACAAACTTTACTAGCGCAGAAAGGGAGTTAAAGGAAGCCATAGAGGGATGGTATCAGCAGAAGATCAACAGTTTTTGTGGACAGAAGATGATAAAATGGATTTTCAATCCACCAGCGGCGAGCCACATGGGCGGCATCTGGGAGCGGATGATACAATCTGTGCGCCAGATCTTGCGAGCGATGTTGAAGGAGCAGGTAGTCTCCGATGAGGTCCTCTCAACCGTTTTGGCAGAGGTGACGAATATTCTCAATTCCAGACCCCTCTCAAGAAATAGTGACAGTCCTTTAGACGAGCAACCATTAACCCCTAATCATTTGTTGCATCTGCGCCCGTGCCCAAGTGTACCTCCAGGGGTCTTCGACAAGGACGACCTCACCTGCAGACGTGCTTGGAGGCAAGCGCAGTATCTTGCCAATTTGTTCTGGCGTAGATGGACGAGAGAGTACCTGCCCACTCTGTTAGACAGGAAGAAGTGGACTGAGCCAAAAAGGAATTTACAGATTGGTGACTTGGTGCTTGTAGCAGACGAAACCTTTTCCAGAGCGAAGTGGCCGCTTGGAAGAGTTGTGGAAGTTATTGCGACTCGTGATGGGTGGGTGCACGCAGCGAAGGTGAAGACAAGTGCAACAGTAGCAACATGTGCCAAACGACGGTACAGAAGAGAACCTGTGACTGCAGCCAGTACCACCATACTTACACGCCCAGTTACCAAGTTATGTTTTCTGGAGATGGATGGAGTGGCCGATAGAGTAGGACCAGTTTAAGTGACTTTGCAGCAGTGCAAGGAGATGATTTAATGAACGTTGATATGAACATTGGCTTTGATAGTCATGAACAGTGATTCTAATTATTCCTTTATAACGTTGTGTTTAGTGGTAGTCGGTAGCTTATGTTTGTAAATGAGATTGCTGTCGGTGCATTCTCATTTAGGGGCCAGTGTAACTACCGACCGTCGTCAGTTTATTTTATTCTATTTGTTTTATTTCCCCCCCCTTTTTTTTTGTTTTTATTTGCATATCTGCGTTTTGGTTCGCACTTCCGGTCACATGATAGTCATGTGACCGAAGAGCACATGGTAGAGCTGGGCGCCATTTTTTGTTGTTGTTTTTTCTGCAAGAGCAAACAGTTCTTCAATGTACAAGTACAAGTACAAGTACAAGGACACGTACACTGTATACTTAAAGTGACATCTTTGGTGCAAGTACAGGAAGCAGTATTCAGGGAATAAAATGCCTTAATCAGGGTTCGATTTGTGGAACTCACAAATACTACATAAATATCTTCCGTATGCACCATTCAATTGAAATCACAGCCCCCTGATCCCCCTGAAGTTAACTTTTTTGTGAACTTGCAAACTTTTGCAAGTAAGATTTTTTTCTACTAGTGAACTGGTGAGGCCTGCACTAGCAAATTTTCCCTTTGTTTGGAAGACATGGATGATTCTAACTCGCAAATGTTTGCTACTGGATATTTTTTTCACTCGCAGATTATCAAAATTACTCTCATTTTGCGAGTTTGCGACAGTTAATTTCAAGCACTGTAACAGGGGAGTAACAGTGACTTAGTTGTGGAATTATGCTTTTGTAATGCTGTATTTCCCATGGAGGACAGGAACAGCAATGATTTGTCCAATTGGCAGGGATTTTTGGTGGAGCTGTAACGCCACCTGTCACAGAACAGGAGTGGACCCAAGCATCAAAAATGTTTTTTTCAGTGGCAGATGTTAGCTGGATCATGCCCATTGCCTGCCGCTTTAGGGGAACCAAATAGTGGTAAAAGCACGGCATGTAAGGTGGGCTTAGCAGCTACTGGAGGCTGGCAGAAGAATTTTTTTACGTCTGTTTCTGAGAAGGTGAGACAAAATTATCCTTTTTAAGTATATTACTTTACCTTATGTGCCTTGTCTATATTCTAGTACAGATATTACAACGTCAGCATTGCTGAAAATACTTTTCTTTATATACTATGCTTGACCTCCATACCAAAAATTCAGCTCAAATTTTAACGGTAAAGTTATAGATCAACCTATCGACTAGCCTGCGTAGCAAGCGTTTCTGTGCTGTTTCGAGAGTCAAAAACCGCGCAACACAGACCGCACGAAAAATGGCGTGAGTAAGCAGGGAGGGGGTGGGGAAGAAAGGAAGGAAAGGCTTGTGGATAAACCCCGGGATTTTGAAAACCACCCACTCCACTTGTCATGCCTGAGTGCGTGTACTGACATTTGATCCTGTCAACA
>NC_133204.1:18915780-18995780 GCF_958299795.1 Porites lutea
TGAGCTATGAAGCCACACATTAGGAGTGAGGTCAATTTATTGTTTTTTTCAGGCTTCTTCTTTCCAATTGCTTAAATTGGAAAATTTACTGTGATGATCATTCTTCACTCTCATCTACAACCGCAGTTCAAAAATGAATTATTTCATATACTTCACACCATTTCACTCCTCACGGGAGATATGAACTCAATAAATTGACCTTGCTCCCAATGTGTGGCTTCATAGCTCAGTTGGTAGAGCAACGTACCGGTAATGCGGAGGTCACGGGTTCGAATCACGTTGAAGCCTTTATTTTTTTCAGGGTTCTTCTTTCCAGTTGCTTAAATTGGAAAATTTACTGCGATGATCATTCTTCACTCTCATCTACAACCGCAGTTCAAAAATGAATTATTTCATGTACTTCACATCAGAAAGGTACTACTTAACAGAGGTAACATTTAGCTTTAGCTATCGATATCAATGGAACAAACTGGAAATAAGGTTGTCTGAACACAGGTTTGGGAGTCGGAGGCCAGGTGTTGCAAATGTTTGTAGTTATAAAATAAGTGATTCAACTAGCTTGGAGTAGGCAGTAATGAGGCTTGTACGCGGGGCGTGTGTTTTAAGGTGATGTTACACAGGACGATTCGCAACGACCATTTTTAGCGTCATGCAGCGTGGCAACATTGCTGTGACATTGTTTCGAATGGTTACAACATTGCTCCAACATTGCAATGCTGTGTTGCGCTAAAAATGATCATTGCAAATCGTCCCGTGTAACATCACCTTTCAAGGGATAGCCTGCTTTCAGGCTACGACTGATTCAGCTAAGTGTCAGATCAACTGATTGATTGGTATATACAATAATGCGCAAAGATTCTCAATGTTTCAATTTCTGAAAGAATAAGAAACAATTACATTGCCTCTGATGGATAATGGAATGGGGTTAACAAATATGCAACATACAAGAGAGGATAAAGGGGACAGAGAGGGCATTCCCCATACACACCCTATTCCATAGGTAATTCGTCTCGAGTTACTTTTAGAATCGGGATATAGTTACCTTGCGTGCTGCGTGGAGGTTTCGCATGATTAACGCCCTGCAAAACATGTCGGGCGAAAGCCAATGAAAGCGTAAAGAGATCAAGAGCATTCCTGAATATTGAAGTGAAATGAGTTGGTGCTCACCTAGGAAAAGGGAATCACTCCATCTCTTCTTCTGAAAGACTCTTGTTCCGTTTATTTGATTTCTTCAGTGCCTTTTTGCTTGATTTGGTGACAGTCGAACTGGAAGGCGCAGGTTTAGGCTTCCCTGCACTTTTCCTCCCCTTCGCTTCATCTGTTGAACTATCATGATCGGAGTTGGAGCTTTCCACGTTTTCTTGTACATCTTCTTCGCTAGAACTCTCAGCTTCGCTCGAATCACTGTCATTACAATGCTTAGAAACAAGCCAGGAAGGGCGACTCTTTTTAAATTTCTGTTTCACTGACACAGCTTTAGCAGAAATCTCTCTGTAGTCGTTTTCATCGACAATATGAATAGCAATATCGCTCTCCGCGTCTCCCGCCATTTTGTTCTGCGTCAATTCCTGAAGGACGCATAGCTCTGAGCATGGGTCATCCATGCAGAACACATTTGTGCTATGTAATTGGCTGTTGTCTAATCCCTCTCGGGATCTGTGGTCTTAAAAATAACTCGAGACAAATTACCTATGGAATAGGGTGTGTATGGGGGATGCCTTCTCTGTCCGCTTTATCCTCTCTTGGCAACATAATATAATCATATGCTTAGGAAAATTCCAGTTTATTGGACTTAGAACTAAAAGTACCATGTGTTCCTTCATTTTCAATGCTGGTATAGCTCCTTATTATTTCCTAAACACGAGTTATTTGAACTGCAACTGGTGAAACGTCAACTTCCACAAAATTCTGAGAATGTTTTAACTGATAGTGTTTTTTTGCAGATTGCTGTCCCGAATAATTTTCATTCCTTTCGCAAACATTAAGAGGGAGATGAATGAAGAACAATCAGCCCTATGGCAGCAGGTGTTCGACAACTTACTTTCGAAAGTCTCAGCAGTTGTAGGAGACCTTATCGTGGTGGGGGAATGGTTAACTTCGAACGAAGGTCGCCAGCAGTTTAACAACTGCCTGGCGATTGTCGTGGAAGGATTTGGGGAGGAAGGAAAGGGCGCGCGTTTTGCAAAGATGTGGACCTGCGCTCTTATGGCAGCGCTGAAGGTAATCAGGAGTCGTATAGGTCCAACCAACCATTACCCTTTTTTATTATTTTTTTTTCAGAAAAGGTACTTATCCTTTCTTATACTTTACATTGACAAATGGTATCCATTTCACTTTTCAATACTCTTTCACATAATTGGTTTATCACTCTGTATAGCTTTCAACTGCTGTAAAGGCATTACCGTTTTTAATAAGATTGATTAAATACAATAAGACAGGAAGTTATTTCAATTTTTCATATTCATAAAAAGCGTTTGCTACGGCCCCTTTACGTCCCTCACTTACTCAGATAACCCCTATTGTAAAACTCTTTTGCATGTTTGAATCCATTTTATATTGTAAGGTTTGGTTTTGTTCCACAGATGCAGGAGCTAACAACAGCAATCGCAGAGGGCGAAATCACAAATTTTTTTATGAACGTAATAGTCCCTCACGTAAGGAGATTTCACAAAGTTGCCACCCATTTTAAATCTGGTGTTGCCACAACATCTGGCCAGCAGCCCAAACCAGGAAAGGAAGCTATTGTAAGTCGGCTGGAAGAAAAACTGGAAGCTGTCCTGAAAAATGCACCTAAAGAACAGGTATCATCTCTTTCTTCTCTCACTGGATCACACCGACCACTGAAAGTCCATCGAAGGCAGATTCTTCCACTGGTAGTTCTTACAATATTTGCCGAGAAAGTGCCTGTTTTACGAACAATAATGCACACCAGTTGTTGAGAGTTAATAACATTCGTTACAAATAGATGTATACATATCTTCCGTTAAGAGGGTGCACTTTCATGGGACGCTTAGGAGGCATTCTTTTACTGATTTATGCAGATGGACAAGCAATAATTATTCACTTGATAACCGCTGCACTATCTTTTCAGCTGGATAATACACTAAGGTCTGAAGGCATTGCTATTTATAAGTGTGCAAAATTTTTCCTTACCTTGTAATATATATCAAATAATGCCAAGTATATTATGCTTACTTATTTTGGTTAATTCATTACAAATAGGTTTAAGTAGTAGTTCTGTTGTCAATTGAAATTGAATTTGGTCCCTGTGGCTTTGACCCTTCCATTGCCGTTGTCGTGTTGGTAAAGTCCCAACAATCCACCCTCGATCAGCTTGATAGAGGTAAACCGATTAATACTAAACGCACAGTTACTTACGGGCTAAAGAAAAACTTCTTTATTAAATCCTGATATGGACCTTGTGTGACGAACGACGTGAATAACTTGTGAAGTTTATAGACCTTGTCACCACAATACACCATAACCTGTGATGATTGCCCTTCGCCATTCCGCAAAACAAGGTTTAAAATAACCTATCATTGCTACATTTTTATAATTTGTTTTAACTTTCCCTCTTTGGTTTACCTTATTTCAGCAACATGAAATCTACAGGAGGACAAGGACATGAATGATGTTAGTATGGAAAAGGATGATTCAGCTGATTCAGGTGTGTCTTTTTATCCTATGCCCCGGAATACAGCCAATCAGAGAGCAGGAATCCTTGCATATTAAATTGTTCAGCATACAAGGGTAATATTTTGCGGAAAAAAATCTACCACGATGCTTGTGGCATCCACACATGTTCCCGCCGTCAAACGAGCAAAATTTCTTATTCTAGAAAAATTACCAGACGCGACTGGCGAGCACTACCGAAAAGTTGACTTACAATGGCGCGCGGTTGTAACGGTCAAAGAAGCAAGGTTTACCTGTTAATGTCTTATAACTTGTAAAGAATTACAATACAAGGATTTGTAGATATAATTTTATCACAGCAATATTTCCATGGTTTTAACCACCTGCAGCGAGCTTTACATCCAAGCGGCTCAGACTGTTCGATCATTGAATAAATTAACCACCTTGCTTGCTATTAGGCTAAAGATAACCCCTTATCCTTTAGTAGATTTGGAAGCCTTGATCAGAGAAAAAGAGCAATTGCAGAAATCTATAGCATCGTTAACGAAAGATCATGAAACAAAGATTAAAAGAATTGAATCACAAAAAAAAGAATTAAAGACAAGGCTCTCTGTCGAGCAAGAGGAAAGGAACAAGTTCGTAGAATTACTACAAGCATAGGAAAGAGAGATTTCTATGGCAAGGGAGGCCAACGGTGGTAATTAAAACTGTGTAACATACCTCTTTGTAGTCCTAGCCTGTTCAAGGGACTTCTAGTTTCTCTTAAGAAATTGTGGAAAAACTGCGGCGGGTTTATTGACCACTAATGGAAGTGGTGGGGCTGAGGAAAAGAGAAAAAAATTTTTCTCGCGCTAGTCATTTTTTTGAAAAAAAAAGAAAACAAGGTCTGTGTACAGGCTATTGCTGTATTGCAATATCTTGTAATGGCTTACCGCACATCATGAAGGGGGCGGGTTTGGTCAGATTGTTAGATGGATGGAGTACTGACAGTGTTTTGGTTCCTTTGCTTTCAACTTCCTAGAGGGTGTTTTTCACAGGGATTTCTGTTTAGTGCACTGCATACGATCCAGTGGTAATGATATCCATTGATGGCTCCTTTATTCTGTACAGATTTGGAAAGTGCGCTGAGAGAAAAAGAACACTTGGAGAAAATTTTGGCGGGGATGAGAAAAGACTATGAAGCAGAGATAGCAAACTTGAAGTCAGAAAACAGAGTTGAAGACAAGGGCCTCGGAAGAGAAGGAAGAAAGGGGAGATTTTGTCACTTAGAGAACTGGAAGTAATAAAAGGTGAAGTAGATATTTTCGAATTTGTTGGAAGTTTACTACTAATACAATCACAAGAATTGTTATAGTTTACATGCTGTGTTTTTTCTCATTCCAAAAAGAAGAATAATAATTTGGCTGGAAATAACAATCCTTACTTTCATGATCAAACTTAATTTGTATCGGGCAAACGATATTAACACTGACTGGATACAACATCACTCTGCATTTTTACACTTATGATATATTAGTCTTAGAGTCTATGTTACGGTCCTTTGGCTGGCACCATGTTGCATTGTTAAATATTAGTTTTTTAATGTTAGCATATTTTGTTACCGGAGTCTTCCTCAATAGTAACAAAAAGCTAATCGCGAGGGCTCACGTCTTTTCTTCGTCTTGTTACCGAACAAAGTTCCACAAAAAAGAGCTGCGGATATAGCTGCTGTTAAAGGTATGGGAAAAGTATTTGTTGTGCAATAAATGTAACTATATTGGTCAGCAACGTACAGTCAAACTTTGTTAATACCAACACTGAAGGGGCCATACAAATAGTGTCTGCATTAACGAGGAGTCCATATCAAACGGGTTGAAAGTAAATTTTAAAAGCAAACTTTCCGTAATAACGGGGTCTCCCTATTAAGTACGGGTGTTCGTAAAATGGAGTTTGACAGTATTGCTAACGCTTATATACCTTATAAAAACAAATGGACTAAACTCTACGTCCTCCAAATCAGACACATATTACTATCTTTCACTTATATATCCCATTATAATTCAGGTCTAGAAGTGTATCAAAAAGGGACATATTAGTGTATAACATTCTCTCTGTGAAGCTGATGAATTGCCTATTTCTGTCCAATTCCTACAGCAGCAGAAATGTTGGTGGTTAAGGTGACTCCGGGAGAGTTCGAGAAGGAGGAGACGGCACAGGGAGGAAAAAAGAGGGATGTGAACAAATGTCCCCTGTGCAAGACCTGTAGGCAAGGCATTGGCAGCTGTGTACACTAAAGAAGTGCGGCCAATGAGTGCACTGCCGCTGTGAAGCACAACTAGACACCTCTTACAGCTGGCCATTCTGCAGAGGTCATATCAAGTAAACTTCTCGTGTGAAGTCATGTTTACTTAAGCCTATGACTTATTTTACCGATTGGAACCAGTATTTGAAGATTGCACTGATCAATATTTCATTAAAGGTCTCATGAGAAACCGAACCCGTCAATTACCATCCGTATGTTTGATTTATGTTGTCCCTGTGCAATTGTTTTCTTTGGCCTGGTGTTTCATCTCGATAGTGGTTCTCTCTAAATTTGAAACGTTCTATCTTACACATAACATTAACTTTAACATAAAACAAGCTGAAAACTGGTTGAGCTGTAGCCAAGATAAATAAAATTAAAAAAACCATTATCTGGCGAAAAATGTTGACAATGTTAGTTGACCTTTTTGATGAAAAGTGTATACACTATACCCTCTCGATCAAGCCAAAAAAAAAAAACATCCAAAAATGATTCATCAAGTACAATACATTTGCATGTTTAAACTGCTAAACTTTTTGAGTCAAATGTGAAGGTGGTTCTGCCTTTCATTGGCATCCTATCTATACCACGTCAATTATTTTCGTATTAGTTAGTTGTCACTAGACCTGTTGAACTTAACGGTTTATGATAACACATGGACACGTCGACTAAGGACAGATCAGCATTCAACATTGTAAGCGGTAAAATAAGGCTTGAAAATAAAGTGTATCAAGTTGAAATTGAAGTTCTTGTTCTCATATATATTTTTCCTGTTTCTCGTCATCACAATCGTGACAACTGTACTTAAGGGACCCAACCCTCGATACACAATTGTAGCGTACTGGTCATCACGTTGCGTTAAAAGGTATCGACCAAAACCATAGATAGCGATCAGTGATACTTCACAAATTTACTTATCGTTTAGGCACGTAAAAACTGTAACAGAAACAACAATGAAATTATCGAAAGTCTAGCTAAGAGACTTGAACACAATATCTTAAATAACTCGGCGATAACATGATAGAAAGCAAATACGATTATCGACTAGTTCGATAGGTAAAGAAAGACTGATTTATCCGTGATTCATGCATTAATAAAGGTAAAAAATATATCTATTAAATAAAGAATCATAACTCTTTTCCCGATTAAAATGATTGGACCTTACAAACATTCACATAACCGATCACGATATAGGCATAAAGCACAAAA
This sequence comes from Porites lutea, assembly GCF_958299795.1. Classification (NCBI taxonomy): domain Eukaryota; kingdom Metazoa; phylum Cnidaria; class Anthozoa; order Scleractinia; family Poritidae; genus Porites; species Porites lutea. The sequence continues at coordinate 18,922,904 of NC_133204.1, forward strand.
CAGGATTACAAACGATTACACAATAATCGGGCCTCGCCCCCTAAGCTGGTGCGCATGTTCGTTAGTAACGCAATACGAAGTAACGCATTCGTAACACAATGGTGGTCATCGAATTGTTGGTACAAGTGAAGACAAAACCAGTTGAGACATTTTGGCTTTGAATTCCCTTTTGACATTTTGGGGCAGAATTTAACCATTACTCTAAATTTTTACGGAACCCATTAATAACTCAGTACAATGCAACAAAACTCAACACATACGTTGTGTACAAATAAGTACGTTCAAGGTTAATGAGAAGTAGACCCGTAAATAACTGAAATATTCACTGCATTCTTATGTTATTCTTCTCAATGCGACAGGGAGTCTACGATTGGGCAGGAACAAACGAAATTTCACCCCACTATTTTACAATAGACAGAGGGGACTATCTTGTTTCCCACCAGGAAACGATCAGCCAAGACGCTGAATCTTACTGAAAGAGTAGGTAGAAAGTATAAAACGAACTGATACCCGATGGTAACTTCTATGAAGGAAAAATTTTAAACCTTGTTTAACTAAACACCTTTAAAACGTGTTTAAACCTTGCTGTGAATGCAGCATTAGCCTTTAAGTTGCCTACATTTTATGTAATAAACCGCCCTGAGTACAATCTTAGATATTTTCAATAGGTAAAATTGCAAGGAGACCAGATTTCCTCATGCAGTGGATAGCTTAAAAGGGGAAATTAAGCTGTCCTTTACTCGTCCCTCCAAGCACTGTCAACATCAATCTATAATGCATCAGTCAATTCCAGCTGCACCCAGCCCCCCACTGCGCCCCCCCCCCCCCCCCCAGGGCTGACCCCTGGGCATTAGCTTTTTTTTGTCTTGGATGGCAAATTCCCCAGGGGTGGGGACTCTTGAGCTGTCAAATCCCCCGTGGTGGGGACGAAAAAAGGGGGCAAATGCCCTGTACTCCTTCAACAATGTAACATTTTTCATTGATCGCACGGTCGAGTAGTGCCATTTTTAAGCATTTTAATGGGCGATTTTTTGTTTCAATCAACGTCTTTCTTTGTGATAGTGCTATTCTTATTAAGACTTCATGCTGTGACCACACCAGTTTATGGTTTTAGTATTGTTATAAAATTATTGACATTAGAATTAATACAGTTGAAGTGTGCTGGAAAGTTAACTGTTATGAATAGTTTTATAAATATGAAAGGATGTTCTGCAAATAATATCAACAGAAATTTGATTCAATAACCAAAAAAACGTTGATTCACTGTTACTGCCGTTACGTTGTGACTCAGGGAGCGCACCCATGATGTCACGCACGCCTTGGCGTGCCGCCTAGCAATGCGTCACGGGAAAAAAAATCCATGTGCTCGATGGAAAGAAATGTCTTATGGTGAAGTCGTTATTTCGGAACGCAGTTTTTACGGTTATCGTTTCTTTTAACAACGTTGTAGAGGACACAAACGTAAGTTTTTAGTTCGCCCTTTTTCTTTACTAGGTTTTTCTAGTATTTATTGTTATTTAACTTTTGTTTTATAGTTTTCGAAACCGTACAACTCGTGCATCTTGTGGTACAAGTCTAATACAAGCTACGCAGAAGTTCAAGTACTTACTGTTGCAAACGGACAAGCTTAACTATCGTTTCTATCGCAAGCGTTGGTCGTAATCGTCGAATAGAGCCTTGAATTCCGTACGCGTTTCGAACTGTGTTTCCCTGTGAGAGATTAAAGCAAATCGTACTGTGTTGTTCATCGCTTTAATGCACTCACATTCATGCTCCCGATGCATGCTTCATGCTCCCGATTTCGCTATGTAATTCTGACTTGATAAACAATGAAGAAATGCATGCATAAAATCGAGAACATGCCTTTACCAAACCTCTTCAATTTTTGCCTGTCCTTGACAGATGAGCCAATCTGCTTGTTTTTCCAGTAAAATCCTCAGTGTAGTTATATTCTGATAAGAAACTGCGTGTGTGTCAAAAGTTCGGGGTTGGCCCCAGGGTTGGTGAATGCTCGGCCCCCGGGCAGCGGAAAATTTGCAGATGTCTTGACAGTGAGTCGCATTTTTCTCAAGGCTTCGGCCGTCGGCCGATGCCGAGGATTCCCGCAGGCCCTCCGTGCGCGAAAAAGAACCCCTGGTACCCAGGGTCTTTATACCAGACGACTTCAACATGTGATGACTTTAAGGTCTTCTGTTAAGTGCGTCCGAACGACGCACTTAACACACGACTTTAACGTCTCAAATGTTAAAGTCGTCTGGTATAAAGACAGGACGTCGTAAACTAGGACGCATTTATGCTCGACTAGCCCAGAGACGACTGGGACGAGTGCAAAACAATATGGCGGCCAAGAAGAGCATGAAGGAGTCTCGTGGTAGAAAGTGGAGTGAGGATGAACTTAAGGAGTTTGCATCTGTTCTCGCAGACGACTGAACTGAATTTGCATTAACTTTGGAGACTCTTGAACCCAAGAGGTCAGCTAATGTTCATATTTTTGAAGCCATTAAGAAAGAGTTAGTTGCTCGTTTACAAGCGAAGACAACAACCAGTTCTAAGAAAGGAGAAGCAAACGAAATCGATACATTAGTTGTTAAGCTATGAGCAAAATATAAATGGCTGAAAGAGTAGTGGAGAAAAAATTTGCTCGCATTTCATGGGCTTGAAGTTCATTTTTGGCCCCGCTTTAAATCGTGTCCAGTGTCTTCCGAGAGTAGAGCCTAGTCCTTTTTTCGGAAAAATCTACTTTTTTAAACAAGGTTGTCTACTTTTGTGCGTCCCGTTTTTACACTAGACGACTTTAACGTCTCAGACGTTAAATGCGTCTAGACGACTTTAATGTCTCTAGCATAAAAACGGCCAAAGGGTGAGGTAAGCTCGAGTATCTCTATATCGTCATCCCATGTGGGAAAACATTTGTGTGAAAAGCGTATAACTTGGGTAGCAAGCACATACAGGCGCAAAAATTAAATATGAACCGCAATAAAAGATGTCACTTAAAGTGCCATTCACTGTTGAGGTGTGTAGGTGATCGCCTGAAATAAGTTGATTATATAAAGCTTATTGCTTTTGCAATGAATTGATTTCTTTGCACGTGCATTTAGAGAAGAAAGCTAGCATACCAGACCACTGTGTAGTGTTTTCATTGAGCGATGCTAGCGATCCAGAATACCAGGTGCAGTGCCAACACAATCACGAAGATACCTATGAGCAGTTTGAAGCGAAACTGAAAATCGCATTAACTGTTGCCATTTTTCATCTCCCTGAGACTTGAGAGAACTTACCACCTTAAAATGTTTCAAAAACAAAATACGTACATTAGATATAGTTACACTAATGGATAATGGATGCATGTGTTGTCATCTCTATAATTCATAGACACATTGGTTATACTGTAAATACTGTTAATGTCATTACATTTTTTTAAACCTGCACTTATATGTAAATATTGTTTACTTTAACTTATATTTATTTATTTTGTCCCCTAATTAGCATAGGTTTTTAACCTAAGGTAGGAGGCTTCTTTAGACACCTTAATAAAGTTTCATCATCATCATCTGACGATGAGCGTCATCAAGTGATTTACATTATGCAGTCATCAAAGCTTGCCATCCGTTCATGGCAGAGCCACATGTTTCGATCATTTAACCAAGACCAAGCGTGACTGGACTTTCTTGACCTTCTTGACAATGAGACAGTACTCATTGTCAATGACTGGGCAATGAAGTTTCTACGACAGAGGTGCCGAGAATCGTAGTCTGGCTGGTTCGGAAAGCGTTGCATATCTTGGCACATTTCCGTGGTCTATAGAAGATCTGACAGTCAGTTACAGTGGCAAGGATATGTTCACATCATCCAGTCATGCAGTCATGCAGGATGTGCTTTGCTCTGTCAAATCCGAGTATGCACACGTAACGAAGGCCTATTTTCAGCAGGACATAACTGGATGCTCTCATTCGTTACCAACAATCCTTGCGTGCCCTGTAGTTTCGGGTTCTCCAGGAGTCCAGATTCGACGCATTGATTTCAGTAATCCACAGGGCCGTAAGGGAGCCGCAGATTGCCTTCCAGCAACATGTAAGGCTCACGTACGCATTTTCATCAATGAAGGCCATGATGTCACGAATGCCACTCAATTAAAAGACACTCTTGTCTCACATGGAGGAATTGATGGCGTCCGCGTAGTGTGTCTGGATACAATCACAATGGCATCACCAATCAGCGAACCAGCGAAGATCCAAAATGTCAGTAAACTCAACAACTTTGAGTTTACAGAGGGTGGTATCAAAGCATGGAGCGCATATGGCAGAGGAAAACAAATCAAGGCTTATACCTTGATAACAGGTAACGCACAGTCTTGAAGTTTTTGTTTTTGTTGCTTGTATTTGGGACCATCGAGTATCTTAAAATTTTCTTTAAAAAAAAAACTTAAGGATAGCTAAGAAACCCCCACGTAACCGGGAAGATCAACTCAAAAGTAATAAGAGCAATGGAAAAAAGAATACCAATAAACCAATACATACAAAGCTCCTAAAACTGAAACACAATAAAATATATCTATATCTACACTAAATTTATTCGTTTACCCAGTGTCGTTTTGACACTTATAAATTTCCCTATTTACAGAATCCAAAAACAGGTGGCTAGAATCTACGTTTTCTCTGGGGAAATTTAAGTCTCTCAGCCATGAAGAGAAAAAGCATGTTCACGATGACGAGCCTCCCAAAACAAAAAAGAGTTCCAGTGACATACAGGAGAGTCAGACCAACCATGGTTTATACAGTTGCCCCGAGAGTGGATGCACAAGGGTGTTCCAAAGACATTCCGCAATAACGAAACATCTATCCTCTGAAAAATGCATACGGTCCTTGGAAAAACAAGGCCAAAACAACTTTAACAGTCTTATGTATATTCACGTCCAACATCTCGCCTCATTTTGCCGAATTTGCGGGGATGAAATTGAAGATCATAAGGGCAAGATAGATACTAACCACTTTGTTTCTGAAATTCACCAAATCTGGAAAGATTTAATGTTGTTGGATTCTCCAAATGTTCATCCACCTCCAAAAAAGAATCAAAGAAAGAAGGCAAATTTCAAGTGTAAATGATGTATTTTGCTACTCACTGAACATGCACTGATTATCTGGGATGAAATTAAAACATTGCGTGTAATACAGTGTCGTGATATTGCGTTGCATTGTCACTGTATGTTGCTCTGCACGTGCACCCTATCTATCAACCAATCCAGTGTAATCTTGTATGATTATATAACAACAGGCAACATAGAGCCGAGCGTCATAGGCCCAAGCGGTGCGATGTGGAGGTTGTAGCAAGCACTAAAACAGACATTAAAAACCTATTCCTGTTCTTAGAATCGTGACATGGTGTCAGAAGCGGGATTTATTCATGCCTAAAAGATGCCAGAAACAGCTGAAGCATCCACAGTTTCACCACCAGCGCCGACACAAGTTTTCATTCCCCCATCAAATTTGCCTTCGCCTAACGTGCTTCTCTTTGACGACAATTTAACCACCGCATGGAAGTCGTGGCAGACAGCTTGGCAGCGTTACGAAATCGCTACTGGTGTACATAAACAAGAGGGCATAGTCCGCATGTCGATGTGACTAAGCATTATTGGCGAGGATGGCGTCAAAGCCCACGATACTTTCACTTGGAACGAAGACAAAAACGCAGACGACATTTCACAAGTCTTGAAGAAGTTCGCAAATTCTGTACTCCTAGAACACAGGTCATATACGAATGCTATCGGTTCAACAACTGAAACCAGGAACCCGGCGAAAACATTTCGACTTATCTTATGGAGCTTCGAACGATCGCGAAAAACTGCGCACACGATACAATCACACCAGATGAAATATTGCGTGACCGCCTCGTACTAGGCATATGGGACGATCGCGTGCGCGAGAGACTTCTCCGTTTGAATGATTTATCTCTCCAACAAGTAGTCGACATTATTAAGTCTTCGGAACAGACCCAACAGCAAGTCAAGCAAATGGCTGGAGGAGACACCGTGGTTCATGTGTTACAGAAGGTCGGATCTGCAGGAAAATTTGAAGAAGAACGACAACTCAAGTCACAAGCATTTAGAAGACTGTCTAGAGAATGTGGAAATTGTGGAATGGTGCACGGACGTCATTGTCCCGCGTATGGAAGAACATGTTTTAGCTGTGGGGGCATGAATCATTTTGCTCATAAATGTCGCGCTAATCCCTGAGGATTGAAAAGCAGAGTTTCAGCGGTCCATGAAGCCGTTGACATGGAAGACGACCCCTACTACATTGGTGCCATTAGTAGAAGGAGCAAAGGCCAGGAACAAATGGCAGTGGTCAAGCTCCACATTTATAGGCCAGATCCTAAGACAGAAGTCCAGTTTCAAATAGATACCAGGTCGCAGTGCAACATTCTCCCCGCCCAAGTATACAAGCAAATCACTGGGGACACACTCCTTCATCGCCTCAAACCATGCCGAAAGGAAATAGTCTCGTACACGGGAGATTGCCGCAAAATTGTTGGTAAAGCTACCCTCCCCGTGTGGTCTTGTGGACAGCGGAGGTCACTGGATTTTAACATCATAGACGGCGACTATCAACCGATTTTATCATTGAATACCAGCCTAAATCTTGGCTTTGTGAGTTTGCATAACTGTGATGTCCTAGCATTACACGTTAAGTGTCCCAACGTCTCCTTGCTCGAAGAGTATGATGATGTATTCGACGGATTGGGTGCCCTACCGGGAGCCTACAAAATAGCCATAGATGAACAGGCCTAAACAGTTGTCCACGCACCGAGGCGAGTGCCAGTAGCCTTGCGTCCACGCTTAAAAAACAAGCTGGACGAACTTGTTGACCGTAAAGTTATTATTCCAGTAACAGAGCCGACGCAGTGGGTATCCAGCATGTTGGCCATAGTGAAACCAAACAAAGTACGCACCTGTATTGACTAGCCTGAAATTCATCCGATTGCTTCGAGTCGTTTTCTCCTCTCAACAACGTCTGAATCGACGAGCCGTTAATGCCGTCCAGTGACGCCACTCACTACCCGAAAACCGGGTAGTGATTTTGATTGGTTGATTGTCTAAACATTCGCATAATTATGTATAATTATGAAAAATTTTAGCGGGATTGTCGCTTGATATTCAGCGGATCGCATCCCTGGCATCCTTTCGTTTAGTTGAAACATTTCGATAAGCGCAATCTTTATCTTAAACAGCAAAATTGCCCTTGTCTTCGAAACTGAAATGCTAAATTAAACTGCGAACGAAGAATCATTGCGGAGAGTCGGTAGGTTTTTCATTTAGAGCCGCTTTGTGGTTTCGGCAGCCGGTGATTTTGTTTACGCGAAGTTTTCTGAAATCAATGTTATAATTCGACCTTCTTGCTATTTTTACCGTCAAAAGTAATGATTCTGTTAGCTTTTCTTTCTTGTCTCCTTGTTTTTTCTTCGTTAAGGACCAAATAGCATCTTTTCAATTAAAGCAAATCATTGTGTTTTTGAACTACGTGTTCCGTGTGTGTGTTTATTTCATTGCGTGATTGCTACCGAGTTTGATTGTAGAATTTAGTACAACCGGTTCAGAGTTGTGCTGCATGCAGTTGATAGTTTGAACGTTAAACATGAATTACGATCGAAAAAAAAAAAGCAGTTCTGTATCATGCAGACATTTCCAAACGATATTTCTCGGTTTGCCACTTGAAAATCATGTTTTACTTTTTGCATGAATTAAAGCAAAGGTTCATGAGTAGTGACGTCACTGGACGGCATTAACGGCCGGTCGATTCAGACGTTACTGAGGGAGTAATAACGACTCGAAGTAATCGGATGGAACTCAGGCTATGTATTGACCCGAGAGATTTAAATCGTGCCATACCGCGAGAGCATTACCAGTTGCCGACTATCAATGAGGTTGCCTCCCGCTTAACAGGTGTTAAGAAGTTTACACTCTGTGACGCCAAGGACGGTTTCCACCAAATCCTCTTAGATGATGCTTCTAGTTACCTGACAACGTTCAATACGCCTTTTGGATGTTATCGGTGGGCCCGCATGCCTTTTGGTATCTCAAGTGCTCCTGAAGTTTGGCAGCAACGCATGCATGAATTCGTAGAAGATTTAGAGGGTGTTGAAGTTATCGCTGACGATTTCCTCATCGCTGGATTTGGCGAAACCGACGCAGAGGTCAACTCGAGCCTTGAAAAGAATGAACGTGCGTTCTTCCAGAAATGTCGGGAGTGGAACCTCAAGCTTAACAAACTCAAGCTGAAAAGAGCTCAAACCGAAGTGCGTTTCATGGGACATCTCTTGACTTCCGATGGTCTAAAGGCAGACCCAGCTAAAGTTGAAGCTATTGTAGACATGCCACCGCCGACCGATGTGAAAGACCTGAAGAGGTTCCTGGGGATGGTTAATTATCTGGCCAAATTCTTTCCTCTCCTGTCCGACATGACAGAACCTTTGCGAAGACTCGAAGACAAGGACGTACATTGGTGTTGGCTTGCACAGTATCAGAAAGCATTCACCACAGTCAAAGAATACTTGGCCAAGGCCCCTGTACTGAAATACTATGACGTTAATGAAGAAGTGACAATACAATGCAATGCCAGCGAGACCGGTCTAGGCGCAGTAATGATGCAAAAGAGTCAGTCCATTGCCTTTGCCTTGTGAGCTCTGACCGACACCAAAACCCGATATGCTCAAATCGAGAAAAAACTATTAGCCATCGTGTGGTCAACCGACAAGTTCAATCAGTACATACTGGGACACAAAGTTGTGCTCATCGAGTCTGACCATGAACCACTAAAGGCAGTTTTTACCAAGCCAATACACAAGTTACCAAAGAGACTCCAGAGAATGCTGATGGCCCTTCAGAATTACTCTCTGGATTAGCAGTACAAAAAAGGGGGAACTTATGTGGATATCAGATGCGCTGAGTCGAGCATACCGCAACACAACCGAAGCCTCCAAGCACGATACAAGTCTGATTTGTGCACTTGCCGAGATTGATCATTCAGAAAACCTCTCGATTGCACCATATAGGCTCACTGAACTCAGAAACGAGATTGCCAACGACCCAGTGATGCAAAAGCTAATCGGAGCAATAAAAGGTGGATGGGCAGTGTCAAGGAAGCTCTGTGCCCCTGAGCTAACGCCCTACTATGACAAAAGAAGTGAGCTTATAGAAGACAAGGGACTAGTATTCCTTAGTGAGCGATTGCTCGTACCCCCTTCCCTGAGAAAAGAAATGTTGAAGCAAATTCACCGATCACATATTGGAATCGAAGGGTGTTTATGTCAGGCTAGCGAGGTCCTGTATTGGCCCCTCATGAATTCGGAAGTAAAGGACTTTGTTTCCAAATGCTCAATCTGCCAGTCGTACAAGCCAGATCAGTACCGCGAGGAACTGCAACCATATCCGATCCCGTCGCGTCCCTGGTCGATGCTTGGTGCCGATTTTTTTTACTTTGGGCAACAACAGTTCTTTTTACTAGTCGATTACTGGAGTGGGTTCTTTGAAGTTCAGGAAGTTAAAGTGGCCACATCTGCTAGCGTGATAGCTGTGTGTAAAGTCCAGTTTGCCCGACATGGGATACCAGACGTGCTAATTACCGATAATGGAACTCAATTTACGTCATCAGCGTTCAGTGCATTCGTGAAAGAGTGGCAGTTTGAACATCGAACTTCAAGCCCCCGTTACCCTCAGTCAAATGGCCGCGCAGAAAATGCTGTGAAGACCTGCAAGTCCTTGATGAAGAAAGCGAAAGCGGATGGGCAAGACCCTCTGTTAGCCCTACTTGACTGGCACAACACCCCAACAGAGGTTCTAGGAACATCAGAGGTACAGAGACTAATGGGACCCCGCACACACACGTTCCTACCAAACCATGAAACGTTCCTGTGGCAGCCATCCCACCTGGACACAGCCATCAAATTGGCTGAGCGGAAGGCAAAACAAGCTCAACAGTACAACAAAAAGTTTCGCCCTTTAGTGGCCCAGAAGTGTGGACAGGCTATCAGGATGCGACTCCCTGAAAGGGAGGAATGGAGTCTGGGGACCTGCACGAGAGCCTTGGGGAATAGGTCTTATGAAGTTGAAGTTTGCGGCAGGCGATACCAACGCAACCATCGACAACTGCACCTGACCCCTGAAACAGCACCACCTATGAGTCCCATAAAGTTAAATCCGCCCGAATCCACCCTCAAACCTGCGCCAAGCCTGATTGAGCTGGGACCTCCACCACCGGAGTTCCACGTCGAAACCGAAGCAGAGAGAGGGCCACCTGACACTGAAATGGGGACGGAGATTGAGCCACAAGGGATTGAAACTCGCCGATCAGAGAGCAGACGTCTACCACCTGTGTGGCATCAGGATTACCATATGAACTGAACATTGAACATTGTGCCGTTGATTGGGTTTACTGAACATTGAATGATTAAGCCCTGAATATTTGTTTTTTTGGTTTCAACCAAGAACAATATTTTTTTAAATTTTATGTGATTCTGAACAGTGATTGGAACATTAATTATTAATTAATTATTTGAATGCCAACGCTATAAAAAGGGGAAGATGTCGTGATATTGCATTACATTGTCACTGCACGTTGCTCTGCACGTGCACCCTTGTATGATTATATAACAACAGGCAGCATAGAGCCGAGCGTCATAGGCCCACGCGGTGCGACGCGGAGGTTGTAGCAAGGACTAAAACAAACATTAAAAACCTATTCCTATTCTTAGAATCGTGACATACAGCAAGCAAAGAAAAGTACCAGATGCTTGAAGTCAGCACGAAACAAAACAAAAAAACAAGAAAAATTAATAAATTTGAACTACTTTTTATTCTTGTTACGATGATTGGTGCTTTGATTCTTGTCCTGTAGAAGTTAATAGGTAGTACCAACCCTGTTTGTACGATCTCAACAAATTTTCACACTCTCTTTTCACACAGGACCAGTTTGCTTCTCTCTTTGCAAGCCATGCCAGTGAAGCCACGAACTCTGCGATCGGTCCGGAATCAGTTCGAACATCCCAATGATTCCTTGCAAAGAATAATGCTCTTATTCTCTTACATGCAATGTTTTCTTTGAAATATTCAATGTGACACCTAGACGAGTACTGTAAGCTCATCTTTAATCTGTCTGACTCCGTCTGCTGTCTTGAAAATTTTTGATCACTGGGACGATGGTTTGAGTTGTTTGTTGATAAACAAAAGCGCACCTTCTCATTGGTTGAAAAGTGTCGCATGACCAGTTGGCCCTGTCCTCAAATTAAGGGATATTCCAGACTGGTTGTAAGAGACGGACCATTACAAAAGTTATGGGGAGTGGAGTATTTTAAAGCCGCATGTCGAAGAATATTTTTTCCTTGACATTTCCCTTGCTTGAACTTTGTTAGACCAATGCAGGAGTATTTGAAAGGCTACTCGCCATGCATGACGTTTTTTTTTCAGAATTTTTCCTTGCAAGAATATATATAGAATTTATAACCTCAAAAAATTGAAAAAAAAAACGACTATTGGCGATATTTTGTCTATATTAAAAGACTTCATCGGGGCAATTAAATATATTTTTGTAATTCTTTCCCACTCCAAACTTTGCTAATGATCTGTCCCTTTCCCTATAAAAATGGAGCAGTGCGTGGCAGAGATTTACCACACACGCGAAGAGGTAGTCTACATGGGCCCTCTCAAACTGGTGTCAAACACTTTTTAGGATAAATATTCTTAAGGGTCATTGAAAGATACCACCAAAGCTCTAATGAATCTTGCATGGTTTCTTCCTTTTTCTTTTCTTTCTTTAACTCTTGGGATGTCGGAAGAAGAATGACCCTGGAAAGGGGCTTGAGGGCTCTGACATGGGTACGATTGGCACCCCTATTCAGGGAAGAACCTCCACCTCAGTGAAGTCATCTTTGTCTCTATTAAAGTAGAAGTAAGTTACAACTTGGATCTGTGATACAGCGGGTAAATTCTGAATACAAGATGATGTTTTGTTGATGAAAATTAAAACGGAGATGGCTTAGGTGCTCCCAATCCCGTTCCCAGACGCCGCAATCCTTTTGGTCAGCGACAGGATCGGGACCCCTGGGATAATCCGTTTGCTGACAACAGGATTCCTGTTGTCATCCCGACTGCGCAGGCCCGAACCAGTTTGGAAAATGGCGTCTAAGTCGGAGGATTCGTTTCAAGAGGCGATTAAGTTTTCTTTGGCAAAACTTGGCAAACCAGACCTGGAACTAAAGAGGGAACAATTTGAAGCCATAAGGGCTGTGTGTGTTGAAAGAAAGACGTTTTAGCTGTATTGCCGACGGGTTTTGGTAAATCTTTACTTTATCAAATTTTGCCTGCAATATTTGATTTCCTACGAAGCAGAGGAGACAAGCAAGAAGAAAACTCTGTTGATATAGTTATTTCTTCTCTTAATACCTTAATGAAGGGCCAACTTAAGAAATTAGAAGGATTTTTAAATGCCTGTGCTGTGCAAAGTGTGAAAGACGAGGAAGGAGAGAATAAAGTAAATTTGCCTCAAGATGTGAGGAAATGCAAGTGCCACTAAATGTGGCATGATGGAAACATTGGGGCTTTCAAATCCAAAAATTGTTGAAAGTAACCTAGGCAGAGCAAACATTTACTATATGCATCGCACACTCGTCCTGACAAAGGTGATGAGAAACTTGATTCAATTTTGGAACCCATAGTTGCTGAGTTGAAAGCCTATAAGGTAAATATGCCCCTTACACTGATTTATGGAAGCCTTGAAACTATTTCCGACTGCTTTCTGTATTTTAGCACAAAGAAGAGTAAAGATCAATTTTATCCGCCCAATGCTGAACCCTTTGCCAAAAACAGACTGTTACCCAATATCATGCCCAATATCCCGAAAGTGAACGCTCTAGGATTGTGGAGGAATTGGTAAAGGGGACTTCAACCGAACGTGTTCTTTTTGTAACCATTGCTTTTGGACTAGGTATTGACTGTAATGACATTCGCAGAGTTGTACACATTGGGGTGCCATACTCAATGGACGACTATTGTTAAGAAGTGGGCAGAGCTGGAAGAGATGGTCTACATGCCAGGGTTGACAAATATTTCAACTCATAGGACATCTCCAAATTAAGAACAAAATGACAGATGTGATGAGAAACTATGTTAAGTCAAAAGAATGTAAAAGAAAAATGATTCTAAATTATTTTGATCATAAAGTTCCTTCCACCCAAGGACCAGCACATATGTGCTGTGATTTTTTGACAGTGCTCAGTGTGCTTGTGATGACTGCCTATTGGCAAGAACTGCAGATGACATGGACTGTGCAGATACCAGGTGCCCTGATCAACCATGTGATTCTTCAAGACATCAGTCAGATAATGAGCCAACTCCTTTGTTCAGTGAGAGTATTCAAGCAGAAATCAAGAAAGACCTTATAAATTACAGACTGAAATTGCAAAGTGAAGTATTGACATCGTATTGACATAAAATTGACATCTGTTGAAAAAGGCGTGTCTTAAATTATCATCGATACTTCGTTTTTGTAGCCTTTTTAGACATTTGATAGTCCTGTTAATATACATCTTTTACCATCTGATTATATCTTGCAGACTACACGTGAGATTTAATATGCCATCATTTGTTCATTCTTTTTTTTTTTGCCCGACCAACCGACCCACCTTCACAAGAGGGAGGGCGATGGGAAACGAAACATTTTATAGGGATGGCCAAAGTGTCCTCGTAATTTGAAGGATTTATCCCAGGCCCCAGCGACAGGTTCACATGGTAATTACCCCTCCCTAATAAGTTGTCTGTCAACGAACTGCCTGTCATCAGATCTCTCTTCCATGCAGAAACCAAAAAAAGCCATACATGAACCGACATATTTTAAAAACTTTCAGATACTGATCAAAGTGAGTTCATCAGTGATGATAAAGATTCATGTAATGGTCTACAAACCATGCATTTTTGGACAAACACGGGTGTGCATTTGTATTTTGTATAAATTTGTTGCATTTGTTAAAAATGCTTGGACTGACACAACCGTATCATAAAAAGCATAGCCCAGGAGAAGGTTGGGCAGCACCAGTCTCTTATCTTGACAAAGTTGTTAATTTTTCGCAAGGGAGTGGCAAAATTACCTTTTAAACTCTGCTTAGTTTCCATTGAAAGTCACAGCCTTCATGAAAGCTTGACGTCATCGATCATAGTCAACTGACTTCCCACTCTGGGGATAGATGTGTGTAGCTGTAAATTTTAGCATTCTTGTTAAATAGAAGTTTCCCCATCCTCTTCTCCCAACTGTAACGTCTCTTTCTTCTAATTCCTTGCTACTCCTGCCTTCTCCGCCCAGTTCTTATTCACTTTGCTTTTTGCTTTGTGTTTAGTGTTATTAAGTTTTGGGGGAAAATTTTTGCAACCATCCAAATGATTGTTAAATTATCTCCAACAATGTACAATCATTTCTCTGAATTGCTTAACTGAATCATGCTCGTTTGAATATAAGCTTAGTTTCAATGAACACTGATGTAACTGGTTGTTTAGGGTTGAATATAGCCTGTGTGACAAGTGCAATAAGGGGAATAGCTTTTAACTTGTACTTTTCTTTCTCAGCTTAGAGTTATTTATTTTTATCTGCTTGGAGCCCCACCCAAAGTCTCAGTGTTAATGTGATAGTCTTAATATTATTTGGACCCCTTATTTAGATAGCCATATTATTTATAATACATTATTTTTTCTTTCACTTTATAGGCTTCTTGTGAGCGAGGCAAGGGCAAATGTCCCAACTGTCTTTTCGGATATGCCAATCGGTATAAAGAGCCTACGTGTACCCACTGTGGATTCTATTTGGGAGGCACTTTTATTCCCAAAAATCCCAAGAAACCCAAAATGGACATACCATTGTGCACTTCAGTTATTGTTGGTCCATGGAGCGTCTACTCGTGCAAGACCAGTAACCATGATGACTGATGTCTCGTCATCAAGGACTGTAGATATGATTCTCCAAGCACTATTTGCTTACACCACCTGTGCAAACAAGCCCGTGTGGTGATGGTGAACAGCAGTTCTTCTTCTCTATTCACATGTGAGCATGTGAAGACCATTGAATCTGCTGTTCAACCAGAAAAACGGTACTTTGATTTTCCTGACTTGCAGGGATACCAGTGTGGTGACAGAATGAGGAGTGATTTGTTGAGACTCAGGGAGTTATCAGGAAATCTACCATTAACTGTGAAAGTTTCTCCTTTAATGTTCTGTGTCTCTGGACATGTCTCATCAAATAATCCTGCCGGGTATTGCCATGTGAAGGTGCAGGAAGATGCCCTCAGATAATGTACTAAGGACTGCAAAACATTTCTTCCAAACGCAAAACAAAACAAAGCCAAAAATATCCATACACGTTCATATATTAATTGGCCTTGGGATCATATCTAATGAGACTTTTGAGAAAACCACATCTATTGCAGCATTTGCTTCTAGATCAATGGAATCCACGTTATCAGCAACAGAATCAGCATCTGCTTCTGAATCAATGCAATCCTCTCCATCAGCATTAGAATCAGCATCTGCTTCTGGATCAATGGAATCCTCTCCATCAGCATTAGAATCGGCATCTGCTTCTGGATCGATGGAATCCACGTCATCATCAACAGAATCAGGACCAATCAGTACAGATAGCACTGATAATTCTTTGGATACTGACAGCCGTTTATCAACTGTTCAACTAAACATGAAGAGATCCCTGCCCCTACAAATACCCAGTGCTGTCATTGGCCAGGCACATTCCATGGATATCAAGGGATGGCCTCCATCACTTTCACCCTCTTTCTTTACTTGCAGTTTGTGCAATAGTCCATTGTCTGAACCAAAGAGTCATCCAGGCCAAAGAGGAGACGCCATAGTTTTGACTAATTTAATTCCTGGGCTAATAACAATAGACGAGCTTCTGAGAAGTAGTTTACACTATTCCTTAATGATAGTCTTATTCAATTTCAGTTGTCCATTGTACCTCAAATATTATATGTTTTTCCATCATGCAAGCAGCACGGAAAAAATGGTCTTGCTTTCTTTGAATAAAATGTACATGTAACACATAGCTGAGGTGATCCATGGCGTTTATTTGTAATATTTGCACCAAACTACTTCACCTAATTTAATTGACGTAAAAACATGTACAGCTTTAGTTCCAGTAGCTTAGGAACAACCAATTCACTAAAAACTGTTGAAGTAGAGTAATGAGAGAGTACCGTTCTGATGATGAATTCCGCACAGCTTGTAACAGTCCCACTCAGGACTACTTTCACCCGGTCGATTCTACTCAGCCTACTTATGAGAGTAATGTTCTTGTTAAACCAAAATTTAGGCGAAACTTGGCATTAGAAATTGAGCTGCGCAATTCTAATTCAACTCCCAACATTGTTGGGTGGTACTTCAATATTGCTTCCATTTGCACTCCTGTTATCACCAGTGTTGCGAGTTGTAGGGTCCCCTTGTGCCTTTAGCATAATAGCTAACTAATAGAGATGGACCTTGTGAGAGTAAGCTTTTCAAACAGGCCAAAATCAGGATACCAGAAGCTTTTATCGTAATAAAGTATTGTAAGGCCCGGTTCAGACGCTGAAGTTTTCATGAACCAAACCTCATACATTGAGTTAAGTACATGAAAAGATCGATGTCTGAATCAATTAGGAACGCCTGTTTACTTCGAATAGGTTCGGCTCATGAAAAGTTTGGCGTCTGAACTGGGACTAAGGATCAGAAAATGCGCACTTTTAAAAAGTAAACTTCATAACATAAGTCTTATAAAATTATTTCTCATATTAGGAGCAGAAAAAATAAGAGCGCAATCTCCGAGCTTTAGTTAAGACGTAGCCAGTGTACATTGTTTAGGTTTTATCTAGGATCTTTAGGATAATGAAACTAACGTGCAGTAAAGGAAGTCAAGTTGTATAATAATAATAATGATAATAAATACATTCTTCTATGGCGCACTTAAAAAACTCAATACAACTTCAATGATTTACAAACAGAAAACAAAATCAAAATCTTTATCTAATTAAGTTTACCATAATGCTTACTAAAATAAAAAAGCTTGCCTTAAAAGATGAGTTTGCAACTTGTTTTTAAAACAGATTGGAGTCTTGGCATTCTTCATGTTCCACAATTTCGGTGCCACAAAAGAAAAAGCTCTACACTCAAAGTTTTCACTTTTAGCTTTTTGAGGACAGCGTAGTGAACTTGACCCTGATCTTAAAGTTCGTGACGGTTGCTACAGTTCAAGGCATTTATCCTCAAACAGTTGCTTATCTACTGTGAGACCCGACTTCCTGTATTTCCGTTCCAATCTTCGCTTTTCAAGTTTAACCTGTCGAAGGTCGCACTGTACCAAGGGGCATATGGACTATGTTTAAGCCATCGAGATTGGATCGGTGCAACCGCGTCATAAATTGTCGGAGACTGAGGCTAGTATTTGTGATTGCGTGATTGTGCAGACTTGAGTTGATGACAGAAAACCCACGTGATGGATCAAATTAGTTCAATACGTGATTTTGTTAAATAGCCGTGAATGATATGTGTCAAGGACCGGAAATTTACCCGTAGGCCATTTGCATGCAATGTTCAGTATAAACGATAAGCACTTGCGATTTTAAGTTGAGTCGTTGAGTTGTTGTCGCTGTTGACCCTGTAAACCAGCCGTGAGATTGCGAGAGCTGTGACCTGTTGAGTTTGAACCTTTGAGAGTGATTCCAGGCTATTAAACCTATCAGTGGACCTGTGAGTATAATTTGCCTTGAATTATTCCTTTTCCTTTGTGGGGAATCGATTCCTGGAGGCAAGCGTTTCCCACAAGATTTCCGTCAAGGAGATGCTGTTTTTAGATAATAAATCGTTGATATTCAGGATGGTAGAGAGATCAATTTTGGAAAAGCATTCACTGACATCATTGTGTAGCTTTGCTAAGTCCAGTTTCTTTTTTCATCTGAAAGTGACCAACACATTACAAAGCGGAGGTCTTGGACAGTCGATCTTGCATGCTGCTTAGCTTTAAAAAATGTTTAAGACGATTAACAGAATCACATTGGCCATTTTAATGGCTAGTAAACTATATACACCTAGGCCACCCTGGCCACCCTTGCCACTCTGATCACTCTCGCCCCAACCGCCACCCTTGCCACTCTGGCCACCTGCGCCACCCTCGCCACCTGCGCCACCCTCGCCACCTCCACCACCCTAGCCACCTTTGCCACTCTGGCCACCCTCGCCACCTTCACCACCCTCGCCACCTAACCCTAACCCTATAACCCTAATTCAAGTCTTACTGCTTGCATCCCTTCACCCGTCACATCCTACATCCTTGCACTTCCTACATAGCTACTACATTACATCTCTCACCCTTGCACCTCCTACACTCCATGAAATCCTTACACCCTTCCTCCACCCCTCATATCAACATCGCTCAGGGAAGCCCCATCACTTAAAGTAGCCCTGTCGGTCCAAGCAGCACTAGTACTTCTTGCACCTTATTCATCCCCTGAAACCCTCCGTTAATTGAAAAACAAAAACAAAAACAAAGTAATCACATTAAAAGTTAATCGTTTTCCCATGGACCAATCAGAATCCAGCTTGTAAGAGCTGCGAAATGACTCTAACTAACGGGTGAGGAAGCCATTCAAATGGGCTGTTTCTAGCGAACGGGTGACCAAGCTGTTCGAAAGGTTGACACAAACGGCTTGTAAACGAAAAGTCATTAGTGTACGTTTTCTCGTCTAAGGTCACAAATATCAAACGTCTTATAATGGCTGTAATAACAAGACGTTTCAGGTGTATAACCTTTCTTCACTGTACGAGAAAACCGTGTTTGTGTTGCATGATTATAGTAGCGCGCGCATATATGCAATTCTCAGTTTCAATAAAGCTCAAATTGATAGTCCGTTCGGTTGAACAGTTCCTAGCTGGATAATCCCTCACTTATCAAAGGAAGTAGAAGAAGGATTCGCTTTGCATCATACACCTTCGCTCTCATACTAAAACTTACTCTTGTCAAAATTATATACATTTGTGCTTGCTACCTTCACAAGTTTACGATTTGAAGAGCAAAGGACATTGCTCGTTCGGCCTGTGTTTGGCAAGCTGTTTAGAAAAACGAGGAATTCGAAATTAAAGGAAGAACTCAAACGCAGGATTAAATAAACGGACAACAGGTCGAGACGTTCCATTCTGTTCGTTGATTCATTGATCAATGTCGCACTGGCTATTGACAACTAGAATCGTATTGGTGAGCAAAGTTGCAAGCAAGATATTAACACGTTCCTTTGTCTCTACCGTGCGAAGGAAGACAATGGCTGCGATGTTAATAAGGCAAGTAACTAACATGCAGCTAACATTTGTAACTTTGTAACTTTATTTGATTTACCACAAAATACAAATAACGATAAAACAACACAGTTACACAAAAGCAAATGAAAGTGGCGAGGAAGCCCAAAAAGAAACCATGAGGCTTATAGACATTGGGCTCCCTCAGAGTAAAAATACAGTTAACAGTAACAGTAAGGCCAGGATCGAAAGTAAAATACAATGAAGGTAAGTATAAATTAACTAATTACATAGGCTGAGTTGACAAAATATAAGGTATGGTACATGTAACAATAACTATAAAAATAATATCACATATGTGAAGAAATATAACTATTTACTACAAGATTTATAACTAATAATTCATATATAATTTTTTTTTCAATTTCGTTTTGAATAAGTGGAGAGAATTAGATTCTTTAATATCATTTTCTATGGAGTTGTAATAAGTAGGTCCTTGGAAACTGACAGAAAATTTACGAAGGTTTGTTCTACAAGAGGGAAGGTGAAAATCGTTCGCGTGTCTAGTGGCATAGCTATGGACTTGTTTGTTTAAAAAAAAAAAAATTGTTGAACTTTGAAGGCAAAAGAGAATGGTTAAGAGAAAACATAGGTTTACCCAATTCTAGCTGTCTAATATCGGAAAGTTTTAGTAGCTCTAATTCTTTGAAAATAGGGTCTGAATGAGAATCAAAAGTAGATTTAGAAATAATTCTGATAACTCGCTTTTGCAAAGAGACAAGACGGCAAAGATTGGTTTTGTACGTAGATCCCCAGACAATAATACAGTAATGAAGATAAGGATAAACTAAACAATAATAAAGAGTTTTTAGACACGGTTTAGGTAGAAAAAAATCTTGCTCTATTAATGACACCTAATGATTTCGAGATTTTACGAGCTACTTGAGAAATGTGCGGTTTCCAAGACAGATGTTCATCAAGGACTACACCGAGGAAGACCGTTTCTTTAACCTGTTCGATTCTCTGTTCATTTATGCATATTTGCATTGGAAAATGATACCTTTTCTGTCTAGGCTTAAATAACATAAAGTTTGTTTTCTTCAGGTTTAAGGAGAGTTTGTTTGCCTTAAACCAAGTGGATAATTTATTAAGTTCGGAAGTGAGTGAGGCTGCCAGGTAGACAGGATCTTCATGGGACATAAATAAATTAGTATCATCTGCAAATAAAATCAGCTCGACGAGCGTCGATACGTTGTTTAAATCATTAATAAAGAGCAAGAAAAACAAGGGGCCCAAAATGGATCCCTGGGGGACACCACAGTAGATAGTTTGAGGAGAGGAGCATTGACCGTTAAATTGAACGAATTGCAACCTGTTGGAGAGGTAGCTTCTAATCCAGTCCAGAGCCACGCCACGTATACCATAGTGTTCGAGTTTGTCAAGCAGAATATTATGATCAACGGTATCAAACGCCTTAGAAAGATCAAGGAAAACGCCAACGGCATGTTCATTGCGATCAAGAGCAAGGGAGATTTTTTCATATAGGTCAATCAATGCTAACGAAGTTGAATGATTTTTCGGGAGCCAAATTGATTATCACATAGAATTTCTAGTTTACTTAAATAATTGTAAAGACGGTTATAAACAACCTTTCCAAGAAACTTAGAAAAGCTAGGGAGAATTGAGATCGGTCCATAGTTCATAAAGAGTTATCAATCACCGGCTTTAAAGAGTGGTATCACGCGAGCAATTTTCATTTGGTCGGGAACAATGCCATGAGTGATAGATAAATTGATTATATGAGCTAAAGGATCGGCTATAATTTGAATTGACTGTTTTATGATGGAAATGGGAGTTCTATTATGGCCAGCTGCCTTACCTGGTCGAAAAGCATTGGAAACTCCATGTAGCTTTGGCATTTGATTTAGAAGCATCGATTTTCTTTTCGTAATATATACGTTTAGCGATTCTTAATGAGTGATTCAATTTGTTTTTGTAATTTTTATAAAGAATTTCATAATCCGAAGATTGACTAGTGAGATACTGTCTATATAACTTATTTTTCGTTCTTATCGACTTCAGAAGTCCTTTCGATAACCAAGGCTTACTCAAACGGTAATTGCTCACCTTAGTTTTTTTTAAAGGAAAACATGAGTCATACACCTAATTGCAATAACGTTGTCTTATAAAAATGACAAAAGGAAAAAGCCAAGTAGGAATTAAATAGGCTAATTAAGCCACGTTCTCATGGTAGATTCATTTGCAGCCGTTGCATTTCCCCGCTGGAATTGTCAGTTGTATTGTCTTTCACCTTTAAAACAGTAGCAAATTCCAACAGGCAAATATGATGTCCATGTGCGGATGATGCAAGTAAATTCATTAGGCTTATTAGCCTAATTAATTCCTATTTCGCTTTTTCCTTTCTTTCTTTTTTCTATGACAACGTTTTTGCAATTAGGTGTATGTCGTAGAGTATTGTTTGAAAAAGCTGTTATAGGCATTATTTGGATCATCAAGAGTGGCATACTGAGACCAGTCAATTCTCTCCAAATGCGATAGAAACTTAGTTGTGTTGACTTGATTTACATCTCGAACAAAAACAGTTTCATTAGATGCTGAGATTGAGGTGTCGAAATGAACAGAAAATATAGGCAGATGGTCAGAAATGTCAGTGAAAAACAGTCCACTCCTAGATCTATCGAAAAATTGGTTGACGAAAATGTTGTCAATTAAAGTTGCCGAATGACAAGTTATTCTTGTAGGGCACGTAATCAATGGAAAGAACATATTTGAATATAGCGCATCTAAAAATTCACCAGTAACGGAATGCCAATGGTGGTTCATTAGATTTAAGTTAAAGTCACCCATTAAATAACATACCTTATTTTCTTTTGAACTCTTACTTAATAGCTCATTGGTCATTGTTAAAAATTCATCAACGTTTTGGTTTGGCGGCCTGTAAATCACACCAGTAACAATGTTCTTTCCCTGGGGCTTAACAATTTCAATAAACAAAGATTCTGCGACGTTTGGCAACGAAAAATCAAGATCGCATCGAAATTTAAAATTCAAATTGCTAGAAACATACAGACCAACTCCACCACCGGATCTATTTTCCCTACTTTTATGAACAAAACTGTAACCGTCGATGTCGACTGAAGACGACGAATCATTAAGCCAAGTTTCGGAAATACCAATCAAAGAAAATTTTAAATTTACGTTAGATAAAAGATCCGTTAATTTGCTAGCATTACATTGTAGGCTACGAATGTTTAGATGCAGTAGAGAAAAGCTGTCACAGATACGCGAATCTTCACTAGATAGCATGTCATTAAATTGATCTTCAATAAAATATTCAGAGTCATCGCCAAATAAATCCCTGAGGTTGGTGTCAGGGTCAAGGTCAAATGAACGAGCTAGATTTGTTCTAATATTGTGAAGTAAAGGACTGAAACTTAAACTAGCTAATCTATCAGCATCACAGCGAACAGGACCATTTTGCATTTCATAAATTGCTAGGTTGAAGTCAGCATCATCAAGGTCGTTAAAGGGAAATGAAAATTCCGGAAAGACAGACATGTTCAATGTGGGGGAAAACAAAATTAAAAAAAACAACAAAGATGAAAAAAACAAGGGGAAAAAAGGAGTAAGAAATAAATAACTTAGCTGTTCTCGACATTGGGTCTGTCTCTAATAACCAGTTTATCTAACACAAAATAAGCGATCTTCCCTGCTCTCTTGGCTGCTTCCATCATGGAAAAAAGCTAGTTAAAAGCTAGTTCTTTTGTTTTAGAATGCCAGCGTGCCGTGTGCGTGCGTTCACCTTATTCCCTGAAATCCCGTGGAAGGTCACATATCATGTATAAGATGTCATTTTGTGAGATTTGATATTTATTTTGTCGAGCTCTCATAGGAAATTTTCTTTAGTGTTATTACAGATAACTAATTATTACATCTGTAGCCGTTGAAAAATGGAAAAAAAGGGTACAATATTGTTTGAATTACTATGGTACAAGGTTTTTGGTCACTGAAAATTGATTCTGTCTTAAACTATTGTTATTAGAGGGAAATGGTGGAGTTATAAATCATTGCCATCATCAACAATAATAGCTTCTTCCTCCTCCTCCTCATCAGTACTCTCTTGGTCATCATCCTTGCAGCACGAGTAATCACAGCTGTATGGATTTGCTGCCAGGCGTTTCTTGTGCCGTGTTAACCAGGCGTGCAGAGCAAATACATCCAGCTGATCTAACGGGCTTGTTGAAATGAAAGGAAAGCTGTTAATGTTTCTTCCTGGTTGAAATCAAATGGATTTTTCCCACTTATAATGTTGATCATCTCTCTGACATCATCGCAGGTGCATGTATGAGTATGGGCTGTTGACTCCGGGGAAATGTTACTGTCATACTGCCTTACTATTTCATTCAAAAGAACACTTGGTGATGTTGACCTCTGTACAGCTTTGAGTGTTTTGTTCCTACACATTCCTTTTAAAATACCTTTATCAGTAATTACTTTGTGCTCCATTTGTAAATCATTGGCATAGTTGTTTCCTTTTCCACCTTCGCATTTACAAACTGGCCATGAAGAATACGGTGAGCCATTCTTTCACTGTATAAGCCCTTAACAAATGGTGAAAGGTTTGAACCCGGGAGTCATTTCAAAGGTAGGTTGAGTTTGATCGTCCGGGTGAACGTAGTCCGGAATAGGACTGTTGTTGTTGACAGTGACTGACGTTTCGACAACCTGTGCAGTAGTCATCTTCAGAGTCAAACAAATGTTATAAAATGCATGGACTCAAAAGCATACTTCATACCTCATGTTTGGCACCTGAAATAGAGCATTAGCATTTCCCAGTTCCTTAACCTCCTCTCTCCATCGCCCTCAGCCTCAGTGTCATTCAGCTGCATCAAGAACACTCCCAATTGCAAGACTTGCAGTCCATAGTTCATTCTACGATCTTCTGTGGAACTAGTAGGAATGCTGGAGACGGGGGATATGATTTCTGCTGGGACTGGTTGTCTTTGAGCTTGTTCTCCATACACTGCAACCAAGGTCTTTGGCCATAAGACCACCTAACCAACAGAGAGAAGATGAGCTGCTTTTAGGTGAACAAAAGCAACCAAAACGGGCACCAAATCTGAAGTGGCTACTCCTGATAATTTCCCAACAGCTAGTACATCATAACTGCTTTGTCCCTCCAGTGACTGTACCAAAACAACCACTTGCCCTTGAGGAGGAAATTGAAAGGCAAACTTAGGCTTCTATTTATTAATTTATGTTTATATATAAGAATAATTGAGTCGGTATTTATCTTATCAAACATAATATTATAAGAAATAGAATATAGCTGATTAACCCAATAAATTATTTAATTTACTCAGCCTTTATTATAACAGAAAACTGTGCATTAATCATTTTAAAATTATTTAATGCTTACCACAAGAAAATGCAAAACAAATTAAGACGGAATCCACTATGAAATTGAGTAATGTTAATTTTCAATGGACAAAAAACTTGTACCAGAATAATTTGAAACAGGGCATTCCTTTTTACATTTTCCAAGACCTAAAGATGTAATAAATCACCTGTAATAACACCAAAGAAGGCCTGAGGGAGCCTGAGAAAATGAACGCCAAATATCACAAAATTACATCTTTCACATGAAATTTTCAGAGATTTTCCTGTATTTTTTTTCATGACGAAAAGAGGATGTACAGGGCGGAGAGAAGGGCTGAGAGAAAAACCAAGGAAAGGCGTCGTCGTTTCCATCCTGTGGATCGAAAGGAATTGGCGTCTTCTACTTCTGCCACTTTTTCTTCACGTTCAGGACCTTCCTATTCAGCGAGTGGTCAGCCTAATCGAAGGGTTTCTAGCTCTTCGCAGCGTTTGGGGCCTTGTTTAAAGATAAATAGTTCACGTTAGACTTGCTTTCTTTTCACCTTCGGATTTATGGCGTTACTCCCAGGCCATATCCAATATTCTCCAGTATTCGTTGGCTATTTTCATTTCTTGTTTTTCTATTTACGTCATTCGTCAGGGAGGTTTTTGTGCTTCCAGCCATAAAGGATCTTATTTTGGAGGGCCCAGGTCAGAGGCAGATCTATAAGTCTCACCCGTCCCTTTTTCACAATTGCCCAAACTTCAGAATGTTGGCTTTGCGTGTGGATTTTGGGTGAGTTTTTGGTCCCGTCACGGATAGTGTTTTGAGCCTGATTTAGCATATTTTGAGCCTGAATTGGCATAGTTTGAGCCTTATTTGGTGTGCTTTGAGTCAATGTGGTCTTGTCGCACGTGTTTTGTGCCTACATCGGCTTTTTTTTGCTGAAATTGGTCATTAGCGAAGTAATTGTTGGATTTTCACGATATTTTCTTTTCTCTCAGATGTTCTGAGTTCCGGGGTTTGGCTTGAAGCAGCCTCATTGTCAGGTTCTTCTTTGAGTGACATGGTTCCAGGGCTTATTGATCTGCAATTAGATGCCAAGGCTCCGTCCATGATGCTGAAGTACAAGTCTGGCTGGTTGCGGTGGCGTGAGTGGGCTCTATCGAAGATTGGTGTTCCCGTTATTCCAGCAAAACCTTTGCATATCACATTGTTTATCTCTGAGCTAGCTAAGCGTTCTTCCGAGAATAACATTGGTGTATCTTCTATAGAGTCTGCCGTTTATGCTATTAAGTGGGGCCACGCAATGGCCGGTATTGAGGCTTGTCCTGTTAGCCATCCCTTAGTAAAGTTTGCTTTAGAAGGCGCCAAAAGAAGGCTTGCCTGACCTGTTCAGCCTCAGGAGCCGCTGTCGGTTAGCACCGTACAGGCGATTGCTACGCATTTTGCCTCAAGCGCTTCACTTTCCGATCTTCATGTTTTACTTATTCCTTTAGTTGGTTTTACAGGCTTTTTTCACATTGACGAGATTAGGAATATAGCACTTCATGATATCTCAATAAATAGTGATCATATGTCAGTTTATGTGCCTCAGCACAAAAACGACCAGTATGGGGAAGGTCTCACTAGAACCAGCAAGGTTACTTGTCCTGTAGCTGTGACTGAGTGGTTGATTAAGCTTTTTTCCACAGTGTTCCTCTGCATTCCCAGTAGTTTGCAGAATTGTCAAAGCTAAGTCTAAGGAGTATTTTCATTCTAGTTTGGGTGTTTCCGTTTCCACTTTAAGGGAGGAATTTAAGAAGCATATTAAGCCATTTGTTAGTGACATTTCTAAGTATGGCACACATTGTATGAAGTCTGGTGCAGCTTCTAATCCGGCTTGTTGGAAAATAGCTGGTGACTTGTTAGATATGGATGCTGGTTGGAGGTGCGAGTCCACTAAGCATAGATATATTAAGCATGGTCTTAGCAAACGTTTAACCGTATCTAAGGAACTTTCAATTTAGTTGTCTATGATACTCGTATAAATATTATTTTATATTTTATCATTATATCATATTTTTTCTAGTATATGTTGGCAATTGTTTAATCGGAATTAGACTTTCGCTTTTGCTGACTTTGTAATTTTGAGTAGTTTATTTACTATATAGAGTCCTGGCGGGGGACGTAAGATGTGCCTGGCCCGTCCCAGATTTCCAAACCTTTTTTCCCTACGGAGTTTTTTGGGGCAGGTTTTTTCTGGCCACCCAGGTACACTAACATGTAGCTTTACAATAATTACCTTTGCTGTAGCTATGTTCATGATTTGACTATCATTAAAGTGGGTTAAGGCGTTACTCCCAGGCCATATCCAATATTCTCCAGTATTTGCTGGCTATTTTTGTTTCTTGTTTTTCTATTAACTTCTGGTAAGTGCAGAATCCATGTTGAACGGCAGTTCAAACTGATACGGCTGGATAGAAAACGTTTGAGCTCCTTGTTCTTCATCAGAGAACTCGGATTCTGACTCAGAATTTGATATTATAAGAGTGATAAAGGTAAGAAAAAGCCCCAAAGCAGACGATGCAAAATGTTGTACACAACTGGAAGTCGCGTAAACATCGGATTATGCTTGACATCGTGACATCATAGATTAAAACACTGACCCCTTTCTGAGCAGGTGAACAATTTTCAAGATGGTGGAATGCTATTTGCATTTTTGACTCCTCTTTCAGGTGAAATGTCTTCGTTCTAACAAACAATCACTTAAATTGGTAATCCAAATTTGAAACAACAAATTTAAGTCAATCATTAAGAAAAATGTCATTTTTACTCTGAAGTTCACCTTTAAGTGGGAATGAACTACTCGGGTAGGACACTGCAAATCAAAAGCACAGTTAGCTTTGGATCGGTCACACGCTCGATGTTTTGAATTGAGACGTAAGAATTAGAGGCTGTGGTAGCAAGGCTGTCTCGTACAACATCAGTGGAGTTTTAATTACCGAAAATGGCTTTGGTGAAAGAAGGGAATCAAGATTTTGCAAAGAGATTTCTCAAGGCAACTGCGCAGAAGAGCCTGAGTGAGAAAAGATCAGAAAGATGAAAGCAAAAGGTGAGATCAACTGAAAATGAAATGCCCCAAGCACAAATACCGCATGTTTTAGGTTCCATTCTTGATGGGAAACTACTCAACCTTCTGGTGAGTAGGCTAGAGGCGAAGATCGAATCTAAAATAGAAGAGCCTGAAAACAAGTTTCAGAAGATAAAAGATGAAATCAAAGAGTTCAAGGAAGACGTTAATGACAGCATCAACCATGTAGAACACGTGCTAAGAAATTAAATCCTCGGCACATGACGTAATGCAAGATGGACGCGTGTTTCTGAGCTCCGATAATAATCTTACTTTCTGACTGACTATTATCAATATGATCAAAAAAAACTACCAAGCTCTTAAAAAGGAAAATGATGACCTTAAAGCCAAATATCAGTTCTTACGAAAGAAATTCGCGATTGGAAAGCATTAGTCGAGAATCACCAGTGGCAAAGGGAACAGCAGAACAATGGCGCCTCGGGTTCCCTGAAGGACATGGAAAACAGCATTGAGTTTGTAAGTGAACAATATGACTGGTTTCCAGCTTTCCAGAAGAAAGTGTCCACAAGACTTAAGGAACTTTCAGCCTCACTTAATACTTTCTCTAAGAAGGTAAACGACCTAGCGCAAGCCATCGACAACTTGGAAGCCTACAGCTATTGGTATAACCTAAAGCTTGTAGGAATACCTGAGCTACCTGACGAGACTGCAACGGCAACGGCCAACCTCTGTGTCCTCGGTGCTAGTGTTACCACCAATGACATTGATATAGCGCATCGTGTTCCGAAGAGATCTACAAGGAGTGAAGCAAGAGGTCTTCGCACAACGCCATCATATGCAAATTTACCCGTTGGTTACCCATTCCATAGATAATGCAGCAAAGAGTTTGAATCTCCACGATAAATCCTTCTGAAATTGGTTTGCCTTATGATGTGCTTTTAACCTCAGCAAGAATTTTCGAACACTTAATGCCAAACCTAAAACAGCTACTCTACGAATCTAAAAAAGTGTCAACAACAATTAAAATTTAAATTTTGCTGGGCCAAAAATGGAGCTGTCCTCATGAGAGAAACCAATATGTCACTGATCTTTAAGCTTTATTCTATGGGTGATTTAGCGAACTTAAGCTCAGCGCCTTAAACTGTGCTATGGATATGTATATTAAGTGATGTGTTATGGAATAATATTTGCATCGTACGGACAAACAATCTCAGGTATGCTAAATGCATCATTAATTATTCTTCTTTTCATGCCCTTGCGCGACAAAAGAGTAGAGAGAGAAAACAAACTACTACTTAAGGAACTACCTTACTATGGGTGCAAAGATCTTGCTTCTGCACATCTGCAATTTAATAATTTGCTCACATCCGCTCTGTCCAGAAATCAACTTGACAAATTTAAGAGCTTTTTTGACCTTGACCTCTTCAATTTGAATGTACCTACAGATCAACAGGTCAAAGTCAGCAGCAGTCATAGCCACTTTAGATGTAACTACTTGTCTCCTCATAATTTCCTCAGGCAAAAACATAGGCTAGTTCAGTCTGACAACCTTTTCTCTATGTTCCATAATAATATTTGAAGTCTTAGCACGACTCTTGAAAACCTCCAGAATCATCTACTTAATGAGCTTGATACTCATTTCAGTATAATTGGAGTATCTGAAACGAGGATAGTTAAGGATAAAGTATTACTTTTCAATCCAAATTTACCTGGCTACAATATTGACCATGTACCAACCCCTCTATCAGCTGGAGGTGTTGGGCCTTATACTAATGAGCGTATCCCCTACAGAATTCTAGAAAAGGAATCTACATCATTCAAGCCTTGTGGTGTGAATTAAACATGCGCAAAGGAAAAAATATCAATTGTGGAGTGGTATAAAGGCAGCACAATGGTCCAGATCATTTCCTAGATTGTCTGTCAAGCAAACTTGAAACTCTATGCGCCTGAAATAATGAAATTATCCTACTTGGTGACTTCAATATAGATCTCATTAAAGTTGAGAGCTGCAGTTATAGCCAAAAACTTTTTGAAACTTTACAAAGTATATCTCTACTTCAAACTATCGACAAACCCACAAGGTCTTATGGTAGCTCTGCTACCTTCATTGATAATATTTTCAACCATAGCCAGGATAAGTTTGTACTGAGTGGTAACATTGTGTCTGACATCAGTGACCATTACTCACAGGTTTGCTTCCTGTCTAGCAACGTTAAGTGAATTTTTAATAGTAGAATCCGCAACAGGATCTTTCATCATTTAACCAAACTGATTTTAACAATGATCTCAAGCTAATCACCTGGCCCCCTAACTCTTATGCTGACTGTGCATTTAATGTCTTTTACAACAAACTTAACAGACTAGTTGATAAGCATGCCCGTTTTAAAACAGTATCTAGACGTAAAGCTAAGCAGATGGCAAAGCCTTGGATAACCAAAGGCTTACTCACCTCTATACGTACGAAAAACAAGTTATACCACGATGGTCTACAGGATGAGTACAAATTGTATCGTCATAAATTATCATTGTTAACTCGTTTAAGTAAAAGGAATTACTACAACTCCTTTTTCGAACTAAATCTTAATAACATGAAGGCAACCTGGGAAGGGATTAATAACCTATCTTCCTCCAAGAAGAAAGTAAACCCGATCAAACCCAAATCAGGATTTTTGAGATTCACGATCTGAGCGTTTTTTGGGAAAGGATTTGAAAGAGTGGTTTTCTGAACAAAAATGGTAGACAATAGATGCTGTACATTTATAACATTGTAACTGAACCTATATTGGTGGCGCCTTAACTTTGAACCATTAGTTACATGTATCATTGCGTGTTTGTCATCATTTACATTAGCCTGAGAAATGATGTCTGAGAAACGCCTGCAGAAATTCCATACTGATGACGTGTCACTACCCAGATCTGGGTAGTGTTTCTGATTGGTTGAAGCAAATTTCCCTCGAAGCATGCGCACTCTGTGCAAAAGCTTGGGAAAGCTGTGTTCCATTAGTTCAGAATAAAATGGCAGGAGGAAGCTGCGTGTTGTGCATCAACACGATAGAAGATACTTTGTCACGATACATATTACTTGCCAAAACAAAAAGCGGTTTAGAAGGAATAAATTTGAGAAGTGAATTACCATTTGAAGTGAAATTATCAGAGATGAGAGAAGTAAAGTATTTCTGCCAGACTTGCCTTCGACTACTAAAAAAAGGAAAGGACTTATGTGGAGAGTCAACTGCAGTTTCAACAAAGACGCTCAGAAAGCTCACAGATTGCTAATAGCACACCATTAAAACGTCAGTAATGCTTTCATTTCCGGGGAACCTGTCACTCGTCCCACAGTCAAAACAGATTTATACGACGCGGTTGGATTTGGGATTTCCGGCATTTCCTATGTCTTCAACTTGCCCTCAATCCTGCAGTAGTGAACAGCAGTATAGGCCCTGGTTGTTCAATTTTGGATATTGCTTACCAACGAAAAAATCACTATCCAGCAGATGAGTATTAAGCAAATAAATTGCATTACCCGGCTGTTTTGAACAACTGGGGACTGGTAAAAACTCATGTCAGTGCTGGGGTGTACCAATGAAGTTCTAACCAGCACATGCTCTCACTCAGTAAAAGTTAATTTCCTTAGGGTTCATTTACGTATATGGGGGCGGGTGACAACTCTAACAGGGCCTGTTTGACGAAAAAAATTCTACCAGGATCGAAGACAGCCAGTATGGGTAAGTTCAGGACCCTGGCAACGAAGACCATGGCAAATACAATAATATCACTCCTAGAGAAGAGATGCTAGGAGAATTTCTTAAAACAGCACGGTCTTAACAAAAGCCTTGATGAATTCCAGTTCACATTAGTCACAACTCTACTCACTCAAGGCATGTTTGGTGTCTACAACCAAGGCCAAATGGTTTCTTCTACACTTGAATGTGTGTATCTCTTCTCCCGAAGTGCACTGAAATGCACAATGAAATCTGCAATGGGGCTTAAATTTAACAGCAAGAGGGAAACACGCTATAACCATAAAGATGATTGTAAAATTCCCAACAAACACAAAGCGTAAAGATTACCCCACGTTTATCAAGAAGAGTCCACGGTTAAAGAAAGAAGCAGCAGAAATGTGTTCCACATCAGGACTCTGATCTTGTCAATTTTTATAACCTGCTTTTAAATAAACCTATAAACCTTTGGCTGAAGTCAAACACACAAGAAACTGCTGACAAAAGAAAAGAGAGCAGCAGGAAGAACATTGAAAGAGCCAGCCGACAGGTCAACAGAGGTCAGCGTAGAAAGGCACTGAAAGCAGCGTAGTCAGAGTTGTTGGCCATTGGGTGACCCAAGTAGGCTAAGAGTACTTGGTGAAGGGCGTACAAGAGCCTGACAGCGCAAGAATATGGACACCAAGGAAAAACATAGATACCACTCCTGTGACTACCTACACAAGACGAAAAAGAGCTTCTTGATGCTCAACGTCATTAAAGAGCTTGAAATTATATGGAGACCTGTCTAAATGTAGCACCCAGTCAGGACATTTTGTCATGACCAAACGATATACAGTAAACACCAGTGCGTAAGAACCTGGAGATTTTCTTGAGTTAGCTTGGCATTCTTGTATAAATGGATTTAACACAAATTTAGTCATTTTAGGTTCGAAGACAGGTTTTTGCTTCTTTTTCTAAAGTAAAAATTACAATGTAGCTTAGGGCATTTAGTTTTATTATTGAAGAATCTTTAACATATAAAATCTGTACATTGTTACATGGTAGTTGGAGTGATAAGGGACACGTCTCCAAATAGAAACCTGAATCAGTGTTGGCATCAGTGTTGGCTAATCTTCTATATTTGCTCAAGTGTACAGAATTTTCAATAGATTGCAAAAAAAAAAGAACATGTTTCAAAAGTTCGGCTAAACAAATTCTTCTTGTATATAGAGGCGGATTAACAGGCAAATTTTAACCTAACAGGTTCTTGAAAACAAGGTTCTTACCGAGGGTTTTACCGTATTGAGTAAATGATGCAAACTTTAAGGCTTTGTTCCGTATGAAACAATGGTAAAAAAGACTAACACAGACATATTCGGAATTACTAAAGAATCATATCCTTTTTCAATCGTTTCAATGTCGGGGCCATTTTTTCAACTCCTGCTGTTCTGTTTGCAGTACAGTTCTTGGGTTCATTGATATTGAGCAATAATGCAAAGCAAAGATTGTTTTACGTATCTCGTTCTCCATAAGTAGGAACAATGATTTCAAATAGTGATCAAACAACAGTAATCAGTATTACACCAGTTACAACTAACATGTGCCTTTAAAGGGTTTTTTCTGTCTGTTGAAACCTGAGTTTTTGTGCACGTCAGTCAACTGTTTCCATAATTTTCTCACGCGCTCTGACAGAGAAGGTTCCCTCGTTGCTGAATGACAGGCGAAGACTTTAAAGAATAATTTCGAATATATAATGACGACAGCATTTTTATTTCATTAAGATGAAAGATTACATTGTTAAAACAAGGTGAGTGAAATAACCAAAACACTCTCTATAGTTTACGTAAAGGTTTTCAGGTTGTTTTTTTACTTGATTGTATGAACATACAGGACCCGTGGACGATTTGCCAAGGAGTAGAAACTCAAAGAAAGGAACAATATCACACTGACAAGGGAAAAAAGTTTCCTCTGAACGGACGCTGTTTTTGAAAATGAATTTCTACTTATCATTCTTCATGTTATCGAATAGAATCCAGAACTACCTGCAGTACCAAGAACTCAGACTAGTTGCGAACTTTTATTGAGAAAGCTTATGTAGTTGTAACTTGCAGTGTGTCAATAAGTTGTTAATTTGAGTTTTCTCCAACAAACACTCAACAAATAAGTACCCCTCGAAATCTTGACATGAAGCGGTGTCAGATCCTGTAGCAAAATATTGCAAAGACAGCTTAAACGCTGGCATGTTCCTCCGAGTGCTCAAGAAAGCAAGAAAGAATCTTCTCTTGACCAATGTGAGAAAACCATGGTAATGGTTGATTGATGTTCACCAAACCACAGGTTTGAACCGAAGAAAAAAGTCTTTGAGGGCACGTGTTAGTGGTAACCGATGTAAATGATACCTGCTGCTGATTTGTGTAATTTATAACTTTACCAATCATTTCTTCTAGGTGGCAGTTCCTCTGTATGTGTTAAGGCATGATGCAGGCAAACTGCAAAAATGGTTGCATTTATTGCAACTCGGCACAAAAGAGAGGAGAGATATGACTTTGTACTACGTTTCTCCATATATAAATAATTATCAAAACAGAAAACAAACTGTGAATCATATCTATATCATGTATATGTACATTTTAACAGTGATTTCCTTTTGTATTTATGTAGGCAGAATCTGGACAGGACTGAAGCCTACTTCATGTCCAGACAAATGAAAAGATTATTGCATGATAGGTGGAAACAGGCCCCTGGTTGAAAGGAGCCACCTCTCTTTATCATCTTAATTGACCATGTGTTCATCAATGAACTACACCCACTTTTTC
Source organism: Porites lutea (assembly GCF_958299795.1). Classification (NCBI taxonomy): domain Eukaryota; kingdom Metazoa; phylum Cnidaria; class Anthozoa; order Scleractinia; family Poritidae; genus Porites; species Porites lutea. Next base: position 18,957,177 of record NC_133204.1, read on the forward strand.
GAAAAACTGACAGATTAGAGGCTGAACTAATCTACCAGGTTTTGGATTGGGATGAGGTGGGCTTAATCAGTAGATGCAGTTAACTATAAAAAAAGACATAAACAAGGTGGTTTTTCCGACCTCTCCAGATCTCTCCTATACAAGATTTAACTCTCACCAGTACATGTAGGTTAAGTGTTGCAACAAAAAGCAATCATGATTTATGCAACATAATGTTAGCTTCTTGTGTACATTGACAGGAAGAAAATTATGGCAAGCCAAAAAGTGAACAAAAAGAATAACCCCTGCAGGACAAGTGGGAATGGACATCCCTTCTTGGGGGAAGAAAAAGCGACAACTCCAAAAGGTTCCCGACAGGTTTGGAAAATTTCTTCAACAGCAGAGCATCACCTAAACACGGAGACTGCCTATATAAGGAACCTTGGACTGGACGACCCTTCAGTCATTTGACACTAGATGTCGACCTGTCAACATCATAGAGTGAGTTAGTATCACAATACAAGACTTAGGTAGCGCGGTTACCAAAAGGTTTTAATAGTGACTAGAGAAAAATGCTAGGAGCTCCAGCTACCAATGCTGCAAAGAAAGTGAGGGTGAGTAAAACCGTCCTTGAATGTTTGAAGTGTCTTTTTTTTTCGCGTATTTTTGTTTCAATTAAATTCTATCTTTTTGGGCCTTTTTTTGTCTGTCTTAAAATTATTTTCAGCTGTATTTTGGGTTCCTTTGCTTTTAGTTAACTGTTAAAATACCTGAGGAGAAGCAAGAATGTATTATCCGTCTACTCAGGTTGCAGGAGTGTTGTGAAGTTGTCTCCAATCGACGGGTTCAATCAGGGAATGGTTAGTACTACAATGATCTTGAACAATGTATTGTTACTTTTTATTTATGGGCTAAAATTTTCCCGTAACATTATGGTTGCAAAGAATACACTGTAGGATATTCCTTTGCTTTTGTAAACAAAGTAATAAAGCTTCTTTACTGTTATATATATAGATATATTATATGTTCCTCATTTCATTTTTGAAAAGCGTGCCACGTTTACAACGATTATCACTTACAACTTGCTCATGCCCTTTCAACCAAGGTTAGGTCATACCAAATCCTGTTTCCGGCCAAACCTAAACTTTACAGACAATTCCATCAGCAGTTTTTATCAAAAAAAAAAAATTCACTGTGTACAGCAATTCCATAGTATTTGCCACTTGAAGTAGTGAAAATTTCTTCCAGATTTCTGTTTCTGTATACGACCTCGTATTTATTTCAGAATATTACTAACCCTCTTCTCTGTTCGTTCATTACCTTTCTTTCCAGGCCAAAAATGTTTCGCTGTGCCAAGAGATGATACGTCTGCCCCGCCTACACCAGTTCGCATCTTCCTGGCAAAATACAAAGTCCTGTCTCCGGCAGATGTACAGCAGCCGGTTGTATCGGATGATGTAGTAGAGGGAGATAAGAACATTTCAGTTTCGACCTGTGATTTTTGCCTACGAAGCTCCTGCATAATACAGTCGGGAATTCAAACCGATAGGTCGTGGTGAGGCTAGAATAACCAACCACACTAAATGCCGTAAGGTTATAAATGGTTCTGGCCCACCCTAAAAGGCTGTGGGCTTTAAGAAAACCCAACCTACCTTGCAAGAAAGCAGGAGCAAGGTTGCATGATCGACGACGTACGAGAGGTCATGCAGCTTTGCGTGGTGAAGGACATTCGTGAACGTTGGCCAAATCCACCCAACATCCCTTACCAAGGCCATCGTCGTTCATAATAGCTAATATATATCAGATATTTCTGGTGTACCTTAGCTATTATGCCCTTTAGAGATCTGTACTTATCAACTCTGTTATTGGTTATATCTCCACGTCTCAAACCTCGCCATCTTCACCTTAAGTCTTTGTAATAAGCACAACATACTTTGGCTATTTTATTCCATAGTCTTTTCCTCATCTTGAATTGCGCCTTTTGTTGCCCATTTGATCAAAAATTTATTTATGTAAACATGAATTTCAGCTTTAAAAAAAAATTGACTGATTTGGTTTCCAGTCTTAATTGTTACATTTTTCAGTCAAATGACACAACATTTTACTCCCATGGAAGACTCCAACTTATAGTACTTTTGCCATTTGCTTAACAACTGCAACACCTTTTTGCCACTCCGACAATGTAAAATTATCTTTCCTCGCGTTCCTTTCTCAGTGTGACTATTGTTATTCATTTTCCTCTTCCACAGATGAGAGGTTGCAGGTCTAGGAGGTGACGGGTTGCGTAATCGATTTTTTTCGGTCTTTCTTGTTATTTTGTTGTTGTTGTTGTTTTCCTTTGTTATTTTTCTTTCACCAAATACATTCCCTTAACCTTAGCTTATTTGCTGCTCAATATGAGTCCATGCATGCTGGGTCAGGGATGAGGCTCAAACTGGTGAACCCTACTCCCATAACTAATTATTGATAAATTATTGATAAAAAAAGGGGTCTGTCTAGTCCATATGGGGCCTATGTAAAATGTATCACTGGCAAATTTCAACAACACCTCGGTGAAAAACGATTTACAGATAAAAGTTATTTACATACATTCAGTTACGATGATGTGATGATCCAGCATGTTCTGTTATGCAATTAGCTTTTTGAAGAAACTGAATATAATGCTGGAAGGAAAGAAAAAAAAAAAAGTGTTTCATCTATAAGGAAGAGAAAAAGGTTGCCCAAATCTCCTCTTTGAAATGGAACGTCTTTTCTGTGAGAACCCTGTGTGGAGAAATCCTGTCAGGCTGGCATCTTGTCTGGTAGTATTCCATAGATGAGGCCTCTCGCAGCACATTTTCATTCTGTTCAGATAGATAGACTCAATATAAGCACTATAATGATCTGAAACTACCCCTGCAGCTCATCAACACTGTGAATATCTCCTAGAGATTGAATTTTCATACATGTGAAAAACACATGGGTGTATGGTCATTGTTAAAGATATCATTACACATACAGAACTATGTAAACTTCGTCAAAGAAGATAGTAAAATGAATATTTTATTTCATTACCCAGGCAAGAATGGCCAGCTGTATTCCCATTGTGTGGTTCCACAAAATATCCATACCCCCCCCCCCCCCAACGGGAGATCACTGGAAATTCCGAGGGGGAGGGGGGGTTCAAAGGCAGTTATTTCCGATGGGTGGGGGCAGGGGGTTCATGGGAAACTACTTTTTCCAGACCGTGATTAACCACGAAAAACATTGAAAGCAAGGTAGAATCAATCGTAAGCACAAAAACATACGTATGTTGTTTTGAAACAAAAATCAGTACTCCTGGCCATAGAGATGAGGTTAACATCATTAGCTTTAATGTTTGTTTTTCTTTGTAGTTAGCTATCGCTACGATCTCAAACTGAGGATAATTAATTTGATGCGGCCAGGACTTGCTAAATTTTTAGGAAGTATATTAGTTTTTTAATTAACAGAGAAACTAATGATCATTACTGCAAACCCCGACAGAATCCTAAATAAAAGATCAGAACTGATTTCCAAGTGCCGCCACGAAAACAAGTTTTACCTTAGGAACAATTGACTCAAAAACAACACTCTATTAGTTTTTTCCTCACACCCAATTGTAATTAGAACCGCACTGCCCTGCTTTTTGTAATCAATAGACGCGTGTATATATATAACTTGATAGGTTTACTCTCCATTAAATACTGTCTGATGAGTGCGTGAGCACGAAACTCGGAGTAACAGAGAATTTTGTCTCTTCGTTATATCTTCTTAGTTTTTTAATTATGTAATCAGCAAAGAGGACGCGAGTGGGACATCATCTTAACATGCATGTACCCAACTCAATGGGCAACTGAGCTCGACACTCGAACATGAAAATAGTGTTTGAAGGATTATTAAGCCTCATGTCTTTTTGTTCATAATAAAATCTGCTTCCAGTTCTAGTGTCATCTTTGAAAACGACCATTTTGAAAAAAAGAATCGTTCCGAGTTGGCTGTAATATTCGCACTCAAATGCCCCGGAGTGTCGCTTTAAGTAACTATAATATTTATTTCTTATTCCTTTAAATCTCTTTGAAGGAAAGACCTTGAAAATATTTGTTTCAAGTGAGCGGGCACATGTGTGTTTGTTCTGTAAGAAGCCACAGAAAAAGGTCAGGAAACACCAAACCAGATAGCATAAAAGTGAATCACAAGTGGCGAAAGCAATGGCCATAGAAACTGCCCAGGAGCCAGATTTGGCATTTCAGAGGTTTCGCCTCTTAGGTGATTACCAACACAACTGCGACGTGTTGGACCTGGGTGAGGGAGAATTAATCATGGTGCAAACGCCAAAAGAAGAAGAAGAAGGGATTGCCACTAACTTCTTGCCTTGCCCTAGTTGTATGGGTTTTTTCATGGCGTCAGAGCTCTGGAGGCACCGACAAAATTGTCCCCATCGGTCCCAAGAGACTCCCCCAAAATGGTCAAGGGTACAGCAAGACGCTAAGTTTCTATTACCAACAACAGTATTGTCCACCAAAGATGTGAAAAAGAGCTTCCATGACACTGTCCTTTCCTCTATGAAAAACGACAAAATATCAGCCATTGCCAGAAAAGACTCCCTAATTGTTAACTTTGGCACCGCTATCTTTGAAAAAGTCGGGACAAAAAACATAAATTATGTTTCCCAAAGAATGTGCCAGTTAGCCAGGCTTCTCCAAACGTTAAGGAAAGAAAACGAGGCTACCAATTTCGCTGATTTCATAGACACTGCACGATTCGACAAGCTAGTTGCTGCAGTGAAAGATCTGTGTGGATTCAAGGAAGAATCTCGGTTGGACATAGATGTCCCCACCCTGGCCTTAAAGCTTGGGCACAGCATAAAACAGTGTGCGCAAGTTCTTAAATCATCAGCTCTGAGGAAAAAAGATGAGGCAGAGATAAGAAAATGCCAGAACTTCATTGACCTCTTTGAGGCAGAGCGGACCACCAAGATTAGTTCTCGGTCCTTCGCCTCACTGGGGTCAAAGAAGCAAGACAAAGTAGAAATTCTGCTACTAGCTGGAGACCTTATGCTGCTGAAAAATCACGAAAAGAGGATGGCAGATCTTTCAAAGATTTTAAACAAAGGGGGAGAAACGCAAACCGCTGCTGGCCACTGGAGCAGCTTGGCTAAGACGACTCTGGCAAGAATAATCATCTTTAACAAAGAAGATCAGGGGAGACTGCGAACCTACAAATAGGGCAATTTCAGTGTCGCCCAAATTGGGCCAGCTGCAGCACTGCTCTAAAGGCATCGTTGACAGCCTTGGAAAAGCGTCTTTGTGAGAGGTAAGATGTGAGTCAGTAAAATCGTATATTAGAGCAAGGGAAGATGTATGGAAAGTCCACGTTTTATGCCTACTCCATATTTTATACTTAGTCCGCAGTCTTTGTTTTTTTTTTCCAGAGGGATTTCGGGTCAAAATTTTCATTTTTTTCTTAGTGTGTGTCTGATCAAAATGGAACTGAAAGTGGTGTTTGGTGATGTTACCGGTATCTTGGATATGTTCCAAAAGAGAGAGCGTAGTTCACCATACACTTGGTGACGTTATTGTGGGATTTTGGCCTTGGCTTGAGGCGTGTACAATTGTTTGGTGGAACCAGATTTAGAGATTGCTGGCGGTTTGCTCTTAGATTTGTCCTCTGGCTTAGAATCTTTTTGGGTTTCTCCAAAGTATCATATCACATCGTCACTAAAACTTGGAGTATCACAGTCTTTGACATGTAATGGCTCATGTTTGACACTTCGTAGCTCACAAACTAGTAAACTTATGAAGCTATCTTTTTTTGGGTATAGAAAAAAGAATTGCCGTAATAGTGGATGTAAATTTTTTTGGTTAAGTCTAACCTATTGCAGGCTAGACAAGCTGCTCGACACCAGCTCCTCCACCTCATTATCACGTTCCACCTTGTGTCTTTTCTCTGGAATCTCTTGCGTTTTTGCAAATTGTGTTGCTGTTTACAACTATAAAACTACTATGTTTCAATCAAAAAGGAAAAAAAAGCATAAGTGAAAACGAGTGAATAGTCGCCGAGGCATGGGCGCTTACAGACAACAAAAATTAGCATAATCACGTTGAGTTGTTGTAGAAAGTATCTTAAAAAACAAAAACAAATATGATGAAACTAAATGTCATATACCTTTTTAAAAAAGAAACGTTTAAGGAAGTACTTTAATTTACAAGTACACGATCTTGTAGCAAAATTGACCCAAATTGATTTTTTCGTCCAGTGTAGTGAATATTTGTCTCACAAGATATCCTGTTTTTGGAAAACGGCAAATTGTGTAGCTCGCGCAATTTGAACATAATCCTGAGAAAATTATTAAAGTCCATGAGGAAATGACCGAGTTATGGACAAGGTACAAGAAATAAGCGTTGTGCTTGTAACAGTGGCTTTCGTCGGCATAAGTTGTACCAGATATCACAAGACAAGTAAAAGATACAATAAATATAAGAGCAACAAAAGACGTGGCAGCTATCACAGCGCCTCACAACTAAGCAAAAACGCCAAAATAATGATGTTGGTGAAGCCAAAAATGTTGATGAAGCTGGTGATGTTGTTGATGATGTAAATGCTGATGGTGATGATGGTAGTGATGGCAATGATAAGGATGATAAGATTGACATCGCGATCAGAAGGTAAAGACACAAAGGTCAGCCCTTATCCGTCACCCCTGACTCCTTGTCGAGATCGTGCGAGAAGAATCGATTGATCCTTGACTGCGTCAACTCTCTTAAAACGGCAAATATAGGTGAACTTCGCTCAGAGTCCTGGAGACAGCACCCAACTTCGAACTCAGAGAAGAAATAAATTTTCTTTTGTCTACGTCCTCCAACAACGGCTTAAAAAGAAATTTATGGTCGTGTTCGTAGAGGTTGTAAAGAAGAGCGTGCTGGACGTTCAAAATTTGTTGTTAACCCTAACTCACCGCACTTTGTCGTTGCTCCCAGGATTTATCGATGTGTGTAAACGGTTAGGACTCCGAGCATGTTTTTAATAAAAATGTCTGCCATCTTTTCACTAGATGTATATGTTATTCAAGATTCGCTCCATAAATGAATTACTTCGTTTCTCTGCAAACCGACATTTGTGGCATGAATGAATTGAGGCAAACTGTGCTCTTAAAATAATTATCTTTAGATATTTGCTTTCTTTTCACAATTATTATTATTTATTCCTTCATCTACCTGTACGCATGTGCATACCGTGCATTTGAACATAATCCTGAGAAAATTATTAAAGTCCATGAGGAAATGACCGAGTTATGGACAAGGTACAAGAAATAAGCGTTGTGCTTGTAACATACACAAAGCATAAAGATTACCCCACGTTTATCAAGAAAAGTCCACGGTTGAAGAAAGAAGCAGCAGAAATGTGTTCCACATCAGGACTCTGATCTTGTCAATTTTTATAACCTGCTTTTAAGTAAACCTATAAACCTTTGGCTGAAGTCAAACACACAAGAAACTGCTGACAAAAGAAAGGAGAGCAGCAGGAAGAACATTGAAAGAGCCAGCCGACAGGTCAACAGACGTCAGCGTAGAAAGGCACTGAAAGCAGCGTAGTCAGAGTTGTTGGCCATTGGGTGACCCAAGTAGGCTAAGAGTACTTGGTGAAGGGCGTACAAGAGCCTGACAGCGCAAGAATATGGACACCAAGGAAAAACATAGATCCCACTCCTGTGACTGCCTACACAAGACGAAAAAGAGCTTCTTGATGCTCAACTTAATTAAAGAGCTTGAAATTATATGGAGACCTGTCTAAATGTAGCACCCAGTCAGGACATTTTGTCATGACAAAACGATATACAGTAAACACCAGCGCGTAAGAACCTGGAGATTTTCTTGAGTTAGCTTGGCATTCTTGTATAAATGGATTTAACACAAATTTAGTCATTTTAGGTTCGAAGACAGGTTTTTGCTTTTTTTTCTAAAGTAAAAATTACAATGTAGCTTAGGGCATTTAGTTTTATTATTGAAGAATCTTTAACATATAAAATCTGTACATTGTTACATGGTAGTTGGAGTGATAAGGGACACGTCTCCAAATAGAAACCTGAATCAGTGTTGGCATCAGTGTTGGCTAATCTTCTATATTTGCTCAAGTGTACAGAATTTTAAATAGATTGCAAAAAAATAAGAACATGTTTCAAAAGTTCGGCTAAACAAATTCTTCTTGTGTATAGAGGCGGCTTAACAGGCAAATTTTAGCCGAACAGGTTCTTGAAAACAAGGTTCTTACCGAGGGTTTTACTGTATTGAGTAAATGATGCAAACTTTAAGACTTTGTTCCATATGAAACAATGGTAAAAAAAGACTAACACAGACATATTCGGAATTACTAAAGAATCATATCCTTTTTCAATCGTTTCAATGTCGGGGCCATTTTTTCAACTCCTGCTGTTATGTTTACAGTACAGTTCTTGGGTTCATTGATATTGAGCAATAACGCAAAGCAAAGATTGTTTTACGTATCTCGTTCTCCATAAGTAGGAACAATGATTAAATAGTGATCAAACAACAGTAATCAGTATTACACCGGTTACAACTAACATGTGCCTTCGAAGGGTTTTTTCTGTCTGTTGAAACCTGAGTTTTCGTGCACGTCAGTCAACTGTTTCCATAATTTTCTCATGTGCTCTAACAGAGAAGGTTCCCTCGTTGCTGAATGATGGGCGAATACTTTAAAAAATAATTTCGAATGACGACAGCATTTTTATTTCATTAAGATGAAAGATTACATTGTTAAAACAAGGTGAGTGAAATAGCCAAAACACTCTCTATAGTTTGCATAAAGGTTTTCAGGTTGTTTATTTACTTGATTGTATGAACATACAGGACCCGTGGACGATTTGCCAAGGAGTAGAAACTCAAAGAAAGGAACAATATCACACTGATAAGGGCAAAAAGTCTCCTCTGAACAGACGCTGTTTTCGAAAATGAATTTCTACTTATCATTCTTCATGTTATCGAATAGAATCCAGAACTACCTGCAGTACCAAGAACTCAGACTAGTTGCGAACTTTTATTGAGAAAGCTTATGTAGTTGTAACTTACAGTGTGTCAATAAGTTGTTAATTTGAGTTTTCTCCGACAAACAGTCAACAAATAAGTACCCCTCGAAATCTTGACATGAAGCGGTGTCAGATCCTGTAGCAAAATATTGCAAAGATGGGCTTAATCAGTAGATGCAGTTAACTATAAAAAAAGATATAAACAAGGTGGTTTTTCCGACCTCTCCAGATCTCTCCTATACAAGATTTAACTCTCACCAGTACATGTAGGTTAAGTGTTGCAACAAAAAGCAATCATGATTTATGCAACATAATGTTAGCTTCTTGTGTACATTGACAGGAAGAAAATTATGGCAAGCCAAAAAGTGAACAAAAAGAACAACCCCTGCAGGACAAGTGGGAATGGACATCCCTTCTTGGGGGAAGAAAAAGTGACTACTCCAAAAGGTTCCCAACAGGTTTGGAAAATTTCTTCAACAGCAGAGCATCACTTAAACACGGAGACTGCCTATATAAGGAACCTTGGACTGGACAACCCTTCAGTCATTTGACTCTAGATGTCGACCTGTCAACATCATAGAGTGAGTTAGTATCACAATACAAGACTTAGCTAGCGCGGCTACCAAAAGGTTTTAATAGTGACTAGAGAAAAATGCTAGGAGCTCCAGCTACCAATGCTGCAAAGAAAGTGAGGGTGAGTAAAACCGTCCTTGAATGTTTGAAGTGAGTCTTTTTTTTGCGTATTTTTGTTTCAATTAAATTCTATCTTTTTGGGCCTTTTTTTTGTCTGTCTTGAAATTATTTTCAGCTGTATTTTGGGTTCCTTTGCTTTTAGTTAACTGTTAAAATACCCGAGGAGAAGCAAGAATGTATTATCCGTCTACTCAGCTTGCAGGAGTGTTGTGAAGTTGTCTCCAATCGACGGGTTCAATCAGGGAATGGTTAGTACTGCAATGATCTTGAACAATGTATTGTTACTTGTTACTTTTTATTTATGGGCTAAAATTTTCCCATAACATCATGGTTGCAAAGAATACACTGTAGGATATTCCTTCGCTTTTGTAAAGAAAGTAATAAAGCTTCGTTACTGTTATATATATATATATAGATATATTATAAATGTTCCTCATTTCATTTTTGAAAAGCGCGCCACGTTTACAACGATTATCACTTACAACTTGCTCATGCCGTTTCAACCAAGGTTAGGTCATACCATATCCTGTTTCCAGCCAAACCTAAACTTTATAGACAATTCCATCAGCAGTTTTTATCAAAAAAAAAAAATTCGCTGTGTACAGCAATTCCATAGTATTTGGCGCTTGAAGTAGTGAAAATTTCTTGCAGATTTCTGTTTCTGTATACGACCTCGTATTTATTTCAGAATATTACTAACCCTCTTCTCTGTTCGTTCATTACCTTTCTTTCCAGGCCAAAAATGTTTCGCTGTGCCAAGAGATGATGATACGTCTGCCCCGCCTACACCAGTTCGCATCTTCCTGGCAAGATACAAAGTCGTGTCTCCGGCAGATGTACAGCAGCCGGTTGTATCAGATGATGTAGTAGAGGGAGATGAGAACATTTCAGTTTCGACCTGTGATTTTTGCCTAAGAATCTCCTGCATAACGCAGTCGGGAATTCAAACCAATAGGTCGTGGTGAGGCTAGAATAACCAACCACACTCAATGCAGTAAGGTTATAAATGGTTCTGGCCCACCCTAAAAGGCTGTGGGCTTTGAGAAAACCCAACCTACCTTGCAAGATAGCAGGAGCTAGGCTGCATGATCGACCACGTACGAGAGGTCATGCAGCTTTGCGTGGTGAAGGACATTCGTGAACGTTGGCCAAATCCACCCAACATCCCTTACCAAGGCCATCGTCGTTCATAATAGCTAATATATATCAGATATTTCTGGTATACCTTAGCTATTATGCCCCTTAGAGATCTGTACTTATCAACTCTGTTATTGGTTGTTATATCTCCACGTCTCAAACCTCGCCATCTTCACCTAAAGTCTTTGTAATAAGCACAACATACTTTGGCTATTTTATTCCATAGTCTTTTCCTCATCTTGAATTGCGCCTTTGGTTGCCCATTTGATCAAAAATTTATTTATGTAAACATGAATTTCAGCTTTAAAAAAAATTGACTGATTTGGTTTCCAGTCTTAATTGTTACATTTTTCAGTCAAATGACACAACATTTTACTCCCATGGAAGACTCCAACTTATAGTACTTTTGCCATTTGCTTAACAACTGCAACACCTTTTTGTCACTCCGACAATGTAAAATTATCTTTCCTCGCGTTCCTTTCTCAGTGTGACTATTGTTATTCATTTTCCTCTTCCACGGATGAGAGGTTGCGAGTCTAGGAGGTGAGGGGTTGTGTAATCGATTTTTTTTGGTCTTTCTCGTTATTTTGTTCCTGTTGTTGTTTTCCTTTGTTATTTTTTCTTTCACCAAATACATTCCCTTAACCTTAGCTTATTTGCTGCTCAATACGAGTACATGCATGCTGGGTCAGGGATGAGGCTCAAACTGGTGAACCCTACTCCCATAACTAATTATTGATAAATTATTGATAAAAAAGGGGTCTGTCTAGTCCATATGGGGCCTATGTAAAATGTATCACTGGCAAATTTCAACAACACCTCGGTGAAAAACGATTTACAGATAAAAGTTATTTACATACATTCAGTTACGATGATGTGATGATCCAGCATGTTCTGTTATGCAATTAGCTTTTTGAAGAAACTGAATATAATGCTGGAAGGAAAGAAAAAAAAAGTGTTTCATCTATAAGGAAGAGAAAAAGGTTGCCCAAATCTCCTCTTTGAAATGGAACGTCTTTTCTGTGAGAACCCTGTGTGGAGAAATCCTGTCAGGCTGGCATCTTGTCTGGTAGTATTCCATAGATGAGGCCTCTCGCAGCACATTTTCATTCTGTTCAGATAGATAGACTCAATATAAGCACTATAATGATCTGAAACTACCCCTGCAGCTCATCAACACTGTGAATATCTCCTAGAGATTGAATTTTCATACATGTGAAAAACACATGGGTGTATGGTCATTGTTAAAGATATCATTACACATACAGAACTATGTAAACTTCGTCAAAGAAGATAGTAAAATGAATATTTTATTTCATTACCCAGGCAAGAATGGCCAGCTGTATTCGCATTGTGTGGTTCCAGAAAATATCCATACCCCCCCCCCCCAACGGGAGATCACTGGAAATTCCGAGGGGGAGGGGGGGTTCAAAGGCAGTTATTTCCGATGGGTGGGAGCAGGGGGTTCATGGGAAACTACTTTTTCCAGACCGTGATTAACCACGAAAAACATTGAAAGCAAGGTAGAATCAATCGTAAGCACAAAAACATACGTATGTTGTTTTGAAACAAAAATCAGTACTCCTGGCCATAGAGATGAGGTTAACATCATTAGCTTTAATGTTTGTTTTTCTTTGTAGTTAGCTATCGCTACGATCTCAAACTGAGGATAATTAATTTGATGCGGCCAGGACTTGCTAAATTTTTAGGAAGTATATTAGTTTTTTAATTAACAGAGAAACTAATGATCATTACTGCAAACCCCGACAGAATCCTAAATAAAAGATCAGAACTGATTTCCAAGTGCCGCCACGAAAACAAGTTTTACCTTAGGAACAATTGACTCAAAAACAACACTCTATTAGTTTTTTCCTCACACCCAATTGTAATTAGAACCGCACTGCCCTGCTTTTTGTAATCAATAGACGCGTGTATATATATAACTTGATAGGTTTACTCTCCATTAAATACTGTCTGATGAGTGCGTGAGCACGAAACTCGGAGTAACAGAGAATTTTGTCTCTTCGTTATATCTTCTTAGTTTTTTAATTATGTAATCAGCAAAGAGGACGCGAGTGGGACATCATCTTAACATGCATGTACCCAACTCAATGGGCAACTGAGCTCGACACTCGAACATGAAAATAGTGTTTGAAGGATTATTAAGCCTCATGTCTTTTTGTTCATAATAAAATCTGCTTCCAGTTCTAGTGTCATCTTTGAAAACGACCATTTTGAAAAAAAGAATCGTTCCGAGTTGGCTGTAATATTCGCACTCAAATGCCCCGGAGTGTCGCTTTAAGTAACTATAATATTTATTTCTTATTCCTTTAAATCTCTTTGAAGGAAAGACCTTGAAAATATTTGTTTCAAGTGAGCGGGCACATGTGTGTTTGTTCTGTAAGAAGCCACAGAAAAAGGTCAGGAAACACCAAACCAGATAGCATAAAAGTGAATCACAAGTGGCGAAAGCAATGGCCATAGAAACTGCCCAGGAGCCAGATTTGGCATTTCAGAGGTTTCGCCTCTTAGGTGATTACCAACACAACTGCGACGTGTTGGACCTGGGTGAGGGAGAATTAATCATGGTGCAAACGCCAAAAGAAGAAGAAGAAGGGATTGCCACTAACTTCTTGCCTTGCCCTAGTTGTATGGGTTTTTTCATGGCGTCAGAGCTCTGGAGGCACCGACAAAATTGTCCCCATCGGTCCCAAGAGACTCCCCCAAAATGGTCAAGGGTACAGCAAGACGCTAAGTTTCTATTACCAACAACAGTATTGTCCACCAAAGATGTGAAAAAGAGCTTCCATGACACTGTCCTTTCCTCTATGAAAAACGACAAAATATCAGCCATTGCCAGAAAAGACTCCCTAATTGTTAACTTTGGCACCGCTATCTTTGAAAAAGTCGGGACAAAAAACATAAATTATGTTTCCCAAAGAATGTGCCAGTTAGCCAGGCTTCTCCAAACGTTAAGGAAAGAAAACGAGGCTACCAATTTCGCCGATTTCATAGACACTGCACGATTCGACAAGCTAGTTGCTGCAGTGAAAGATCTGTGTGGATTCAAGGAAGAATCTCGGTTGGACATAGATGTCCCCACCCTGGCCTTAAAGCTTGGGCACAGCATAAAACAGTGTGCGCAAGTTCTTAAATCATCAGCTCTGAGGAAAAAAGATGAGGCAGAGATAAGAAAATGCCAGAACTTCATTGACCTCTTTGAGGCAGAGCGGACCACCAAGATTAGTTCTCGGTCCTTCGCCTCACTGGGGTCAAAGAAGCAAGACAAAGTAGAAATTCTGCTACTAGCTGGAGACCTTATGCTGCTGAAAAATCACGAAAAGAGGATGGCAGATCTTTCAAAGATTTTAAACAAAGGGGGAGAAACGCAAACCGCTGCTGGCCACTGGAGCAGCTTGGCTAAGACGACTCTGGCAAGAATAATCATCTTTAACAAAGAAGATCAGGGGAGACTGCGAACCTACAAATAGGGCAATTTCAGTGTCGCCCAAATTGGGCCAGCTGCAGCACTGCTCTAAAGGCATCGTTGACAGCCTTGGAAAAGCGTCTTTGTGAGAGGTAAGATGTGAGTCAGTAAAATCGTATATTAGAGCAAGGGAAGATGTATGGAAAGTCCACGTTTTATGCCTACTCCATATTTTATACTTAGTCCGCAGTCTTTGTTTTTTTTTTCCAGAGGGATTTCGGGTCAAAATTTTCATTTTTTTCTTAGTGTGTGTCTGATCAAAATGGAACTGAAAGTGGTGTTTGGTGATGTTACCGGTATCTTGGATATGTTCCAAAAGAGAGAGCGTAGTTCACCATACACTTGGTGACGTTATTGTGGGATTTTGGCCTTGGCTTGAGGCGTGTACAATTGTTTGGTGGAACCAGATTTAGAGATTGCTGGCGGTTTGCTCTTAGATTTGTCCTCTGGCTTAGAATCTTTTTGGGTTTCTCCAAAGTATCATATCACATCGTCACTAAAACTTGGAGTATCACAGTCTTTGACATGTAATGGCTCATGTTTGACACTTCGTAGCTCACAAACTAGTAAACTTATGAAGCTATCTTTTTTTGGGTATAGAAAAAAGAATTGCCGTAATAGTGGATGTAAATTTTTTTGGTTAAGTCTAACCTATTGCAGGCTAGACAAGCTGCTCGACACCAGCTCCTCCACCTCATTATCACGTTCCACCTTGTGTCTTTTCTCTGGAATCTCTTGCGTTTTTGCAAATTGTGTTGCTGTTTACAACTATAAAACTACTATGTTTCAATCAAAAAGGAAAAAAAAGCATAAGTGAAAACGAGTGAATAGTCGCCGAGGCATGGGCGCTTACAGACAACAAAAATTAGCATAATCACGTTGAGTTGTTGTAGAAAGTATCTTAAAAAACAAAAACAAATATGATGAAACTAAATGTCATGTACGTTTTTAAAAAGAAACGTTTAAGGAAGTACTTCAATTTACAAGCACACGATCTTGTAGCAAAATTGACCCAAATTGATTTTTTCGTCCAGTGTAGTGAATATTTGTCTCGCAAGATATCGTGTTTTTGGAAAACGACAAATTGTGTAGCTCGCGCAATTTGAACATAATCCTGAGAAAATTATTAAAGTCCATGAGGAAATGACCGAGTTATGGACAAGGTACAAGAAATAAGCGTTGTGCTTGTAACAGTGGCTTTCGTCGGCATAAGTTGTACCAGATATCACAGGACAAGTAAAAGATACAATAAGTATAAGAGCAACAAAAGACGTGGCAGCTATCACAGCGCCTCACAACTAAGCAAAAACGCCAAAATAATGATGTTGGTGAAGCCAAAAATGTTGATGAAGCTGGTGATGTTGTTGATGATGTAAATGCTGATGGTGATGATGGTAGTGATGGCAATGATAAGGATAAGATTGACATCGCGATCAGAAGGTAAAGACACAAAGGTCAGCCCTTATCTGTCACCCCTGACACTTTGTCAAGATCGTGCGAGAAGAATTGATTGGTCATTGATTGCCGTCAACTCTCTTAAAACGGCAAATATAGGTGAACTTCGCTACGGAGTCCTGGAGACAGCACCCAACTTCAAACTCAGAGAAGAAATAAATTTTCTTATGTCTACGTCCTCCAACAACGGCTTAAAAAGAAATTTATGGTCGTGTTCGTACACGTTGTAAAGAAGAGCGCAGTGGACGTTCAAAATTTGTTGTTAACCCTAACTCGTCGCACTTCGTCATTGCTCCCAGGATTTATCAATGTGTGTAAACGGTTAGGAATCCGAGCAAGTTTTTAGTAAAAATGTCCTGCCATCTTTTCACTAGATGTATATGTTATTCAAGATTCGCTCCATAAATGAATTACTTTGTTTCTCTGCAAACCGACATTTGTGGCATGAATGAATTGAGGCAAACTGTGCTCTTAAAATAATTATCTTTAGATATTCTGCTTTCTTTTCACAATTATTATTATTCATTCATTCATCTACCTGTACGCATGTGCGTACCGTGCATAGAGATAGCTACGCCCCTGTCTCTCTTTCTTCTCACTGCAATAAGTTAAACTCATTTGTGGCAGTTTAGTAACAACGCTTATAAAATCAGGCCTGTTGTTTCATTGTATTCTTCAACTGAATTATCCAAAACTTAGATCTCGCTTGCACCATATATGTGTACTTCAAATGTGGTCGATAGCGTACGCGGCCTACATTCTAGGAATTAAACAGACGCACACAGTGCAAATTCAACTGAGAACAATTAAGCGAACATGCCGGCTGTCTGTTTACAGGTTGGTGTGCGAGGAAGTTAATCTAAACGCCACATTTATCGTCGTCATCCTGAATTTGTTGAGAAAACAATTCCTATTGCGACTCCCATATACAATATTAACGAGGTTAGGATTTTTACAGCACATCAACATTGGCCTTAGAGCAAACCCTTGTCTTATTTAGTGTGATTTAATGTATCTCTCTGCATTCTTCTCAATGTTGGGGCATGTCTCCTTCTTGGGTGCCTGAAATGAGGAATATAAGTATGGGCTGACACATTGACTAGATAAGGTGGATCACTCTGAGGATGAGGTTGTTTCCACTCAGTCTGCATAATAGCATAACCTGGCGCTGTAGGAACATATGAAGGAGTGCAGGAGTGGTTGTAGGACTGGTATGTAACACTAACAGGAACACTGACAGGGTAGTAAAAATCTCCTCTCATATTGTTGTTCTATTGGTGTCGGGGCCTGTTTCTTAACAGCTGGCCCCAGGTTTCATTTTTTGTTACGCAAATTATGTGCCCATTTCAGTCACATTTCGCACATCATCTTGATTTTGAAACGATACAAACCCATAGCCTTTAGGCAACAGGCATTCATCTGATATGGCTTTAGCCTTAATAACTGCACTGAAATGAGAAAAATATTCAGCCAGCTCTTGGGCAGTTGTGTCTTGCGGCAATCCACCGACGAATAGCCGGTTTTTAAATCTTGTTCCGAACGGGTAAGTGGATTGACCGTCCTGTATTTTTAACACAACAGCAGATTTTCTGCCTCTCGCTTTGCTTGTACGTGGGAACTAACACATAAAAAAAACACGCAATAGAATGAAATTAGTTACTACCATAAGGCCGTTTATGGCGTTCCAATGATAAGTACACAAATAAACACATTATTCGCATATGTTACAGATACAAATTTAAAACTAAAAGAGGGTATATAACATTGTTGCAGACTGGACATCAAATAACAGTAAGAATAAAAAAAAACATTTATAATTGTAATCTTAAGGTTCCAACTTTATTTATGTACAAGGAATATGAAAAATACAAAACATATATAGCGTGTTTAATTTGAAAAAGCTAGGGTATATACCCAAACATAAATAATTGGAAAACAGTTTAATTTTGTTTGCAATAAAATAGACAACAATTACAAGCCTCAAATGGTTCAAAAGAAGTTTGACATCTTCCAAGCCATGCGACCCATAATGGATACTTAAACATGTTGTTGTCGGATGGCCTGAGATTTGGTCGTGTACAATTCCTTTGTGTATTGTAGGAAATGGTTAGAGATTGCTGCCTGGTTGCCCTTATATTTATGTAACGTTAAGTAAGAAGGATAAGTGTGGTTATAATCAATTTGAGTTGCTGTAGAAAGTATCTTAAAAAACACAAACAAATATGATGAAACTAAGTGTCATATACGTTTTTAAAAAGAAACGTTTAAGGAAGTACTTTAATTTACAAGTACACGATCTTGTAGCAAAATTGACCCAAATTGATTTTTTCGTCCAGTGTAGTGAATATTTGTCTCACAAGATATCCTGTTTTTGGAAAACGGCAAATTGTGTAGCTCGCGCAATTTGAACATAATCCTGAGAAAATTATTAAAGTCCATGAGGAAATGACCGAGTTATGGACAAGGTACAAGAAATAAGCGTTGTGCTTGTAACAGTGGCTTTCGTCGGCATAAGTTGTACCAGATATCACAAGACAAGTAAAAGATACAATAAATATAAGAGCAACAAAAGACGTGGCAGCTATCACAGCGCCTCACAACTAAGCAAAAACGCCAAAATAATGATGTTGGTGAAGCCAAAAATGTTGATGAAGCTGGTGATGTTGTTGATGATGTAAATGCTGATGGTGATGATGGTAGTGATGGCAATGATAAGGATGATAAGATTGACATCGCGATCAGAAGGTAAAGACACAAAGGTCAGCCCTTATCCGTCACCCCTGACTCCTTGTCGAGATCGTGCGAGAAGAATCGATTGATCCTTGACTGCGTCAACTCTCTTAAAACGGCAAATATAGGTGAACTTCGCTCAGAGTCCTGGAGACAGCACCCAACTTCGAACTCAGAGAAGAAATAAATTTTCTTTTGTCTACGTCCTCCAACAACGGCTTAAAAAGAAATTTATGGTCGTGTTCGTAGAGGTTGTAAAGAAGAGCGTGCTGGACGTTCAAAATTTGTTGTTAACCCTAACTCACCGCACTTTGTCGTTGCTCCCAGGATTTATCGATGTGTGTAAACGGTTAGGACTCCGAGCATGTTTTTAATAAAAATGTCTGCCATCTTTTCACTAGATGTATATGTTATTCAAGATTCGCTCCATAAATGAATTACTTCGTTTCTCTGCAAACCGACATTTGTGGCATGAATGAATTGAGGCAAACTGTGCTCTTAAAATAATTATCTTTAGATATTTGCTTTCTTTTCACAATTATTATTATTTATTCCTTCATCTACCTGTACGCATGTGCATACCGTGCATTTGAACATAATCCTGAGAAAATTATTAAAGTCCATGAGGAAATGACCGAGTTATGGACAAGGTACAAGAAATAAGCGTTGTGCTTGTAACATACACAAAGCATAAAGATTACCCCACGTTTATCAAGAAAAGTCCACGGTTGAAGAAAGAAGCAGCAGAAATGTGTTCCACATCAGGACTCTGATCTTGTCAATTTTTATAACCTGCTTTTAAGTAAACCTATAAACCTTTGGCTGAAGTCAAACACACAAGAAACTGCTGACAAAAGAAAGGAGAGCAGCAGGAAGAACATTGAAAGAGCCAGCCGACAGGTCAACAGACGTCAGCGTAGAAAGGCACTGAAAGCAGCGTAGTCAGAGTTGTTGGCCATTGGGTGACCCAAGTAGGCTAAGAGTACTTGGTGAAGGGCGTACAAGAGCCTGACAGCGCAAGAATATGGACACCAAGGAAAAACATAGATCCCACTCCTGTGACTGCCTACACAAGACGAAAAAGAGCTTCTTGATGCTCAACTTAATTAAAGAGCTTGAAATTATATGGAGACCTGTCTAAATGTAGCACCCAGTCAGGACATTTTGTCATGACAAAACGATATACAGTAAACACCAGCGCGTAAGAACCTGGAGATTTTCTTGAGTTAGCTTGGCATTCTTGTATAAATGGATTTAACACAAATTTAGTCATTTTAGGTTCGAAGACAGGTTTTTGCTTTTTTTTCTAAAGTAAAAATTACAATGTAGCTTAGGGCATTTAGTTTTATTATTGAAGAATCTTTAACATATAAAATCTGTACATTGTTACATGGTAGTTGGAGTGATAAGGGACACGTCTCCAAATAGAAACCTGAATCAGTGTTGGCATCAGTGTTGGCTAATCTTCTATATTTGCTCAAGTGTACAGAATTTTAAATAGATTGCAAAAAAATAAGAACATGTTTCAAAAGTTCGGCTAAACAAATTCTTCTTGTGTATAGAGGCGGCTTAACAGGCAAATTTTAGCCGAACAGGTTCTTGAAAACAAGGTTCTTACCGAGGGTTTTACTGTATTGAGTAAATGATGCAAACTTTAAGACTTTGTTCCATATGAAACAATGGTAAAAAAAGACTAACACAGACATATTCGGAATTACTAAAGAATCATATCCTTTTTCAATCGTTTCAATGTCGGGGCCATTTTTTCAACTCCTGCTGTTATGTTTACAGTACAGTTCTTGGGTTCATTGATATTGAGCAATAACGCAAAGCAAAGATTGTTTTACGTATCTCGTTCTCCATAAGTAGGAACAATGATTAAATAGTGATCAAACAACAGTAATCAGTATTACACCGGTTACAACTAACATGTGCCTTCGAAGGGTTTTTTCTGTCTGTTGAAACCTGAGTTTTCGTGCACGTCAGTCAACTGTTTCCATAATTTTCTCATGTGCTCTAACAGAGAAGGTTCCCTCGTTGCTGAATGATGGGCGAATACTTTAAAAAATAATTTCGAATGACGACAGCATTTTTATTTCATTAAGATGAAAGATTACATTGTTAAAACAAGGTGAGTGAAATAGCCAAAACACTCTCTATAGTTTGCATAAAGGTTTTCAGGTTGTTTATTTACTTGATTGTATGAACATACAGGACCCGTGGACGATTTGCCAAGGAGTAGAAACTCAAAGAAAGGAACAATATCACACTGATAAGGGCAAAAAGTCTCCTCTGAACAGACGCTGTTTTCGAAAATGAATTTCTACTTATCATTCTTCATGTTATCGAATAGAATCCAGAACTACCTGCAGTACCAAGAACTCAGACTAGTTGCGAACTTTTATTGAGAAAGCTTATGTAGTTGTAACTTACAGTGTGTCAATAAGTTGTTAATTTGAGTTTTCTCCGACAAACAGTCAACAAATAAGTACCCCTCGAAATCTTGACATGAAGCGGTGTCAGATCCTGTAGCAAAATATTGCAAAGATGGGCTTAATCAGTAGATGCAGTTAACTATAAAAAAAGATATAAACAAGGTGGTTTTTCCGACCTCTCCAGATCTCTCCTATACAAGATTTAACTCTCACCAGTACATGTAGGTTAAGTGTTGCAACAAAAAGCAATCATGATTTATGCAACATAATGTTAGCTTCTTGTGTACATTGACAGGAAGAAAATTATGGCAAGCCAAAAAGTGAACAAAAAGAACAACCCCTGCAGGACAAGTGGGAATGGACATCCCTTCTTGGGGGAAGAAAAAGCGACTACTCCAAAAGGTTCCCAACAGGTTTGGAAAATTTCTTCAACAGCAGAGCATCACTTAAACACGGAGACTGCCTATATAAGGAACCTTGGACTGGACAACCCTTCAGTCATTTGACTCTAGATGTCGACCTGTCAACATCATAGAGTGAGTTAGTATCACAATACAAGACTTAGCTAGCGCGGCTACCAAAAGGTTTTAATAGTGACTAGAGAAAAATGCTAGGAGCTCCAGCTACCAATGCTGCAAAGAAAGTGAGGGTGAGTAAAACCGTCCTTGAATGTTTGAAGTGAGTCTTTTTTTTGCGTATTTTTGTTTCAATTAAATTCTATCTTTTTGGGCCTTTTTTTTGTCTGTCTTGAAATTATTTTCAGCTGTATTTTGGGTTCCTTTGCTTTTAGTTAACTGTTAAAATACCCGAGGAGAAGCAAGAATGTATTATCCGTCTACTCAGCTTGCAGGAGTGTTGTGAAGTTGTCTCCAATCGACGGGTTCAATCAGGGAATGGTTAGTACTGCAATGATCTTGAACAATGTATTGTTACTTGTTACTTTTTATTTATGGGCTAAAATTTTCCCATAACATCATGGTTGCAAAGAATACACTGTAGGATATTCCTTCGCTTTTGTAAAGAAAGTAATAAAGCTTCGTTACTGTTATATATATATATATATAGATATATTATAAATGTTCCTCATTTCATTTTTGAAAAGCGCGCCACGTTTACAACGATTATCACTTACAACTTGCTCATGCCGTTTCAACCAAGGTTAGGTCATACCATATCCTGTTTCCAGCCAAACCTAAACTTTATAGACAATTCCATCAGCAGTTTTTATCAAAAAAAAAAAATTCGCTGTGTACAGCAATTCCATAGTATTTGGCGCTTGAAGTAGTGAAAATTTCTTGCAGATTTCTGTTTCTGTATACGACCTCGTATTTATTTCAGAATATTACTAACCCTCTTCTCTGTTCGTTCATTACCTTTCTTTCCAGGCCAAAAATGTTTCGCTGTGCCAAGAGATGATGATACGTCTGCCCCGCCTACACCAGTTCGCATCTTCCTGGCAAGATACAAAGTCGTGTCTCCGGCAGATGTACAGCAGCCGGTTGTATCAGATGATGTAGTAGAGGGAGATGAGAACATTTCAGTTTCGACCTGTGATTTTTGCCTAAGAATCTCCTGCATAACGCAGTCGGGAATTCAAACCAATAGGTCGTGGTGAGGCTAGAATAACCAACCACACTCAATGCAGTAAGGTTATAAATGGTTCTGGCCCACCCTAAAAGGCTGTGGGCTTTGAGAAAACCCAACCTACCTTGCAAGATAGCAGGAGCTAGGCTGCATGATCGACCACGTACGAGAGGTCATGCAGCTTTGCGTGGTGAAGGACATTCGTGAACGTTGGCCAAATCCACCCAACATCCCTTACCAAGGCCATCGTCGTTCATAATAGCTAATATATATCAGATATTTCTGGTATACCTTAGCTATTATGCCCCTTAGAGATCTGTACTTATCAACTCTGTTATTGGTTGTTATATCTCCACGTCTCAAACCTCGCCATCTTCACCTAAAGTCTTTGTAATAAGCACAACATACTTTGGCTATTTTATTCCATAGTCTTTTCCTCATCTTGAATTGCGCCTTTGGTTGCCCATTTGATCAAAAATTTATTTATGTAAACATGAATTTCAGCTTTAAAAAAAATTGACTGATTTGGTTTCCAGTCTTAATTGTTACATTTTTCAGTCAAATGACACAACATTTTACTCCCATGGAAGACTCCAACTTATAGTACTTTTGCCATTTGCTTAACAACTGCAACACCTTTTTGTCACTCCGACAATGTAAAATTATCTTTCCTCGCGTTCCTTTCTCAGTGTGACTATTGTTATTCATTTTCCTCTTCCACGGATGAGAGGTTGCGAGTCTAGGAGGTGAGGGGTTGTGTAATCGATTTTTTTTGGTCTTTCTCGTTATTTTGTTCCTGTTGTTGTTTTCCTTTGTTATTTTTTCTTTCACCAAATACATTCCCTTAACCTTAGCTTATTTGCTGCTCAATACGAGTCCATGCATGCTGGGTCAGGGATGAGGCTCAAACTGGTGAACCCTACTCCCATAACTAATTATTGATAAATTATTGATAAAAAAGGGGTCTGTCTAGTCCATATGGGGCCTATGTAAAATGTATCACTGGCAAATTTCAACAACACCTCGGTGAAAAACGATTTACAGATAAAAGTTATTTACATACATTCAGTTACGATGATGTGATGATCCAGCATGTTCTGTTATGCAATTAGCTTTTTGAAGAAACTGAATATAATGCTGGAAGGAAAGAAAAAAAAAGTGTTTCATCTATAAGGAAGAGAAAAAGGTTGCCCAAATCTCCTCTTTGAAATGGAACGTCTTTTCTGTGAGAACCCTGTGTGGAGAAATCCTGTCAGGCTGGCATCTTGTCTGGTAGTATTCCATAGATGAGGCCTCTCGCAGCACATTTTCATTCTGTTCAGATAGATAGACTCAATATAAGCACTATAATGATCTGAAACTACCCCTGCAGCTCATCAACACTGTGAATATCTCCTAGAGATTGAATTTTCATACATGTGAAAAACACATGGGTGTATGGTCATTGTTAAAGATATCATTACACATACAGAACTATGTAAACTTCGTCAAAGAAGATAGTAAAATGAATATTTTATTTCATTACCCAGGCAAGAATGGCCAGCTGTATTCGCATTGTGTGGTTCCAGAAAATATCCATACCCCCCCCCCCCCAACGGGAGATCACTGGAAATTCCGAGGGGGAGGGGGGGTTCAAAGGCAGTTATTTCCGATGGGTGGGAGCAGGGGGTTCATGGGAAACTACTTTTTCCAGACCGTGATTAACCACGAAAAACATTGAAAGCAAGGTAGAATCAATCGTAAGCACAAAAACATACGTATGTTGTTTTGAAACAAAAATCAGTACTCCTGGCCATAGAGATGAGGTTAACATCATTAGCTTTAATGTTTGTTTTTCTTTGTAGTTAGCTATCGCTACGATCTCAAACTGAGGATAATTAATTTGATGCGGCCAGGACTTGCTAAATTTTTAGGAAGTGTATTAGTTTTTTAATTATGTAATCAGCAAAGAGGACGCGAGTGGGACATCATCTTAACATGCATGTACCCAACTCAATGGGCAACTGAGCTCGACACTCGAACATGAAAATAGTGTTTGAAGGATTATTAAGCCTCATGTCTTTTTGTTCATAATAAAATCTGCTTCCAGTTCTAGTGTCATCTTTGAAAACGACCATTTTGAAAAAAAGAATCGTTCCGAGTTGGCCGTAATATTCGCACTCAAATGCCCCGGAGTGTCGCTTTAAGTAACTATAATATTTATTTCTTATTCCTTTAAATCTCTTTGAAGGAAAGACCTTGAAAATATTTGTTTCAAGTGAGCGGGCACATGTGTGCTTGTTCTGTAAGAAGCCACAGAAAAAGGTCAGAAAACACCAAACCAGATAGCATAAAAGTGAATCACAAGTGGCGAAAGCAATGGCCATAGAAACTGCCCAGGAGCCAGATTTGGCATTTCAGAGGTTTCGCCTCTTAGGTGATTACCAACACAACTGCGACGTGTTGGACCTGGGTGAGGGAGAATTAATCATGGTGCAAACGCCAAAAGAAGAAGAAGAAGGGATTGCCACTAACTTCTTGCCTTGCCCTAGTTGTATGGGTTTTTTCATGGCGTCAGAGCTCTGGAGGCACCGACAAAATTGTCCCCATCGGTCCCAAGAGACTCCCCCAAAATGGTCAAGGGTACAGCAAGACGCTAAGTTTCTATTACCAACAACAGTATTGTCCACCAAAGATGTGAAAAAGAGCTTCCATGACACTGTCCTTTCCTCTATGAAAAACGACAAAATATCAGCCATTGCCAGAAAAGACTCCCTAATTGTTAACTTTGGCACCGCTATCTTTGAAAAAGTCGGGACAAAAAACATAAATTATGTTTCCCAAAGAATGTGCCAGTTAGCCAGGCTTCTCCAAACATTAAGGAAAGAAAACGAGGCTACCAATTTCGCCGATTTCATAGACACTGCACGATTCGACAAGCTAGTTGCTGCAGTGAAAGATCTGTGTGGATTCAAGGAAGAATCTCGGTTGGACATAGATGTCCCCACCCTGGCCTTAAAGCTTGGGCACAGCATAAAACAGTGTGCGCAAGTTCTTAAATCATCAGCTCTGAGGAAAAAAGATGAGGCAGAGATAAGAAAATGCCAGAACTTCATTGACCTCTTTGAGGCAGAGCGGACCACCAAGATTAGTTCTCGGTCCTTCGCCTCACTGGGGTCAAAGAAGCAAGACAAAGTAGAAATTCTGCTACTAGCTGGAGACCTTATGCTGCTGAAAAATCACGAAAAGAGGATGGCAGATCTTTCAAAGATTTTAAACAAAGGGGGAGAAACGCAAACCGCTGCTGGCCACTGGAGCAGCTTGGCTAAGACGACTCTGGCAAGAATAATAATCTTTAACAAAGAAGATCAGGGGAGACTGCGAACCTACAAATAGGGCAATTTCAGTGTCGCCCAAATTGGGCCAGCTGCAGCACTGCTCTAAAGGCATCGTTGACAGCCTTGGAAAAGCGTCTTTGTGAGAGGTAAGATGTGAGTCAGTAAAATCGTATATTAGAGCAAGGGAAGATGTATGGAAAGTCCACGTTTTATGCCTACTCCATATTTTATACTTAGTCCGCAGTCTTTGTTTTTTTTTTTCCAGAGGGATTTCGGGTCAAAATTTTCATTTTTTTCTTAGTGTGTGTCTGATCAAATGGAACTGAAAGTGGTGTTTGGTGATGTTACCGGTATCTTGGATATGTTCCAAAAGAGAGAGCGTAGTTCACCATACACTTGGTGACGTTATTGTGGGATTTTGGCCTTGGCTTGAGGCGTGTACAATTGTTTGGTGGAACCAGATTTAGAGATTGCTGGCGGTTTGCTCTTAGATTTGTCCTCTGGCTTAGAATCTTTTTGGGTTTCTCCAAAGTATCATATCACATCGTCACTAAAACTTGGAGTATCACAGTCTTTGACATGTAATGGCTCATGTTTGACACTTCGTAGCTCACAAACTAGTAAACTTATGAAGCTATCTTTTTTTGGGTATAGAAAAAAGAATTGCTGTAATAGTGGATGTAAATTTTTTTGGTTAAGTCTAACCTATTGCAGGCTAGACAAGCTGCTCGACACCAGCTCCTCCACCTCATTATCACGTTCCACCTTGTGTCTTTTCTCTGGAATCTCTTGCGTTTTTGCAAATTGTGTTGCTGTTTACAACTATAAAACTACTATGTTTCAATCAAAAAGGAAAAAAAAGCATAAGTGAAAACGAGTGAATAGTTGCCGAGGCATGGGCGCTTACAGAAAACAAAAATTAGCATAATCACGTTGAGTTGTTGTAGAAAGTATCTTAAAAAACAAAAACAAATATGATGAAACTAAATGTCATATACGTTTTTAAAAAGAAACGTTTAAGGAAGTACTTCAATTTACAAGCACACGATCTTGTAGCAAAATTGACCCAAATTGATTTTTTCGTCCAGTGTAGTGAATATTTGTCTCGCAAGATATCCTGTTTTTGGAAAACGACAAATTGTGTGGCTCGCGCAATTTGAACATAATCCTGAGAAAATTATTAAAGTCCATGAGAAAATGACCGAGTTATGGACAAGGTACAAGAAATAAGCGTTGTGCTTGTAACAGTGGCTTTCGTCGGCATAAGTTGTACCAGATATCACAAGACAAGTAAAAGATACAATAAATATAAGAGCAACAAAAGACGTGGCAGCTATCACAGCGCCTCACAACTAAGCAAAAACGCCAAAATAATGATGTTGGTGAAGCCAAAAATGTTGATGAAGCTGGTGATGTTGTTGATGATGTAAATGCTGATGGTGATGATGGTAGTGATGGCAATGATAAGGATGATAAGATTGACATCGCGATCAGAAGGTAAAGACACAAAGGTCAGCCCTTATCCGTCACCCCTGACTCCTTGTCGAGATCGTGCGAGAAGAATCGATTGATCCTTGACTGCGTCAACTCTCTTAAAACGGCAAATATAGGTGAACTTCGCTCAGAGTCCTGGAGACAGCACCCAACTTCGAACTCAGAGAAGAAATAAATTTTCTTTTGTCTACGTCCTCCAACAACGGCTTAAAAAGAAATTTATGGTCGTGTTCGTAGAGGTTGTAAAGAAGAGCGTGCTGGACGTTCAAAATTTGTTGTTAACCCTAACTCACCGCACTTTGTCGTTGCTCCCAGGATTTATCGATGTGTGTAAACGGTTAGGACTCCGAGCATGTTTTTAATAAAAATGTCTGCCATCTTTTCACTAGATGTATATGTTATTCAAGATTCGCTCCATAAATGAATTACTTCGTTTCTCTGCAAACCGACATTTGTGGCATGAATGAATTGAGGCAAACTGTGCTCTTAAAATAATTATCTTTAGATATTTGCTTTCTTTTCACAATTATTATTATTTATTCCTTCATCTACCTGTACGCATGTGCGTACCGTGCATTTGAACATAATCCTGAGAAAATTATTAAAGTCCATGAGGAAATGACCGAGTTATGGACAAGGTACAAGAAATAAGCGTTGTGCTTGTAACATACACAAAGCATAAAGATTACCCCACGTTTATCAAGAAAAGTCCACGGTTGAAGAAAGAAGCAGCAGAAATGTGTTCCACATCAGGACTCTGATCTTGTCAATTTTTATAACCTGCTTTTAAGTAAACCTATAAACCTTTGGCTGAAGTCAAACACACAAGAAACTGCTGACAAAAGAAAGGAGAGCAGCAGGAAGAACATTGAAAGAGCCAGCCGACAGGTCAACAGACGTCAGCGTAGAAAGGCACTGAAAGCAGCGTAGTCAGAGTTGTTGGCCATTGGGTGACCCAAGTAGGCTAAGAGTACTTGGTGAAGGGCGTACAAGAGCCTGACAGCGCAAGAATATGGACACCAAGGAAAAACATAGATCCCACTCCTGTGACTGCCTACACAAGACGAAAAAGAGCTTCTTGATGCTCAACTTAATTAAAGAGCTTGAAATTATATGGAGACCTGTCTAAATGTAGCACCCAGTCAGGACATTTTGTCATGACAAAACGATATACAGTAAACACCAGCGCGTAAGAACCTGGAGATTTTCTTGAGTTAGCTTGGCATTCTTGTATAAATGGATTTAACACAAATTTAGTCATTTTAGGTTCGAAGACAGGTTTTTGCTTTTTTTTCTAAAGTAAAAATTACAATGTAGCTTAGGGCATTTAGTTTTATTATTGAAGAATCTTTAACATATAAAATCTGTACATTGTTACATGGTAGTTGGAGTGATAAGGGACACGTCTCCAAATAGAAACCTGAATCAGTGTTGGCATCAGTGTTGGCTAATCTTCTATATTTGCTCAAGTGTACAGAATTTTAAATAGATTGCAAAAAAATAAGAACATGTTTCAAAAGTTCGGCTAAACAAATTCTTCTTGTGTATAGAGGCGGCTTAACAGGCAAATTTTAGCCGAACAGGTTCTTGAAAACAAGGTTCTTACCGAGGGTTTTACTGTATTGAGTAAATGATGCAAACTTTAAGACTTTGTTCCATATGAAACAATGGTAAAAAAAGACTAACACAGACATATTCGGAATTACTAAAGAATCATATCCTTTTTCAATCGTTTCAATGTCGGGGCCATTTTTTCAACTCCTGCTGTTATGTTTACAGTACAGTTCTTGGGTTCATTGATATTGAGCAATAACGCAAAGCAAAGATTGTTTTACGTATCTCGTTCTCCATAAGTAGGAACAATGATTAAATAGTGATCAAACAACAGTAATCAGTATTACACCGGTTACAACTAACATGTGCCTTCGAAGGGTTTTTTCTGTCTGTTGAAACCTGAGTTTTCGTGCACGTCAGTCAACTGTTTCCATAATTTTCTCACGTGCTCTAACAGAGAAGGTTCCCTCGTTGCTGAATGATGGGCGAATACTTTAAAAAATAATTTCGAATGACGACAGCATTTTTATTTCATTAAGATGAAAGATTACATTGTTAAAACAAGGTGAGTGAAATAGCCAAAACACTCTCTATAGTTTGCATAAAGGTTTTCAGGTTGTTTATTTACTTGATTGTATGAACATACAGGACCCGTGGACGATTTGCCAAGGAGTAGAAACTCAAAGAAAGGAACAATATCACACTGATAAGGGCAAAAAGTCTCCTCTGAACAGACGCTGTTTTCGAAAATGAATTTCTACTTATCATTCTTCATGTTATCGAATAGAATCCAGAACTACCTGCAGTACCAAGAACTCAGACTAGTTGCGAACTTTTATTGAGAAAGCTTATGTAGTTGTAACTTACAGTGTGTCAATAAGTTGTTAATTTGAGTTTTCTCCGACAAACAGTCAACAAATAAGTACCCCTCGAAATCTTGACATGAAGCGGTGTCAGATCCTGTAGCAAAATATTGCAAAGATGGGCTTAATCAGTAGATGCAGTTAACTATAAAAAAAGATATAAACAAGGTGGTTTTTCCGACCTCTCCAGATCTCTCCTATACAAGATTTAACTCTCACCAGTACATGTAGGTTAAGTGTTGCAACAAAAAGCAATCATGATTTATGCAACATAATGTTAGCTTCTTGTGTACATTGACAGGAAGAAAATTATGGCAAGCCAAAAAGTGAACAAAAAGAACAACCCCTGCAGGACAAGTGGGAATGGACATCCCTTCTTGGGGGAAGAAAAAGCGACTACTCCAAAAGGTTCCCAACAGGTTTGGAAAATTTCTTCAACAGCAGAGCATCACTTAAACACGGAGACTGCCTATATAAGGAACCTTGGACTGGACAACCCTTCAGTCATTTGACTCTAGATGTCGACCTGTCAACATCATAGAGTGAGTTAGTATCACAATACAAGACTTAGCTAGTGCGGCTACCAAAAGGTTTTAATAGTGACTAGAGAAAAATGCTAGGAGCTCCAGCTACCAATGCTGCAAAGAAAGTGAGGGTGAGTAAAACCGTCCTTGAATGTTTGAAGTGAGTCTTTTTTTTGCGTATTTTTGTTTCAATTAAATTCTATCTTTTTGGGCCTTTTTTTTGTCTGTCTTGAAATTATTTTCAGCTGTATTTTGGGTTCCTTTGCTTTTAGTTAACTGTTAAAATACCCGAGGAGAAGCAAGAATGTATTATCCGTCTACTCAGCTTGCAGGAGTGTTGTGAAGTTGTCTCCAATCGACGGGTTCAATCAGGGAATGGTTAGTACTGCAATGATCTTGAACAATGTATTGTTACTTGTTACTTTTTATTTATGGGCTAAAATTTTCCCATAACATCATGGTTGCAAAGAATACACTGTAGGATATTCCTTCGCTTTTGTAAAGAAAGTAATAAAGCTTCGTTACTGTTATATATATATATATAGATATATTATAAATGTTCCTCATTTCATTTTTGAAAAGCGCGCCACGTTTACAACGATTATCACTTACAACTTGCTCATGCCGTTTCAACCAAGGTTAGGTCATACCATATCCTGTTTCCAGCCAAACCTAAACTTTATAGACAATTCCATCAGCAGTTTTTATCAAAAAAAAAAAATTCGCTGTGTACAGCAATTCCATAGTATTTGGCGCTTGAAGTAGTGAAAATTTCTTGCAGATTTCTGTTTCTGTATACGACCTCGTATTTATTTCAGAATATTACTAACCCTCTTCTCTGTTCGTTCATTACCTTTCTTTCCAGGCCAAAAATGTTTCGCTGTGCCAAGAGATGATGATACGTCTGCCCCGCCTACACCAGTTCGCATCTTCCTGGCAAGATACAAAGTCGTGTCTCCGGCAGATGTACAGCAGCCGGTTGTATCAGATGATGTAGTAGAGGGAGATGAGAACATTTCAGTTTCGACCTGTGATTTTTGCCTAAGAATCTCCTGCATAACGCAGTCGGGAATTCAAACCAATAGGTCGTGGTGAGGCTAGAATAACCAACCACACTCAATGCAGTAAGGTTATAAATGGTTCTGGCCCACCCTAAAAGGCTGTGGGCTTTGAGAAAACCCAACCTACCTTGCAAGATAGCAGGAGCTAGGCTGCATGATCGACCACGTACGAGAGGTCATGCAGCTTTGCGTGGTGAAGGACATTCGTGAACGTTGGCCAAATCCACCCAACATCCCTTACCAAGGCCATCGTCGTTCATAATAGCTAATATATATCAGATATTTCTGGTATACCTTAGCTATTATGCCCCTTAGAGATCTGTACTTATCAACTCTGTTATTGGTTGTTATATCTCCACGTCTCAAACCTCGCCATCTTCACCTAAAGTCTTTGTAATAAGCACAACATACTTTGGCTATTTTATTCCATAGTCTTTTCCTCATCTTGAATTGCGCCTTTGGTTGCCCATTTGATCAAAAATTTATTTATGTAAACATGAATTTCAGCTTTAAAAAAAATTGACTGATTTGGTTTCCAGTCTTAATTGTTACATTTTTCAGTCAAATGACACAACATTTTACTCCCATGGAAGACTCCAACTTATAGTACTTTTGCCATTTGCTTAACAACTGCAACACCTTTTTGTCACTCCGACAATGTAAAATTATCTTTCCTCGCGTTCCTTTCTCAGTGTGACTATTGTTATTCATTTTCCTCTTCCACGGATGAGAGGTTGCGAGTCTAGGAGGTGAGGGGTTGTGTAATCGATTTTTTTTGGTCTTTCTCGTTATTTTGTTCCTGTTGTTGTTTTCCTTTGTTATTTTTTCTTTCACCAAATACATTCCCTTAACCTTAGCTTATTTGCTGCTCAATACGAGTCCATGCATGCTGGGTCAGGGATGAGGCTCAAACTGGTGAACCCTACTCCCATAACTAATTATTGATAAATTATTGATAAAAAAGGGGTCTGTCTAGTCCATATGGGGCCTATGTAAAATGTATCACTGGCAAATTTCAACAACACCTCGGTGAAAAACGATTTACAGATAAAAGTTATTTACATACATTCAGTTACGATGATGTGATGATCCAGCATGTTCTGTTATGCAATTAGCTTTTTGAAGAAACTGAATATAATGCTGGAAGGAAAGAAAAAAAAAGTGTTTCATCTATAAGGAAGAGAAAAAGGTTGCCCAAATCTCCTCTTTGAAATGGAACGTCTTTTCTGTGAGAACCCTGTGTGGAGAAATCCTGTCAGGCTGGCATCTTGTCTGGTAGTATTCCATAGATGAGGCCTCTCGCAGCACATTTTCATTCTGTTCAGATAGATAGACTCAATATAAGCACTATAATGATCTGAAACTACCCCTGCAGCTCATCAACACTGTGAATATCTCCTAGAGATTGAATTTTCATACATGTGAAAAACACATGGGTGTATGGTCATTGTTAAAGATATCATTACACATACAGAACTATGTAAACTTCGTCAAAGAAGATAGTAAAATGAATATTTTATTTCATTACCCAGGCAAGAATGGCCAGCTGTATTCGCATTGTGTGGTTCCAGAAAATATCCATACCCCCCCCCCAACGGGAGATCACTGGAAATTCCGAGGGGGAGGGGGGGTTCAAAGGCAGTTATTTCCGATGGGTGGGAGCAGGGGGTTCATGGGAAACTACTTTTTCCAGACCGTGATTAACCACGAAAAACATTGAAAGCAAGGTAGAATCAATCGTAAGCACAAAAACATACGTATGTTGTTTTGAAACAAAAATCAGTACTCCTGGCCATAGAGATGAGGTTAACATCATTAGCTTTAATGTTTGTTTTTCTTTGTAGTTAGCTATCGCTACGATCTCAAACTGAGGATAATTAATTTGATGCGGCCAGGACTTGCTAAATTTTTAGGAAGTGTATTAGTTTTTTAATTATGTAATCAGCAAAGAGGACGCGAGTGGGACATCATCTTAACATGCATGTACCCAACTCAATGGGCAACTGAGCTCGACACTCGAACATGAAAATAGTGTTTGAAGGATTATTAAGCCTCATGTCTTTTTGTTCATAATAAAATCTGCTTCCAGTTCTAGTGTCATCTTTGAAAACGACCATTTTGAAAAAAAGAATCGTTCCGAGTTGGCCGTAATATTCGCACTCAAATGCCCCGGAGTGTCGCTTTAAGTAACTATAATATTTATTTCTTATTCCTTTAAATCTCTTTGAAGGAAAGACCTTGAAAATATTTGTTTCAAGTGAGCGGGCACATGTGTGCTTGTTCTGTAAGAAGCCACAGAAAAAGGTCAGAAAACACCAAACCAGATAGCATAAAAGTGAATCACAAGTGGCGAAAGCAATGGCCATAGAAACTGCCCAGGAGCCAGATTTGGCATTTCAGAGGTTTCGCCTCTTAGGTGATTACCAACACAACTGCGACGTGTTGGACCTGGGTGAGGGAGAATTAATCATGGTGCAAACGCCAAAAGAAGAAGAAGAAGGGATTGCCACTAACTTCTTGCCTTGCCCTAGTTGTATGGGTTTTTTCATGGCGTCAGAGCTCTGGAGGCACCGACAAAATTGTCCCCATCGGTCCCAAGAGACTCCCCCAAAATGGTCAAGGGTACAGCAAGACGCTAAGTTTCTATTACCAACAACAGTATTGTCCACCAAAGATGTGAAAAAGAGCTTCCATGACACTGTCCTTTCCTCTATGAAAAACGACAAAATATCAGCCATTGCCAGAAAAGACTCCCTAATTGTTAACTTTGGCACCGCTATCTTTGAAAAAGTCGGGACAAAAAACATAAATTATGTTTCCCAAAGAATGTGCCAGTTAGCCAGGCTTCTCCAAACATTAAGGAAAGAAAACGAGGCTACCAATTTCGCCGATTTCATAGACACTGCACGATTCGACAAGCTAGTTGCTGCAGTGAAAGATCTGTGTGGATTCAAGGAAGAATCTCGGTTGGACATAGATGTCCCCACCCTGGCCTTAAAGCTTGGGCACAGCATAAAACAGTGTGCGCAAGTTCTTAAATCATCAGCTCTGAGGAAAAAAGATGAGGCAGAGATAAGAAAATGCCAGAACTTCATTGACCTCTTTGAGGCAGAGCGGACCACCAAGATTAGTTCTCGGTCCTTCGCCTCACTGGGGTCAAAGAAGCAAGACAAAGTAGAAATTCTGCTACTAGCTGGAGACCTTATGCTGCTGAAAAATCACGAAAAGAGGATGGCAGATCTTTCAAAGATTTTAAACAAAGGGGGAGAAACGCAAACCGCTGCTGGCCACTGGAGCAGCTTGGCTAAGACGACTCTGGCAAGAATAATCATCTTTAACAAAGAAGATCAGGGGAGACTGCGAACCTACAAATAGGGCAATTTCAGTGTCGCCCAAATTGGGCCAGCTGCAGCACTGCTCTAAAGGCATCGTTGACAGCCTTGGAAAAGCGTCTTTGTGAGAGGTAAGATGTGAGTCAGTAAAATCGTATATTAGAGCAAGGGAAGATGTATGGAAAGTCCACGTTTTATGCCTACTCCATATTTTATACTTAGTCCGCAGTCTTTGTTTTTTTTTTTCCAGAGGGATTTCGGGTCAAAATTTTCATTTTTTTCTTAGTGTGTGTCTGATCAAAATGGAACTGAAAGTGGTGTTTGGTGATGTTACCGGTATCTTGGATATGTTCCAAAAGAGAGAGCGTAGTTCACCATACACTTGGTGACGTTATTGTGGGATTTTGGCCTTGGCTTGAGGCGTGTACAATTGTTTGGTGGAACCAGATTTAGAGATTGCTGGCGGTTTGCTCTTAGATTTGTCCTCTGGCTTAGAATCTTTTTGGGTTTCTCCAAAGTATCATATCACATCGTCACTAAAACTTGGAGTATCACAGTCTTTGACATGTAATGGCTCATGTTTGACACTTCGTAGCTCACAAACTAGTAAACTTATGAAGCTATCTTTTTTTGGGTATAGAAAAAAGAATTGCTGTAATAGTGGACGTAAATTTTTTTGGTTAAGTCTAACCTATTGCAGGCTAGACAAGCTGCTCGACACCAGCTCCTCCACCTCATTATCACGTTCCACCTTGTGTCTTTTCTCTGGAATCTCTTGCGTTTTTGCAAATTGTGTTGCTGTTTACAACTATAAAACTACTATGTTTCAATCAAAAAGGAAAAAAAAGCATAAGTGAAAACGAGTGAATAGTTGCCGAGGCATGGGCGCTTACAGAAAACAAAAATTAGCATAATCACGTTGAGTTGTTGTAGAAAGTATCTTAAAAAACAAAAACAAATATGATGAAACTAAATGTCATATACGTTTTTAAAAAGAAACGTTTAAGGAAGTACTTCAATTTACAAGCACACGATCTTGTAGCAAAATTGACCCAAATTGATTTTTTCGTCCAGTGTAGTGAATATTTGTCTCGCAAGATATCGTGTTTTTGGAAAACGACAAATTGTGTGGCTCGCGCAATTTGAACATAATCCTGAGAAAATTATTAAAGTCCATGAGGAAATGACCGAGTTATGGACAAGGTACAAGAAATAAGCGTTGTGCTTGTAACAGTGGCTTTCGTCGGCATAAGTTGTACCAGATATCACAAGACAAGTAAAAGATACAATAAATATAAGAGCAACAAAAGACGTGGCAGCTATCACAGCGCCTCACAACTAAGCAAAAACGCCAAAATAATGATGTTGGTGAAGCCAAAAATGTTGATGAAGCTGGTGATGTTGTTGATGATGTAAATGCTGATGGTGATGATGGTAGTGATGGCAATGATAAGGATGATAAGATTGACATCGCGATCAGAAGGTAAAGACACAAAGGTCAGCCCTTATCTGTCACCCCTGACTCTTTGTCGAGATCGTGCGAGAAGAATTGATTGGTCATTGATTGCCGTCAACTCTCTTAAAACGGCAAATATAGGTGAACTTCGCTACGGAGTCCTGGAGACAGCACCCAACTTCAAACTCAGAGAAGAAATAAATTTTCTTATGTCTACGTCCTCCAACAACGGCTTAAAAAGAAATTTATGGTCGTGTTCGTACACGTTGTAAAGAAGAGCGCGGTGGACGTTCAAAATTTGTTGTTAACCCTAACTCGTCGCACTTCGTCATTGCTCCCAGGATTTATCAATGTGTGTAAACGGTTAGGAATCCGAGCAAGTTTTTAGTAAAAATGTCCTGCCATCTTTTCACTAGATGTATATGTTATTCAAGATTCGCTCCATAAATGAATTACTTTGTTTCTCTGCAAACCGACATTTGTGGCATGAATGAATTGAGGCAAACTGTGCTCTTAAAATAATTATCTTTAGATATTCTGCTTTCTTTTCACAATTATTATTATTCATTCATTCATCTACCTGTACGCATGTGCGTACCGTGCATAGAGATAGCTACGCCCCTGTCTCTCTTTCTTCTCACTGCAATAAGTTAAACTCATTTGTGGCAGTTTAGTAACAACGCTTATAAAATCAGGCCTGTTGTTTCATTGTATTCTTCAACTGAATTATCCAAAACTTAGATCTCCCTTGCACCATATATGTGTACTTCAAATGTGGTCGATAGCGTACGCGGCCTACATTCTAGGAATTAAACAGACGCACACAGTGCAAATTCAACTGAGAACAATTAAGCGAACATGCCGGCTGTCTGTTTACAGGTTGGTGTGCGAGGAAGTTAATCTAAACGCCACATTTATCGTCGTCATCCTGAATTTGTTGAGAAAACAATTCCTATTGCGACTCCCATATACAATATTAACGAGGTTAGGATTTTTACAGCACATCAACATTGGCCTTAGAGCAAACCCTTGTCTTATTTAGTGTGATTTAATGTATCTCTCTGCATTCTTCTCAATGTTGGGGCATGTCTCCTTCTTGGGTGCCTGAAATGAGGAATATAAGTATGGGCTGACACATTGACTAGATAAGGTGGATCACTCTGAGGATGAGGTTGTTTCCACTCAGTCTGCATAATAGCATAACCTGGCGCTGTAGGAACATATGAAGGAGTGCAGGAGTGGTTGTAGGACTGGTATGTAACACTAACAGGAACACTGACAGGGTAGTAAAAATCTCCTCTCATATTGTTGTTCTATTGGTGTCGGGGCCTGTTTCTTAACAGCTGGCCCCAGGTTTCATTTTTTGTTACGCAAATTATGTGCCCATTTCAGTCACATTTCGCACATCATCTTGATTTTGAAACGATACAAACCCATAGCCCTTAGGCAACAGGCATTCATCCGATATGGCTTTAGCCTTAATAACTGCACTGAAATGAGAAAAATATTCAGCCAGCTCTTGGGCAATCCACCGACGAATAGCCGGTTTTTAAATCTTGTTCCAAACGGGTAAGTGGATTGACCGTCCTGTATTTTTAACACAACAGCAGATTTTCTGCCTCTCGCTTTGCTTGTACGTGGGAACTAACACATAAAAAAAACACGCAATAGAATGAAATTAGTTACTACCATAAGGCCGTTTATGGCGTTCCAATGATAAGTACACAAATAAACACATTATTCGCATATGTTACAGATACAAATTTAAAACTAAAAGAGGGTATATAACATTGTTGCAGACTGGACATCAAATAACAGTAAGAATAAAAAAAAACATTTATAATTGTAATCTTAAGGTTCCAACTTTATTTATGTACAAGGAATATGAAAAATACAAAACATATATAGCGTGTTTAATTTGAAAAAGCTAGGGTATATACCCAAACATAAATAATTGGAAAACAGTTTAATTTTGTTTGCAATAAAATAGACAACAATTACAAGCCTCAAATGGTTCAAAAGAAGTTTGACATCTTCCAAGCCATGCGACCCATGATGGATACTTAAACATGTTGTTGTCGGATGGCCTGAGATTTGGTCGTGTACAATTCCTTTGTGTATTGTAGGAAATGGTTAGAGATTGCTGCCTGGTTGCCCTTATATTTATGTAACGTTAAGTAAGAAGGATAAGTGTGGTTATAATCAATTTGAGTTGCTGTAGAAAGTATCTTAAAAAACACAAACAAATATGATGAAACTAAGTGTCATATACGTTTTTAAAAAGAAACGTTTAAGGAAGTACTTTAATTTACAAGTACACGATCTTGTAGCAAAATTGACCCAAATTGATTTTTTCGTCCAGTGTAGTGAATATTTGTCTCGCAAGATATCCTGTTTTTGGAAAACGGCAAATTGTGTAGCTCGCGCAATTTGAACATAATCCTGAGAAAATTATTAAAGTCC